>NC_060275.1:32148832-32503991 GCF_021613505.1 Equus quagga
TGACAATAGATATTAGTTATTTGCAGCCTATTCTGGTAATATTCTATGCAAAATACATGTTATTCTAGGACAGTATCCTTTGTGCTGCCTCCAAACCTCAAATTTACATTAAGGATTTAGCATGTTCTAGACCTAAAATAGAACTGCAAGAGAATATGGAGAAATCAGTGGAGAAAGATCTAAACTAACATGCATGAGTTCACTTTATTTCTACTAGTGAAGCAACCAATGTCCTATCTGTAGTAAACCAAAAAACATCAGCTATTTCTGAATATAAAGTCATTGTTCATGGGGTACATATCAGGATGTGAATTTTGTTTTCAGCTATTCATCTCCTCCCAACCTCCATCTGTTTATAACCTACTCACTTTCCAATACCTAGAGAGGATCATGTTTTACAAAAACACTCCCTTACAGTTCCAGCCCACACCTATCTGCTTTGAACTTCTGTGCTTTAGATGGACATTTTACCCATGACTTTTCTTGAATTGTCTTACATGGAAATATTTAAAATTACAGGTTCAATTTCTTTAATAGTTATATGAATATTTATATCTCTTACTATACCAGTTTTGTTAAATTGTACTTCTAAAGAAATTTTTTCATTTTATTAAAATGTTAAATATTTGACTTAAAGTAGTTCATAAGAACCTTTTATTATATTTGTAATAAAAAATGCTTCTACACTCCTAATACTGATTGTGTATTTTCTTTTTGTTTCTTCATCAGTGTCACCAGGGCTTTATCAAATTTATTGGTCTTTTCCAAGAACCAGATTTGACTTTATTGTCCCTCATTATTTTATGCTTGTTTTCTATTTCATTGATTTATGCTATTTTTATTATTTGTTTACTTCTACTTTCTTTGGCTTCACTTTGCTTTATTCAACCCTCAACAACCCTCGGTGGAAGAGTGGTCCCAAATATTAGTCTCTGCATTTTGGCCTGATAATTCTTTATTGCCTTGTTAGCCCTTCAATATCTTCAAGCAAATGTTTTTAAATTTTAAAAGTCTTTAGCTTTTCTAATTGTCCCAAGAGAACATTGGTACAAGCCATCTACTCCACTATTACCAAAAGTAGAAGTCCCAAATATTTATTTTTTGACATTTTCTTGGATAATGTGTCATCTTATGTTTTTTCTGAAAACTTCCCCAGTGGCTCTTGGATAGAATTGAATTCTCCAGTTAAAAATTTATTAGTCAACAAAATAAAACCTTCTAGAGGCAATGTAGAGTAGGGAGAAGGAACAAATGCCTTAAACAGGCTGTTAACTCCTTTATTGGCTTGCATCTGTTCTTATGTTCCCCGTTAGAGTTCAAGGGTGCATCCAAAATCTATCAGTAAGTAAATGCTAAGTGTGATGGGAGATATTATAAGTGGGGTGGAATAACATTTCTGAGTTCCCCGTGCCTTCCATGCCTTTCCTATAGCATTGCTTAAACTCCTCCTTTATACACCAGACCTGTTAGACATGAGACACCTGCTACAAACTATAAAACGAGCCACAAATACTTGTATGTTAAACAAACTAACTCCTGCCTTTAATGTCAGAGGAAAAGCTTCAGATGCATACTTGCTACATAAAAAGACACCAAGACTGAAGTGAGGGCAAAGGAGTGTGGTTATGTGGACCACAGAGGGTAAGACTGAGAAATCTCTCTTGGTCAGCTTGGGCTGCTATGATAATATACCATAGACTGGGTGGCTTAAACAACAGACATTTACTTCTCACAGTTTTGGAGACTGGGAAGTCCAAAATCAAGGTGTCAGTTGATTCAGTTCCTGGTGAGGACTCTTTTCCTGGATGTAGATGGCTGTCGGCTTGCTGTGTCCTCACATGGAGAGAGACCTCATGCCTCATTTCATAAGAGAACTGATCTCCTCATGCAGGCCCCAACCTCACTACCTCATCTAAATCTAATTACTTCCAAAAGGACCTATTCACAAATACCATCATTTCAGTGGGTAAGGCTTCAACATATGGATTTTAAAAGGACACAAACTTTCAGTCCATAGCAGAAACTTTGAGATATGCTCTACCAAGAACCACCGGAGCTGAGAAGCTTCATGGAAGCTGGGTCAGCAGGAGTAGTCTCTTCCATTAGAATCTGGTGAAACTGCCTGGTTCTCATGGGTTAGCATGTTGTGTTCTCCACGTGAAATATTCCTGTCAGCACTGTGTGATTCTGCCTTATCTTGGGTCAATGCATGTCCTGTGGACATCTCCCATTCTTCAGTATGGGCATTTATATGACTTATCCCTTCTCATACAGCAGAGGATAGGTGTCCTTTGACAGAGGATGCATCCTTTGAGGGGTATTGCTGGCATTTAGGTAAAATCTTACCCCTGACCAAATTATGCCAGCAAAACTAATTTGTAGAAATTTGTAGTGGTAGCAGCAAAACATACCACTTCCATTCCATATGTGTAAAATGCATACTTGCATGTTTATATATATATACTCATGTGTTCATAATTCCTGGGTTTTGCCTTTACAGAATTTATGAGATAGTTCAGAGGGGAGATACACATGCAGACACACACACACTTGTGTGCACACAATGGCAGAGAGAAATCATTAGGTAAAATATCCATCAGGAGCACAGAAATTCAAAGCAGGTATAGGTTGGAGCTCTAAGGAAGCTATTTTTGCAAGATATGATATTCTATAGGCCTTGGAGCATGAGTAGGTTATAAATAAATGGGGGACAGAAGACGAATAGCTCAGAACAAGATTGGCATCTTGACATGTACTGCGTGAACAATGACCTTTCATTCAGAAATAGCTTTGTCCTTTGCTTCACTAAAGATATGACTTTGGCTGCTTCGCTATTAGAAACAGGGTGAACTCATGCATCTCAGTTTAGATCTTTCTTTACCAGCAAGATATCTTTACCACCAAATTCTTCCAAACATTTAAGGAACAAAAAATGCCAATAATATATAATTCTTCAAGTGACTAGAAAAGGGAACACTTCCCAATCATTTAAGAAATTCAGCATAACCTTCATAAAAAGTTACATAAGTAAACCAAGAAAAAGAAAAAGAATACCAGCCAATCTGATACAGGAATACAAATGCAAAACTCCTAAGCTAAATATTAGTGAAATGAATTTTGTAATAGATAATTACCAAAATAAACAAGGTGGGTTTATTCTAGGAATGCAAGGTTAGTTAAGCATTTAAAAATTAATCAGTGTAATTCACCACATTAACAAATTTAATGAGAAAACCATACCATCATCTCATTAGATGCAGGAAAATGTTTGATATAATTAAACATCCATTTGTGATTTCAAAAACAAACAGATTACAGATAGAAGAGAACTTCCTTAATTTGATAAAAGGTATTTACAATAAATCTATAGCAAACAGCATAGTGAATGGTAAAATAGTGAAAGCTCTCCTTTTGAGATCAAGAACCATGTAAGAATGACTACTAATACCTTTCCATTCAACGTGGACTGGAGGCTCTAGCCAGAACACTATGGCAAAAGAAATTCTACAAGGATCAGAAAGGGTAGTAATTGCTATTGGTGCTTCATCTACACCACCTCACTTTTACTACTTCAGTACATGCCAGCCAACTACCAGCACCTTCATTCCTTTGCTGAGTGGGCTTTCCTGTACTGTTGGAGTCACTTTACCTGTCCTCATAGCGGGCTAGAAGTGATTCATCCCGGGTAATTATCTCAGTCCTGGGAGCATCCCTCAATCACAGATGCACAGCACTTTAAAAAAAAACCTTTAGTTTTCTTACCCCGTGGATGGGATAACTCTAATGCATGTTTTATACATGATTCGTGAATTCTCCTGTGAAATTAACCTTTCAAGGTAACTCTCTTGATAAAGAACTCTTTATCCACTGTCTTCTTTTACTTTTTTACCCCATACCAGTGTTTCCTGGGATCAACTCCTAAATAAACCACTTGCATTGAATCCTTGTCCAGGATCTGCTTATAGGGGGATCTAAACTTCAATAGGCAAGGTGAAAAAATCTGTAATTATTTGTGGTTGATATGACTGTGGATACAGAAATTCCAAATGATATACAGATAAATTATAATTAATAATTGAGTTTAACAAGTTTTATGGATATAAGATCAATATACAAATATTTGTTTTTGAAATGAAATTTTACAACAAGTAGAACAGAAACACATACACAGGAATAAATCTATTAAACGTGTACAGGGCCTCACGAGTATAAAATAATATTAAAACAAATGAAAGCCTGAATAAATGGAGATATACTCTATGATCATAAACTTGAGAAGGTTTTTATGTGAAATTTGTCAAGCTAATTCTGAAATTTATGTGCAAATGGAAAGGGTTAAAGATAGCCAAGACACTACTGAAGAAGAACATGGTACAAGGACTTACTTTACCAGGTAGCAAGAGTTACTATAAAACTACAGTAGCTGAGACAGTGTAATATGACCACAAAGATAGAAAATTAATGGATAAAACAGAAAGCCAAGAAAGAAACCCACACTTAAATAAGCAATTGATTTATGACAAAAGTGCTACTGTGAATAAGAATGTCCCTTTCAATAAACGGTCCTGGGTCAATCAGATATCCAAATGAAAAAAATAATAAAATTTGACCCCAATCTTATACCATACAAAATATACTGATATGTGAAATGCTAAACAATAGCTTCTATGAGATTATATAAAAGAATATCTTCACGACCTTAAAATGGCAAAAGATGTTTTTACTATGGTATAATATCATCTATTAACTATAAAAGGAAAGTACAGACACATTGGACTACATTAAGAATTTCTGTTTCTCAAAAAGATATCTTTAAAAGAGTAAAAACGTATCCACACAGTGGGAGACTATATATTTGCAATACATGTATCTAAAGAAATGTTTGTATCCAGAATATAAAAAGAATTGTTACAAATCAATGAGAAAAATAGAAATCAATAGAAAAATAGACAAGAGACTTGAATAGATAAAGCCTGTGTCCCAGTGGTCAATAAACGGATGAAAAGGTGTTCAACTTGCTCCATAATCAGAGTATTTCCATTGGGGATGGTCATGTAGCAAGAATGTACCACCATGACCAACAGGTATAAGAAGCATCAGCTGAAACTCCATCTGGGGCTCCCTAATTCAAAATATTCCATGCACACATTGATAGTCTAAAAGAGAAAGATTGTCCAGCATTGGTAAGACAACTGGAGCCTGTATCTGGCCTCTCTGGATGCCCTGCTAGGAGACAGCCTTTGGCTGCGATGCACAGCCTTACTTTGATACTGCAGTGATATTGTATTCTTTTCTCTAACAAACTGCATATTTGCACGCATTGTCATTTTGGATCCTATGAGATTTTTTAGTAATTGAACTCTATTTAATTGCCACCATTAGTGCATGAATCTATATGAGATAAGTAGAGAAATTGAGAGTAAACATTAAAAAACTTTATTTGAGCAAGTAATTTTATGTCTTTTGAAGGTCAAGAGGTACAAACTTCCAGTGATAAGATAAACAAGTCATGGGGATGTAATGTACAGCATGGGGATTATAGCTAACAATAATGTATTGCATATTTAAAAGTTGCCAAGATAATAGATCTTAAAGGTTCTCATCACAAGAAAAAAAATTTTGTTAACCACATATGGTGATGGATGGTGACGGACGTTAAGTAGACTTATTGTGATCATTTCCCAATTCATACAAATATTCAATCATTATATTGTACACTTGAAACTACTATAATTTATATGTCAATTATAACTCAATAAAAACCAAACAAAACAACAAGGACAAAAACAAAACGCTAAGTTCCTTCCAAACTAAAAATAAATTAAATAAAATTTTAAAATTGGATGTGATTTTGTTTGTTCTGTGTTTTTCTTTTATTTTTCTGGAAATTCATTTTTACTGGTTTTCCAAAAGTACACATTTTAATAAAATTAAATCTTTCCCTTTTTCTTTTTAATATTTCCTGGTAACCATAATTTTTAAACTGATGGATTAAGGAAAAAACTTCATCCTTCAGATAGTGAGAAGCACTGTTTTACAGGAATATTCAATTTGTAATAAATCATCATGTGGTACATCTTTGTTCTACACACTTTTAAGTATGTTAGATTACACAACAATAGCAATACAGGTTTATAATAAAAAACAAGCAGTTCCATGAGACTTGCTTTGCTCCCTTCTATGAATCTCTTCCCAAATCTCTACATTTGCTTGCTCTGTGTTCTCTGACATTGTAGTACAACTTCCATCATCCTGGGTCATAATTATTTGTTAATCTGGGTGTTACTACAATAGACTCTGCACTCCCACTGCCAAGACTGGATTTCACCATATAGCTTAGTGCCTGTCACACAGTATGAACTTAGTAAATAGTTGCTGAGTAAACAAGTGTCTTTTGGCCAGTGTTTGTTATAAACACTTTAGCATCTACATGACAGTCCCTCATTTTTTTCATTAGACCTGTCTAAACTTGTCGGCAAATTTATTGAGCATCTAGTATCTAGCATGTGCAGAAATACAATGCAGTGTCATGACAAGCATTGGGCTAGACTTCAGAAAGTATATTTATACCCAGTTACAAATACATAATTTGTTTAATGTCTCTCTTCAGCCAAAATAACCTCAACTAGAATTTGGACATAACTTGGCTCCCCTATGAGAGATGAGAAACTTGATAGGAAAGTAACTCGATAAGTTTGAAGTATCACTCAAGTAAAGCACAGGTGTGAAGTGACGGTGTGATGCAAGTTAGGAATCTAGGGGTCACAAGCAACTACAGCGTGGCTTTACGTTGAGTTAGACCCAATCTGTAGTTATCAGCACCTTTAATATGCAAGCCCTGTGCCAGACAACAGGAACCTGATGATATTGAGGTTTAGGGTCTAGTTGACCCAGACCTCTGAGGACCCCCTCTTCTTTCTCACCAAAACTTCCTAAAAGCCTTTTGCTCGAGTAATACCAAATCCATGAACTTTTGCTGTAATTCTCCATTTATAAATGAAATGTTCTGTTGCTTTCTAACTGAACAGCATGCATTATTCCCCTCCAAATATTAAAAATCCTATAAGTTTGAAAAATCTTTCAGTTTAGGCTTCTTAGACTTCCAGCTCACATCCTCAGCCCTCCATCTCCGCCAGGGTCCTCCTTGTTATGCATGCTGGGTACTGGGGGCATTATCGACAGTGCTATATTAGTGTTAAATGTGATGCAGACCTGCTTCCTGATGGATTGAGGCCAAGAGAGAAAATACCAAAAGTCTGAAGCTCACCACATAAATCACAAACTACTTCAAGTTGTGACCATGATAAATAGATCTGAAAATATCTACCAGGAAAAGTTTAGAAGAGTCTTGAGGCACTGTGTTATACCTGAATTAAAAGACAGCTTTGCTAAAAATGAACTTTTCTCCAGGCCAGTATGCCTGTTGTTTTATGTTTAAAACTGAAGTGTAGCAAAAACCCTTTAAGGCAATAAAGAGATCTTGCAGTTGAAATCCAAGATGCATTTTGCTAAGGAGTGGCCATGATATTAGGCAGACAGGACAGAGGCGTTATTTTTCATAGAGCTAATAGATGATTTAAAGGCTCTGAGTGTTAGTCAATTTCTTGCTTTCATGGACTGTACCAATTTTCTTTTACCTTTTCATTTTGACCAATATCCCTCCTCTGTCAGATTCCGATAATAGCCCATTAAAGATTATTACTTGGTATTGTTCAATATCTGGGAAGTTAAATATTTTATTCTTTGAAGTCATTATTTGAAAGTGCCATACAATATCCCTGGAATGGGTTCCGAAGACTGAAAATTATGGTGGCAAGTGGGTTAACTAAAATGACAGAATGTTTGGATTTCATTAAATTTTACAAAATCATAGATCCAGTCCTGCACTGATATTTTGAACTCATTTCATGTTTTGATCACAAATTGGTCTCTTTTTTAGACAAGCTGAATTCATTTTGTTCCTCAAATTACTGATTTTGAGTTCATGGATGAGCCTGGTAAGTTGGGATGGTTCTGTAGATAACAACCTCCAGAGAACAAAATGGTCCCTCTTCCATCACAATAATCTAGAGAAAGAGCGTTTGTTGTGTTAGAAAACCCACATCAAGACTTGAAACGTTCCCCTACCAAACTTAAGGAGTATCTTTAACTTCCTTATTTGTTAATAATAGCATGACAGTAATAGAAGTAACCAACAGAGGCATTCAGACAATGGAGCTATATTCTTCATTACCATGCAATAGTGATTGACCTTCCTGGTTCATAAACAAGGAGCAACATTATCCTGAATCCATTTAAAATAAGGTTAGTAACTAAATAAAAGCTTTATCCACTTTACAGTAGTATGGCAAGATAGCTAAAAGGCCTGTCTCTGGAGTCAAAATAGGGCACTCTCCCATGTGAACATACACAAATTACTTACTTGAACTTAGCAACCCTCAGTTTTCTCTTCTGGGTAATGGATATATAAATAGTACCTATCTCATATGGTTTTAGGAGTCAAATAAATAATGTATATAAAATACCCATGCAATCCCTTGTATAACGTAAGAGCTCAGAAAATAGCAAATTACATTAACATCATTATAATTGTTATTATAAACTGGTATGTGTTACAGCATGTAAGAAAAAAGGTAAAAAGCTTTATAGATGAATAGTTAAGGTGAATATTCAACAGTGGCTATCACCCATCCTCTCCAGTGCTAGCTCCTCATACCAAAGATATGGGGAAGAATGTGTCATTCCATAATTGGGAAAATACCAAAGCAAAACCCAGAACAAGTTAAGGAGCCTGGAGGTGGATGCAAAAGAAAAGCTTCCTGAGCGTTAGTCGTTAATTGCATTGGAGCCATAGGAGGCAGTAAAAAGTCACACTGAGAAACATTTAATAAAATGAAACTTTACCCAAGTGGTATAAATATTGCTTAAATAATTCACAGCCTTTTAATGTTTAGCTATAACCTTATTGGGGAGTAATAGAGCATCAAGGCAAGGAAATGCCCAAATTTGTGAGGATTGCCTTGAATTCAAGATGCACTATTCTAGAGGGGAAGCTGTCTCTTGACTGGGTCAATTACAGAGGACACAATTCCTGTTCTAAGAAAGGCCTGTGCAGATTCAGGAAATGTGAAGCAATTACCTAAATGCACTTGAAATCATCGGAAAATTCAATTTTTTTTTTGAAACGTTAACAATTCAAAGTTGTTTAATTTTATTATTTGTACTTGGAGAAACCATCCTATCCTCCCAACACCACCACCTCACCATCTTCAGGGCCATACTGGATTTTGAAAAGCAAAACCTCAAAAAGCCCTGTGCCACTAATGGTTTGAGCTGTATTTTAATTGGCTATTAGTTCTCTTTGAAAGGCCATTTGAGAGCAATTGTGAAGAAAAGGAGGGAATGTTCTGAGGAATGAAAGAAGAAGTTAATTTGGCTGTGGGGTGGAATAGGTGCTAGTCTTGAATGGAAAAGCCCAGAAGTCCTGAAAACAAGCCAGGAAATTTTTCCTGGAATAGAGTCACCTACAGTCTGGAAAGTGCCTGGACAAGTAGACTGAGTGGAGAGCATGTATGAAGGACATTTTTTAAATATCCAGGGAAGGGATTGAACTGAAGAGAACTTGCTAGCCAGTATTGCCATTTTCACTTAAGTAAGAATTAGTGCCTTCACCCAAAAACTTTCCCCCTCAGTCAAGAGTCTCATTCAGTCAGACAGAACAGTGCCAACTCTGACTTGAATTGTTTCTCACCACCTCATTTGACCACCTAATGAGGATGTTTCCCCACAAAGCCTCAACATTAGGTTGTTGGGGAAACATAATTAAAAACAAAATCTCCTCACCCAGAAGACATCTCCAGAAAGGTGGTGGAGAAAAAAATGTGGGAATGTGATGCCTATCACAGGCCAGCCACTACACCCTTTTATGTAGCCAGGAGGATACAACCCACTACCTGCACGTTCTCTAGATGAACAGGAGCTAGTCTCAAAGAAGAGGACTCAGCAGCACCATTTATTACGTATAGCTTATGTTAACTTTACTTGGTAATTGAGGTGACCATCCACGTTAGTTAATTGGTTTTATACAAAGGAAAAATAAATTTCTCACATTTTTTTAACGGGAGGTAGTTTTGTAATTTAGAACCAGGCGCCCACTGAAGTTAGGCTCCTGCTTTCTCACCTCCATTGGGAAATAGAGGGACTGTCTCCCTTTCCGTCCACATTTCAAAGTGATGGCTCCCAGATCCTTAAGAGTTAGAAAGTTGGCAAAAGACTTAGTTTGTAAAAAATTTACACATATTTCGAAGAGACAGAGAAAGAACTTATATATTTTTTTTTTTAAAGATTTTATTTTTTCCTTTTTCTCCCCAAAGCCCCCCAGTACATAGTTGTATATTCTTCAGTGTGGGTCCTTCTAGTTGTGGCACGTGGGACGCTGCCTCAGCGTGGTTTGATGAGCAGTGCCATGTCCGTGCCCAGGATACGAACCAACGAAAGACTGGGCTGCCTCCAGCGGAGCACACAGACTTAACCTCTCAGCCACGGGGCCAGCCCCGAACTTATATATTTTCTAAAGTAAATGCTCAACAAAAGGGACAGGGGAGAAGTCTCCTTATATTCCACATGGAGAATTAAGCCTCTCATTTTTTATTTTTATTTTATTTATACGGGGACCCCTGGACCTGAATGCAATGGTGGAGAGGCCTTGCCACGCTGGCACTCCCAGGTGGAAGGAGTGAGGCAGGTAGAGCTCTCCCACTTGAGACAGCAACACAGGTGCTGACCATTCAGTGAAGACAATAGTGCTTGTAATACCTGTTCATTAAAGTGTGGTTGAAAAAATAGTAAGAAGAAAGCCTGATGTGTAGTTTAAATAAAAATATATATGTATAATATATTTTAATGCCCAATGCCATTGCCTGGGTCATTAAGAAAATGATAATGATGTGAATATTTTTCTCTTGCTGGTCAACAGGTCTTTTTCTCACCTGGGGGGTTCTCAAACACTTCTTTCCTGCCTGTACTAGATTTAGAAACTCATCATGTTTTTTTTCTCCCCCAGCAGTACATGGGAACTATAATCCTATCCCATAGCACCTCAAGTTAGTTATGAAAACTAAATGAGAGCAAAGATGGGGAAGCATTTCTAAAGTTAAAGTGAAGTATTACTATTCTTAGAGATGAAATGACTTGTGATAATTCAAAAATGGTCACTCCAAAAGATGAATTAGGCTTTTGAATACATTATACAGACATGTGTTTAAGCTGAACATCGGAATAGGTGCTGTTCCCTGAGAATGTTGATTAAATGGGCTTGTAAGAGGCAGGCTGGGAGAAAGCCAGAGAAGCACTTCCTATTGTAATATATCTCACTCGCCCTCATGGATAATACATAAAACAGCAGTAATTGTTCACATCTTGATGTCTGTCCTTGGAAAACTTTGTGTTTACTATCTTTCATAAGCACTTGTAATCATCAAAGAAGACAGTCCCTCACATTTTGTTGTGGGGGGTCGAGTTATGATCCAAATCGTCTATATCTTAAGATAAAGCTGAATTTTTCTCGCATTATTCTCTCTGCCTGACCCAGAATTCAAATATCTGATTTTGCTCTTGCATAACAGCTCTTACAATCAAGTCACAAACCTGATCTGAGAAATTTATTGGGAGAAGAAAAGCAGCTTCCAAGATATGTCCTAGAATAACTAAATACAACCCAAACCCTATATCTGCCGTGTTTCTATCTAAGATTCTGGGTAATTAAATTTATGTTTAGAATGGTAATCCTAAAGCTTTGAAATGTCTTCAGATTATTAACCATGCTGTCAATGATATTCAACAGAATTTTAGTGGACATTGATTTCATTGTACCCCATTTCTTTGGAAACTGATCATCTAGGTATAAAACAAAGTCTGATTAAGCAGAATATTCACTTGATTGGAATATTCTTTTTCCTAAATGCATTCCTGGAAAAATTAAAGCTTACTATTCATAATATTTTTGTCATATCAAAAAATTATATAGATGTCATTGGCTAGCCTTTTCATCAAACTGATGCCTGGGCATCATATAGGTGGATCCAATAGGTCCCTAGAACCCACACATCACACGCGAATACTCAAATGCTGTGATGTATGTAAGGATAGTCAATCAGTTTGGCTGTTGCTCACAAATTGTAAAGATACCTATACATCAGCCACTAGAAAAAACTTAAATATTTTTCCTATGGATTCATTACACCGAATGTTGACCAAGAAGAATGTCATATTGTCTCCCAAATGTTTTAGTGAAAAAAAATCAAGAAAAAATATATCTACATTATTCCTAAAAATATATGCTGGTGATAAAGAGTGTGTAAGTTTGTAAACACACCAGCAGTGATCCAGCTTCCAACAGATGGTGGATACCGGGCTATACTTAACTCAATTTTAATAATAAGTTCCTTGAGAATAGCAAGGCTGGCTTCACAAAAGAGCTGTTGGCAGTTAGCAAGGATTGAAGGACTGACTGCATATTCAAGGTTGGCCCAAATGGGTCTTCCAGGGCATTTCTGCATGAATGGCTTTGTGGATTGTCACTGGCCCTTATCCCACAGACAAAGTGCAACGTTTCGTATGGTCCATCATATTCCAAGATGAATGCACAGACAATGCCCTGGGAATAAAAGTCCTCTTGTGACAAATGCCCTTTCCAACTCGTGTTTCAAACAGAAAGAAAAAAAATTAAATGCATTCCACTGAATATTGCATTCATCCCTATGTTAACACAAGTTAACACAGAAGATAAAGGCATCTGTCTTACTTCAGGAAGGGCTCCTTCGGAGAGGGAATAAGATTCAGGCTTATGATGCTTGTTTTTAAATAAATTAATGAGATATCACTTACCAATTGTGCTACTTCCATGTCTACTTTACTCTCGATGCTCAATCTAAATATGAACTTGAGCAGATTTGCCATGTCAAATGTCAGTGGGACAATTATGGAGAAATCTTTGTAACATTCATTGTGAAACCTGGGAATACTACAGTCATTGATGTCAGCAGCAGCTCAAGATCAGTGAACGTGGGTCGACAACAGAACAGGTAGAACTCAACACCTATTTCACATGTCTTTTCCTCTAAAGAAAACAACTTCCTAACAAGAATGTTCAGGACACTCGCTAAAGGGTAAACAAAGCCCAGGATAGAAGACAGGGAAAGATTGTCCAGCTGCTTTCAGGGACCTTAACGTCCATTGCTGGAAAAATTCTAGAGCTGGTTATTAAACATGTAGATTTTAAACTGGAAGAAGCAACGTAAATGAAGAAAAATCAGTCAAAACTCAGTATAGCCAAAACTAACACACTGCCATTCAGTGCCAGAGAATGGCAGTGTGTTCTCTGAATTAAGAGCCTTTCGTGTCCATGAGAACTGCCTCTGAATCTTAGCTCAGTCGCATACTAGATGGCTGACTTTTTACGATTATTAGCTCAATTTTTTCATATGTGAGATTGCCATAGTAACTGTACTTGTGCTCAGGATTAATATTTCAATGAGTTCATGACTGTAAAGACTATGACACTGTATCCTCTCACTATGTGGAAATAATTACTATTAATATTCAAAACAGTTTAAAAATGGAGAGTCTAGAGTTAGGAATAATTGTGAAGGAACTTAAGGGAATCTCAAACCATCGGGGGCCTGATTAACACTTATACAAAGTCATTCACAGTCACAGAAAGAAGCCATGGTGACTCATGCTGTTATTCCCACTTCACAGAAGGGCTATTTACACACAAACTTTCTCTTAGCCAAGTTCTTCCACAAGTTAGGGTGAAATTTGCCTTTGCCCGCTTCCAAATTACAGCCATTATATAATAGCTTGACCTATTCAAGGAACCCGTTATTTCAGATGCCACTTAAATGTCATTACTAAATAATCTCTCTTGCTCTGAAACCTGAGGAATCTGGGAACAAACAAGAAAAAAACAATCAGACAGGACTGATACATTTTTAAGCCAAGGGTAGGGAGTCTAAGGTTGAGGGTTTTTAGTGGTATTTTCCCCTGTAACAATAATCCATTTTACTAGGATTGTTCTGTGAGAGCTACTTTCCAAAAAGTATCAAAGTAAAAAATCTATAAAAGTAGCTTGGCTGTATTTATTTCTCTCATTACTCGTAGAAAAATTCTCAGTCCAGAAAATCATGAGCTTGTAGTGGCTTGCCATTAAATCCAGTTTTATCCACTGATGATAGTTTCTTCTGTTTAAAATAAGAGAAAGCTTTGGTGATCATGGTTACACAGTATAAATATTGAGGCCACATGCTGTCCCCTGCTGTCATTCAGGAGTTCATTTGTTCACAGCTCACCTATTTGCAACATCTGATTGCCTCAATTACCAACAAACAGTAATTCCCTGAACACAAATGTTCTTCCATTAACTTCTGAAGGAGGGAGCTTGCTAAGAAGCTCCGCCCATCTATCAATCATAAGGAGCTAGATCTCTTTTCAAACGCCTTCCTGCGGCGAGAACTCCTGCAAGTATCAAAGCACACTTCTAATTGCCAAGTTAATTTTTACCCTGGTAGACCTGAAAGTTCAAAGATTAAACTTGATTCCCCAGATTGTACTAAAATGTGGAAGCCCAGAATGTTTCATGAATTACAGAGAAACTCTTGGATAGGCGATAACATGCAACATGTTAAGAGACGCTCAACCAAGTCAGAAGAGAATCTGAAAAATTCATTGAGATGCTCTCAAGTGTGGGGATCTGAGTAGTGATTACAGAGAAAGTGGCTGATGTTTGTCACCCCACAGATGGTGAAGAGTATTTGCATCCTCCAAGTAAAAAACACAAGAGAGAAACTACCCACAGTAGTAAAGTCCCACAAACAGGCTGCATCCTGGGTGTGGATTATCCCTGGGGTGTTCTTATCTCAGGGAGGAGAGAAGGCATGCTGTGGATAGCCAGTCATACCTGCTGGGAGCAGGGAGGCATCCTAACTAAGTGAGGTCTGGAGAGGTACCTGCAGAACAGAAAAGAAGCTACGCCCAATAAGGTCAACCCCCTGTTTCAGGGGCAAAAAGTAGATATGTCTGCTTCCCCTTAACTCTGTCCATCATCTAGGCCTGTAGCCATAACAAAGCATCAGTGCCCACCGTCAGAAACAAGACCCTCTGCATTGATGGGGTTCAGGACACACTACCCCAAAATATGGCTCCTTAACATATTAAATTTCAAGCTGAAGGAATTTGAGAAGTGGTATGTGCAGGAAGGACTTTCTGAGCTTTCCGTGAAGCATCATAAAACCCTCCTGTGAGAGGTGCCCTCCCTCCCCATACATGGAGGAAAGGACCATCCTTATCGCCCAAGACAAAGAGATACAGAGAGGAAGCAGAAGGAACAGGCCTTGTTAAGTCTCCCCCAGTTTATTACACTTAGTTCATATTCTTTGCCCTATTGTATCTTTCCACAACTTTATACTCTTCACCAAAACTCACATGAAAACACTCAGACTTAACCATTTCTTTAGATCTTCCTTTCCTTATGAAGACTCTTGGGTCATATAAAACTCACATTAAATAAATTTGTATGCTTTTCTCATGTGAATGTCTTTATCAGCTTAATTTTCAGACCCAGTCAGGGACTCTAAGAGAGGTCAGGGTCAAGGAAAACTTTTTCCTCCCCTACTCTCTCAACTCCTCAGCCCATGTGACCATCCCCAGCCTTCTGCTCTAACCCTTAGCACTGCTTGTAGTTTCCTAGCTAACCAGGCTGTTTCATGACTCCACATCTTGAGTTACAGTGGTCTCCCCAACTCTACCACCTTGGCATATCTTTGATAGCCTTCTTTCCCTGGCAAATGTCTACTGATGTTTTTAAGCTTCCATGCAAACATTATCTCCAGAAAGCCTTTACTGACACCTCCTCCCTTGCACACTGGGGTTGGACCTCTGTGCATCCTTATCACTACCACATTAGTTTCGTTGTGTGCCTCTCCTTTGAGACCATGGGCTCTTTGAGGGCAGGCAGGGACTATGTATTATCATCTTGTGCCTCCAGTATCTGGCATGTGAAAAGGTATGAAAATTGAATGATCTATCATCTGCACCACTTTAAGTGGCACCAGGCTGATGGCCAGGGAAACATTTGTCTCACATAAAAGCAGGATCTGAACTGTTTTGATTATCACAGTAGTCTGCAGAGCCCACTATTGTAGACTCAGTCAAGGAGCTCCGAAGAAAAACAGATGATTTTTTTCCCAGTGAGACTGAAGTCTGTGCAGATGGAACCAAGGAGCTGAAACTGTCCTGGTGCTGGAGCTGTAAAACATGTAAAGAAATTTTAGTGAAATGGTGGGTCCAAGGATCCAAATTAGAATATGGGCCTTAATCATCCTAGAAGAAAAGTCACAAAATCTTGAGAGCCGGTATGGGAAAGAACAAAATCCAATGTGCAGTGATCAGGAAAATGGAAACCACATAGACATTTGATTTCAGTCAAGGCCCCTCAAGGATCCTTCCAGATAAATCAAACAATAGAACCAGTTAACATCATACTATGTTTGATATAAACCCAAATGGACTGGGTCCTGGCCTCCAGAAGGAAACATTCTGTCTCTCACACATACACACTTATGCACGTTTATATACACTTCTTCAGGAAACAGGGGAATAAAAAATATAACTCAATCCAGGCTTAAAAAAAGAATACATTAGGTTAACCAATATTGTAGCTAATAAGAACCACCACCAGGAGCCACAAATGTTACTAACACTGATATCAATTCTAGGCCAGAAACTTGATTGTTGGCAAGGGTGGTTACTGAGCCTGGCTTTGTGGGTCATCAGTGGTTGTACATTCTATCATTTGTCTCCTGTCCTGGCTAACTCACAGAGCCCCCGGGAGGAACACATGAGAAAAATGCATTTGAAAGTGCTGTGACTAACACAGCATCTGAGCCATGTAGCATTATTTAAATCTGCAACCAGCTAGTCCATTTTTTTTAATTCCCAGAGTATCGTGGGCCCAGCCAAGCACTCTCATGGCCCCAATAACTATATTAGATGCTGCTGGTGGGAAAATTTGGGAGAAGAGAACATCAGGTGAAGCAGAGAGGGTGTGTTCGGAAAAGCCCTGTGATTTGAGCCTTTCTATTCCAGTTCTTTAGAAATGATAATTGGGTTTCCAGCTCCAGTGGGAACAATCCCTGCTCTTGTGAGATTTGCAGTGAAATTTTGATGCTAGGAGAAAGTCACATTAGTGTTTTTCCTCTCAAATGCCTGGCTCTGAGTCTATCCCACACTCTAGCATGTATAGAGAATGATAGGAGCAGGCAGATAAGTCATTTCGCCAACAGTGACGAGGTGGGCCCTCATCTTAATTTAATCATCGGGATTGACAGGTTTTTTTCCTGGTAACAAATCATCAGGCCCTTCTGCCTGTGCTGGTTTTATACTATATTGAGCCCCACCATCCTTCATGCTGCATTCCATCCACATCTTCACAGAGAGAAAACCCAATTTGGTTTGGATCTTTTGCACACCTTGCATTGAGAGCAGCCGGTTGTTTTCTGAGGCAAACTCTCTGTAAATATTTGGGGATTGATTCTGTTATGTGTCGATTATGAATTCCATTTCAGCAAGGCTGACATTTCTAAAACTTGGGAAAATTACTAAACCTTTTCCAAGAAAACAAATCACTTTAAACAATAAATGTTCCTGTAATAAAGAGTTCACAGCCCGCAAGTACACATAGCCATTTTTCTTCTTGTTCACGCTAATATAAGGGCATAAAACAGGGCATGTGGCTCTCTAAACAATTCCTGTATGTAGGAATAGCTTTGGACAAAATTGCGAATTAAGAAGAGATAAATTGTTTTGACCGTAGGTGACTTTCTCTTCCTTGTCTTTCTGGATCTTCCTCCTCCTATCCCTCACTGCCAGTACTCTGCAGGCAACAAGCCTCAAGCTATGGGCAGATCCACCTGTATTGTGGATAGAAGAGTCTCTAACTCGTGCACATACGTATTTTAAAAGAGATCCTCAAAAGATGCAAGTTCTTAGGTCAAAGGAATCAATAACTGAGGGTGAATTTTCAGGGGTCAACTGGTGAAGAACTTTTGTCGGTATGGAGGACTTCCTCTGCTCTTCAGATTGCTCTTGATCAGTAATCATTTCTTCTTCATCATTATCCCCACGCCATGTCCAATGGTAATGAGAATTGGGCAAAGTCCTCTCGGGGAACCTGGATCTAACCAGAGGCACAATAATAGCAAGGGTCTCTGGGCTGAGGCCAACATTAATCTTTCAGAATAAGCTATTTGTCCAAGGTTGCACAGCTAGTAAGTAGTGGGAAAAAGTTTAAATTCATATTTAGACACTGAAGTCCATGTCTTTTCTACTGTACTACATGTCCTCACACACATGACAGGGAGACATCTTATTAATGCTACACAATTCACCAGTAATTGCCCTTTAATGGACTCATGAATGTCAGACTTTCCCCACAAAAAACTTGTAAATTCCTGGAAAAGACACTGCCTTAGCCTTTCCTTCTACCCTTCCTTACAAGTCATGGTAGACACTGACATGAAGGCAAAACAACATTCACAAGTAAGCACAGAGGGGAATCCGATACGAACGTCATAGCTATGGAATGCGTGGGTATGCGATGCAGGAGAAAGTAAAGGAATTATGAGCCAGTTTGAGGAAAATGATTATCAAATGTGAGTTTGAATAGGGTTATGAAGGACAGGAGAGACAAGAATTGGTGAGAAAAGGGAAGGAGACAATTATAGGCACAGAAATGGCCCGAGAACCACAAAGAGGAAAGAGGGAGTAGATGCAGGGCTTCACATGGTCACTAGCTTCACAGAGACGTCATCAGGGCTCACCGGGTTGGGTCAGCTTGATTCCAGCCCCAAGGAAAATGAGATACATTAGAATGACATTTTGTGAAACATTCACAACTTCTTGTGTTTGAGCAGATCCCATCAAACTGTTCAGAATAGGGTGTGTTTCTTGGTTATCTTTCCTATCTGCCTGTTAGAAGGGACTCAGAGAGCATCTGCTAACTATGCATGTTGTGTTGTCACACCACACAGAATGTCACCATCAAGAACAAATGGCATCAGCTGCCACCATGCTGTGGCATTCCATTTTACAAAATGATATGTCGTTATTAAGCGGCAAGGGATATTGATTTCTCAGTATGTTTCCTGCTTGCTCAATTGCTTTGGTTAGAACAACAACATCACTATATGTTAAACACACTGAGGAGATATAGGTTTTTCCCTGGGTCCCTAATAATTGGGACTTGCTCTTTGCCCTGGGAAATAATCAGATCCCTGACACCCATCTTGCCTCTGTTCTCTTGAAAGGAATCTGGCGGGTTTTTTCTTTTTATCAAGAGGTTTAAAACAAGAGAAATCTCCTTGTGTGGAGTTGGGATGGCCATCTGGTGCAGGGCGTGGTCTGGAAAACAGACCAGCAGGATTGAGTCCCAGCCTCACTACTGATCACTGAGTCACCTCAGAGGTCATACCACCTCTCTGATCTTCAGTTTCTCCCTCTGTAAAGGGAAAGAATTGCACTAAATTACTTTAAGATCTCCTTGAGCACTAAAAATATATTTTCCAGTGCCAAGAGGATTCTTTCTTTTTCATTCCATACATATTTACTTAGTGCCTAATATGTTCCAGGCAGTGTTCTAAACCCAAGGGATACTGCAATTGGAAAAACAAAAAACAGAGCCCGGTCCTGTGGCCAAGTGGCTAAAGTTCTGTGTGCTCTGCTTTGGTAGCCTGGGTTCACGGGTTCAGATCCCCAGCATGGACCTACTCCACTCACCAGCCATGCTGTGGTCACGTCCCAGTGGTGTAGTCATTAATTTTGCACACTCCACTTCAGCAGCCCCATGGTTCGTGGGTTCAGATCCCAGGTGCCAACCTAGACCACTCATCAAGCCATGCTGTGGTGGTGTCTCACATACAAAATAGAGGAAGATTGGAACAGATGTTATCTCAGGGACAATCTTCCTCACCAAAAAAAAAGAAGAAGAAGAAGAAGAAAGAAAGAAAACACTCTGCCCTTCTGGAGCATTGCTCCTAGTAGATGGAGATAGATAGTAAAAAATAAGTAAATATATTTTACGTCAAATGGTGATTAAGCACTGTTAAGAGAAATTAAGTAGGGTAACGGGGATAGAATGCGGGATTTTGGGAGCAGGGGTGGGATGGGAAGTGGGATAATAGTTTATTCTGGGTAGTCAGGGAAGCAATGGTTGATAAGGTCACATCAGAGCAGAGAAGAGAATGAAATGAGAAAGGAAACCACACAGCTATCTGGAGGAAGAGTATTCTAAGTGGAAGGAACTGCAAGTGCAAAGGCCCTGAGGCAGGAGTGTGCGTGACATGCCCTAGGAATCTGTTCCCAAGTGCTCTGGCTTGGAGGGACATCCAGAGGCTCATCTGGATGTTGCTATGTGCCCTGACTTGCCTTCTGCTCTTGCTCTTGGATCAACACAAACTTGAGTAATGTTCTGAGCAGCATTGGGAACATTCTGGAAAATGCCTACCCTTGAGTATATGGAAAGTCCACAGCTGTCCCCTCTGAAACCTGGTGCAGATGTGAAGAGAAGAAATCTTTCAGGGGTACATAGGAAGCTGTAATTTTCCCTCAAGTAAATCAATTCTCCTCTTCACAAATAGTGACCATTATGAGAACTTTTTTTTCCTGAAAAAGGCAAAGTTGAAACTTAGGTATTTTTATTTGGGAGAAAAAGCTGAAAATAAAATCTCCTTTGTGAAAGTGGAAATGGTCCTCTGCCTAAATGTCTGCCACAAGAAGAGCATTTGTAGTTATAGCCACACAGTCACCTTGTCAACACTTAATAGGTTAATAAGATTTTTAATGAGTATCTTTGCAAATGAGAAACCCCACTGTATAAAATGGGCCCATAAAACGTTATGCAGCTATGCTGCGGCCTCGAACAAATTGCAAATAGATCCCACCCAGTACCCTGTAATATCAAGTGCTGAGTTTAGGAGACTGGAGGATTTGGGCTACACTTGTGTCCAGGCATACTTAGGAAAGACGTCAAATGCCTCCAGACACAACTCGACAAATAGGGAGACTGGCTGGCTGACCACACGGGGAATCCTGAAAAATCCAACCTCATGTTTACATCTCTCCTAATCACGTCAACTTACACTCATGGTCCTCCCATCTGAATTCCTATGTTTTGAAAAGCATTAATTTGTTTAACGTGTCCCTTTAGAATTTACCAGTCACTGCTGTTGGGAAGAAGACACAAAGAAGAACATTTTATCTTTGCACTTTGGGTATTTACCCTCTACCAGTGTCTGTACATAAGGCTACACGAGGTTAGGTATCATGAGCCTTGCCAACCAATTGCTGTAGCAAATTATAAACAGGAGGCAGAATTCCTTTTGTGGCATAGTGGTTAAGTTTGTGCACTCCACCTCAGCGACCTGAGGTTCCCAGGTTAGGATCCCAGGCATGGACCTAGCACTGCTTGTCAAGCCATGCTGTCACAGCATCCCACATAAAATAGAGGAAGATTGGCACCGATGTCAGCTCAGGGCCAACTTCCTCACAAAAAAAGAAAAAGAAGAAGAATTTGGACTTTGAACTATGGGTAACTGGGTAGCCTTTGAAAGGTTTTGGACAGAAGCTACATAAAGACTCATATCATGGCAGCATATATATATTTTAAAGTAAAAGGAAACTATGAATGGAGTCCACAAAATTAAGAAAATTAAACTAGAGAGGTAACAACAGGAATGCCAGAGAAGTGAGATTAAAAACAACTATAATCTGTGCCAGCCATTCCAGGAAAACATTCAAGTGTTTGCCAATTGTTTTGTGTAAAATAGTCTGGGTCTGGGATTGTTTATTAATTTTTCCATTGACTCCCACATCTAGCACAGAATTGGTCACAAAACTGAAGCTCCATAAATAACTTGGATCGGGTAACACGAAAAGAGAGTGTCTTGTGCTTAGCCTCGTCAACAAGCAATAACAGAGGGCCTTCCTGGTCCCACTGAGTCAGAGAATGGGCTAGAGCTGCAGAATCGTCTGTCACACCAAAGGTCACAGCTAGAAAATTCCCTCCATGAAACCCTAAAATATCGGCACACGCAGATGACAAATGCACTTCACCAGTCATTATCCTGCTCCCTTCTCTGTGAGGAGGCAGCATGTCAGGATCCTTAGTGGCACAGAAGCCTTCTAGATAAATTTCAGAGCACGCTATGATGCCCCGCTCAAGGCTATGGTCACATAATGCCACCGTTTTCAGAGAAGCAGCAGAAACGTGCATTTAACATCAGTATCTTTAGCCTACTCTAGCATTTCTTGACGAGGACTACGTGGTCCTATTGAGAACTTTCAGAGTACCAGTGCTCTGCAAACTCCCCAGGGAAAATGGGGCTCATTCATAGAACTGAGCCACCTTAGGAAACTGAGATGGGAGTTGCCGTCCCACCTTAGTGTCTGCTCCCTAACACTGTGTTAATGATTGCGTGCATAGAGGAGGAGATGGGGGTGTGTGAGGTCTTCATGCTTCTAATACTTTATAATCTATTTCCCATGAACAGCCTTGGATGAGGAAGAATGTCATCTCTAAGTGGTTGAAAACAGCATTTTAGGCCACGTTTGTGAGTATGATTCTAGTCTGTGTTTCCCATCAGAATATGCAACAATCACACTCCACGTTCATTCCTTCTTTTAGCTTCACAACTCTCCTGAAGCAGGATTTATGAACCCATTTTGTAGATTCTGCTGACATGATAAAACAAAAACACTGCTTAAGGGCTTAGGAAAAATTGCTGTGAAAGACTGGGCTACAATGACAGAAATTTTGAAGACGGGCAAAATCCAGTGTTCTCAGGAGTATGAGAAACGAGTGGTATTATAAATGGATACGGCTCGTTAGGAGGCAATTTAATATTATTTATGAAAATTACTTATGAACTTATCATTTGGTCCTAAAATTCTGCTTCTAGAAACTTATCCTACCAAAATACTTATACATTACAGAAATACAGATTGTGTGAGAATGTCCATTACTGCGTTGTTTGTCACATGGAAAAAATGGTGGCAAGCTCAATGTTATGTCATGTTTCATCCATATGATGGAATATTACATAGTCATTTAAAAAACAGATGATTTTAATTTTTTTATTACATATGCCTGTCTGTAGCTTGAAGTTTTGTTTTTACAATGCATATGTATTCATATATTAATTTAATTTTTAAAATCTTTTAATGTAAAAAAAAAACTGGGATAGAATCCACAACGCTGGATTCATTCCCAATGCTTATTCCATGGGTGTTATAATTTGTAAAGGGCTTTATTTTTTCCAGCTTTATTGAGATATAATTTAAAAATAACATTGTGCAAGTTTAAGGTATACAGTGTGATGATTTGATATACATACATACTATGAAATGATTATCACTTAAAGGTTAGTTAACACATCTATCACCTCACGCATTTTTTTGTCGGAGTGTGTAGTGAAAACATTTAAGATTTACTGTCTTAGGAAATTTCAAGTATACATTACAGTATTGTTAGCTAAAGGCGCCATGCCGTATATTGGATTCCCAGAACTTATTCAACTTACAACCAAAAGTTTATACCCTTTGACCATTTCTCCCACCCCCAGCTCCTGGTAACCACCATTCTACTGTTTCTATGAGTTCGCTTTTTTAGACTCCGCATGTAAGTGAGGTCACGCAATATTTGTCTTTTTGTCTGACTTATTTCACTTAGCATAACGTTTGAAGACCTTTTAAGATCCACCTATCACACATGTTAGTTCTCCCAGGATCTGCAAGTCACATAAAGTTCAATTTTTGAGTTTTCTGGGGGCAAATGTGTTACAAAACTCACAGGAGTGTGTTTCTAACAGTTTTTCCCTTAGGAGATCTGCCAGTGCTGTACTGAGCTTGATGTTACTGGCAGAGAACAAATAAATTTGTGATCAAGAGATAACAGGTGGGGCCAACGCAGATTTCTTATTGGCCTAATAGTGACTCTAGTCTCTCCACTCTGCCATCATCTCTTCTATGAAGTCTAATTTGTAACTCATATAGTCACTTTTTCATTGAAATATTTGAGTGCCTACTGTGCATCAAGCATGAGAAGAATAAGATACTGTCCTTTTTTTCCTTTTTTCCAGGGAAGACTGAAGAAGACATAGACTTATAAGCAGCTATTCAATGAAGGCGATGATAGGGGCCCACATGGTTCCTTTCCTGGTCTTTCTCTCATGGCCTCCAAACTAATTTCAATTGTTTTGACAGTACATACCTATCAGAAGGTAGAGGAGACATAGTTGAGTGAGAAGCTGGCCTGTGGAATCAGAAGCTGGGTACAACAGGCAATTTCCAACTATGTGACCTTAGACTAGCTATTTAATTTATCTGAAACTCAATTTCCTTATTATTAATTATGAGTAAACACATCCTGCCTCCTACACCGATTCTTCAGGGAGAGTAGTTGTACATAAGCACTGCACAAACCGCAAAGGAGTATACCAAAAAATGAATTAGTTCGAATCAATTTTGTTGCTGTGGTTTAGAGGGCTTTTTGGAAAAGTTCTCAAGTTGTGCAGATTTCCACTTTTTCAGCCATGACACATTTTAAGGATGCCACCTCTGGGTCAAGGGTGTGGTAGAAATAACATTTCTGAGAATGGAGTAATATGTGTAGAGTCAGTATGTGTGAAATTACTTGTGTTATTGGACAGAATCTATTTATCATATGTAAGTATGTGTATGCATCTCTGAAATAAAGGTCATCTCTATAAACCACCAAAATGATGATACAGCAAGATGTTAACTAAAATGTTAGGCTGAGATCAGATCCCAAAATAAAATTATCTGTGACATCAAATATAAACCACCTGTCAAAGCAAGGAACCCAGAGTACCTTGGGGTTCTCTGGATGAGGAGGAGGCTGCAAAGCCAGATGACAGAAGGAAAGACCCCCAGTCGGGGTTTGACAGCGGGGAGTGATCAGCCAAGCTCCTGGTTA
Source organism: Equus quagga (assembly GCF_021613505.1). Taxonomy (NCBI): domain Eukaryota; kingdom Metazoa; phylum Chordata; class Mammalia; order Perissodactyla; family Equidae; genus Equus; species Equus quagga. The sequence continues at coordinate 32,173,878 of NC_060275.1, forward strand.
TTGCCTGACACAGCAGTCAACACTTAGATGAAGGGAGACAGTTTCCAGCAAGCCACTCTTGTGAGACTCCACAAAGGAGAATTTCTTTCTGAGCCCCAGACAGCCTGCTCGGATCTGCCTGTTATGGCACCTATAGAGGGAAATGGTGTGGGCGGACCCTGTCCTTCAATACCATAATCAGAATTACACGTGCCCTGTCACCCCCTCCTCCCCTCACACTCTGCTGCCCTGTTCTAACTAAAAGGAACAGATAAACAACCTTTTAAAGACGTCTTCTGTCTCATGCTCCTGGAACCTAAGAGCTCTTGGTGGAAGAATTGTCCATATTAAGAAAATTGAAAATAAAAATAAAATTAAAACCTTAACTAATACTTTGAAATCCAAACCTAGATATTTTCAAACCCGAGGCATGATGCCTTTCCTTTGTTCTGCCTTGAGAAGGGTGCATTCAGGGGTCAGAGGAAGCTCCATCAGTGGTCTCACCTTCACAGTGCCAGCTGCCTCATCAGCACCTCGGAGAGGTCCCCTTCTCCTGTTTTCCTGGAGGGGGTGCAAGGATCCTCCCCAGAGCAGCACATCCTCCCTCTTCAAAGCCTGGAGCCCATCCTAATTCTTCTTCAGTTTACCTCAAAAGCCCTGAGACTTATGCAAATTAAGCACAAATCCCCCATTCGCTTCTTGAATTTGGTTTATCTACACATTTTGTACTGTTTTATTGTGCTTATTTTATAGTTTTGCTTTTCTTTTTCTTTTTAGCGTAGGAATTTGGAAGAAACAATGATTTGACTCTCCTAATAAGAAAGAAGTTCACCACAACCTTGTTAGTTTTCACATCAGACTTAGTGAAGATCAGAAGCCACTGCCTGAGGACTCTCTCTTCTCAGAGGAACAGACAATGAAAGCAGCTTTCCACTGACCATGAGATGCACTAGAGGCTGGTGACAAGGTGCTGGGTTTGATTCTTGGGGAAACTGAGCAGGCATGTGCTTCAGGGCTGACAGTGAGGTGCTCAGCAGCCATCACTTTCTTTTCACAGTAAGAGGTCTCTTGGCAGCCTGAGGTAACAGTGCAGACTTGGAAGAAAAGACATCACACTGGAGTGACTGTTGTCTCTTCAAAGAGTGAGGCTATTCAATTTGTCTGATTTTTAAAATCTAGGAGATGCCACTGACCTAGTCGGAAGTGTTCATAGAATGATGTTGCCTGCAAAAGGGTTGAGGCAGAGTAAAGGAGTGGAGGAGCTTCCTCCAGTCTCTATCTTTAAATGTGGCCTTCTAAAGGCCACCATGGACTAGCAACAAAAGTCAGTTTTGAAGTATAAGCTTGGCTGTGGAGCTGACTAAATAGAATAATCAGGATAGATCTCAAACAGGAATGAAAAGTACTTGTAAGTACCACAGACTCAGCCATTGAAGAGACAAATCATGCATGACCCCCAAAAGCTTCTGGATGCCAATATGAAGACTCCACATTGCTGGCTCTTCAAGTAGGTTCAGCCACTTAGAATGGCCAACTCCAGAGTCTCACGGGAGGAGGGATTCTTGCTCAAAAGTCAGCTCCCTCTTGCTTCACTTATGCCTGAGTTCCCTTTGTCAAGGGAGTTAAGTCATTTCTTCTTGAATTAGAGAGACTGCTGAAATGGCAATTGAGCTGGGAACCTTAAACAAAAGAGACTAAATGTAGCCACCAAAGTACGTGACTGGTGTCATCCTTTGCTGAGGGATGGATTTTCAAGGAGCGAGTATGGGAAGTATGAGGACACTGAGGCTCTGAATTGGTGAAGGAAAGAGTCTGGCATATCTGAAATAAATATCCCACCTAATCAAACCACTGGACTCAGCCTGACAGAATTTTATTGAGGGTTTTTGTGTTTCCATTCATGAGAGATGTTCTCTTTTCTTGTCATATAGTTTTCTTTTTTGTGCTATTTTTTTAATCAGGGTAATCCCGACCTCATAAAATGAGTAAAGTATTCCCTCTTCTATTTTCTGGAAGAGACTGTATAAAATTCTTGTTAATTCTTCATTGAGTGTTTGATTAAATTCTCTGCTGAAGCTACATAGGCCTAGGGATTTCTTTTGGAGTAGGTGGTTAACTACAAATTCAATTCCCTTAATAGTTTTAGGGCTATTCGAAATATCCACTTCATTTGGGGGAGTCAAAGTAGTTTGTGTTTTTTAAGAATTGATAGATTTTATCTAAGTTATCAAATATATGTAGAGACGGTCATAACAATCTTATTATCCTTTTGAAGTCTTCAGGGTCTGTAATTATGTCCTCTGTTTCATTCCTGATATAGGAAATTTATGTATTCTGTTTTTTTCTTTGTCAGTCTTGTTACAGATGTGTCAGTTTTATTGATCTTTTCAAAGAGTCAGCTCTTTGTTTCATTGATTCTTCTCTATAGTTTTTCTGTTTTTAATTTCATTGATTTCTGCTCATCCTAATTTCCTTCCTTCTTCTTTCATGAATTTATTAATTTTTCTCTCCTTATTCTAGGTTCTCAAAGCTGGCACTTAAAATATTGAGATTATTTTCCTCCTCTCTAATGTAGGCATTTAAGACTAAAAATTTTCCTCCCAGCACTGCTTTAGTTGTGTTCCACAAATTTTGATAAGTTGTTTCTCATTTTCATTCCGTTCAATATACTTTTTATTTCCCTTGAAACTTCTTACTTGGCCCATGGCTTATTGAGAAATGTGGTTAGTTCCCAAGCGTGTGGAGATTTTTCTGATACTTTTCTGTTTTTGATTTCTAGTTTTATTCCATTGTGGTTAAAGAACACACTGTATGATTTTAATTCTTTTAAATTTGTTGACATTTGTTTTATAGTCCAGGAGATGGTCTATCTTGCTCTATGGCCTGTGGGCCCTTGAAAAGAATGTTTATCTGTTCTTGTTGGGTGGAGTGCTTTATAAGTGTTAATTAGATCATGTTCGTTGATGATACTGTGGAGTTCTTCCATATCTTTGCTGATTTCCTACCTAATTGTGTTATATCAATTGTTGATAGAGAAGAGTTGAAGCATAACTACTATAATTGTGGATTTGCTTATTTCTTTCAGTTTTTTACCTATTTTATAACTGTGGTGGAAACATGTTTAGAAAACATTGCTATATCTTCTCAGTAGATCACCTACTTTATCAAATACTTATACAGGTATTCCTGCTTTATTTTGATTAATGCTTACATAATATATATTTTTCTGTCCTTTTACATTCAATGTGCCTGTATCCTATATTCAAATGAGATTCTTGTAGACAGCATAGAGTTGGGTGATGTTTTCTTAATCTACTCTGTCAATGCCTTTCAATTGATGTACACACGTGTCACTTAACTACAGGGATACGTTCTGTAAAATGTTAGGCGATTTTGTTGCTGTGTAAACATCATAAAGTGTACCTATGCAAACCTAGAAGGCATAGCCTACCATATACCTAAGCTATAGGGTACTAATCTTTTGGGAACACTGTCATATATGCGGTCCATCATTGACTGAAACATCATTTTGCAGCACATAACTGAACTTTTATCATTTACCTTCAATGTATGATACCTGCTTGGCTGGGAGGGGTAAATGTGCTTTATTACTGGTCCCCATACTGTCTCTGCTGACACCACAGGGTGGAAGTGGACGTGGCCTTATTGTTGCTAGGGCATGGTGAAAGTTTTGACTTTCCACCAGGCCTCCCCTGACACCATCTCATCCCAGCAAGATGGATGTTATGTGTTGAATTTTTGTATCCTCCAAAAATCCATATGTTGAAACCCTAACCACCAATGTGATGGCATTTGGAAATGAGGCCTTTGAAAGGTAATTAGGTCAAGGGCAGGGGTGCCTGGTCTGTTGGAATAAGTGTCCTTTTATGAAAATACCCCAGAGAGCTTATTTTCCCTCTCACCTCCACATAAGGAAACAGAGAGAAGGTGGCCCTCTGAAAGCCAAGAAGGGAGTTCTTGCCAGAAGCCAATATGCTGGCATGCTGATCTCAGACTTCCAGCCTTGAGAACTGTGAGAAATAAATTTCTTCCGTTTAAGTATCCAGCCTGTAGTATTTTGTTACAGTACCCCAAGCAGACTAAGGATATAGGGGAAGGGCCTTTCATTGTCATCCTGGTCCTTTAGCTAAAGAGAGTAGGTTTTACTAGGGCTCATTTTGGTCTGCACCCTTTGGCATTTCTGGGTTGTCAACTTCTCCAGAACCCATTCTGAGATATGATTGTCTCTCAATATCTGCAGGGGATTGGTTCCAGTACCCGCTGTGGATTCCAAAATCTGCAGATGCTGAAGTCCCTTAGTCAGCCCTCCAGGTCCACCAGTTCTGCGTTGGAATCAGTGGATCTGGAGGGCCAATTGTACATTAAATCCCAAAAAGAAAGCCCAGGGCACTCATCACTTTGTCATTCTTTGAGTCTCAAGTTCCCTAGTTGGTCTACCTTCTCTCCACCTTTCAGAAATTGTTTTAATGTTTCTTGAATATATAATGTCCAGGATTTTTAATCAACCTTAGTGAGAGGAATAGAGAAAAGCCTGTCTACTCCATCTTCCCTAATGGGGAAGTCCTTTTATGGCTGACATTTAGAGCAACTAAAGTAACTTTGTCATTAGCAAAGGTGTCAAATCTAAATTCCAGAAAATGACGGTCCCATTGTATTCTGACATAGTCACACTGTATCTGAAATGCTAGATTCCATTTTTAGAGTCACATTTTTTTAAATGAACTTTAATCATTAATGTACAAAAAAAGGAGTACAAGTACTACCCCAAATAGAATCACATTAGAAAATCTTGTCATATGAGGAATGGTTGAGAGACCTAGATCTAATTGATACATTGGACCGGTTGCCATATAGTAGAGTAGGTTTGTTATTTATGAATTCTGAGGCACAAATAAGATTAATGGGCTCTAAATGAGGCAGTTCAGCCTCAATGAAAGATGTTTGTTAATAATAATAATATTGGTTAACCCTGAATGTTTTATGAAGCCAGAGAGACAAATGTAGCATCTTACTTGGTTTCTACCACCACTTTGTGAGGTGGGAACAGTAGAGTCTCCATCCTTGGAGGGGAAGGACCAAAGCTTAAAGAAGTTGATCACTTATCCACACCCACACAACTAGTATATAGTGGAGTCAAGATTCAAATCCAAGACTGTCTGGCTCCAGAAACAAGATCATTAACCACTATACTCTATTACCTCTCAGACAGAGCTTCTGAACAATCAAACTGGCTTCATCCAGACTCTGTAAAAACTCTGCTACTGAAGAAATAAGTCTTTCTTGGTTAGCTATGGCCTGACATCTTATGGTGAAAGGATCTTTTATTACTTTGTTGATAAGAAAAGTCTTGACTAGCTACATGCTTCTCTTCTTTGCATCTCAGCCATTTCATCATTTGAAACTAAGTGATTCTGTACACACATCTGAGATGTGCCGGCCTTTCTTCCCCGTGAGTCTCAGCTGGTCTATTTCAGAACCGAATTTCTCAAGCCACACGTGACAAGTACAGGGAAGCTCCTCACTACCAGGAAATTAGAGCAAATGGTTGAATTTCTTTATGCTGTTTTCCCTTTTGCATCTTTCTTGCTCAATTCTCTTTGAAGATGGTGTTAATCTACATGCATTTTACCCTGGACGTTTTTCATCTTGTTCTGAAGGGAGGATTTTCCAAATGGAAAAGGGAGTTTTAATCATGGCAAATTTTGTTCAATTCCTGCTTTGATAGATCTTTTTAATCCAGTCCATACAAGTCATGTAAAAGCAAATCTAATACTTTATGCTCCAAGTCTTGGAAGTACTAATGAGAGTAATATTTATTTTAAGACATAATAACTGTGTGTCTGTGTGTGTATGTGTAAAATGGTGGTTAGTGCACTAGCTTTGGTGTCAGACAGAGCTGAATCTGAATTACTCCTCCTCCACTTATCAACTATAGGACCCAGGCCTTCTCTCTGTCGATAAAAGTGACAATAATTATAAAACTTCTCATAGGTCCACTGTGCCATAAGTGAGGTGATTTTGTGTGTGAGGTTAGTTTTAATATACCTAGCACAATGTTCAACACACATAGGACGCATTCCATTAACGTCAACATCCTTCCCTTTCCTACTTTTCTTATCAATTTGATGAGAAAACATTTCCTTGCCATGTTCTTATAATCTGAGCAGCAGTTGCTTACTCCAACCCCAAGCAAAAGAAAATATTTCTAGAAAAAGTATAGGGCACTTATCTAATGTGCACTTCTTATCTGAGTGAAGGCTCTGACTCTCAAATTTTCTAGGACAACGCTGTCCAATAAATCTTTCTGATGAATTCTGTAGCCACTAACTGTGTGTGTGTATCGAGCATATGAAATGTTGCTAGTGCAACTAAGGAGATGAATTTTTATTTCTATCTAATTTTAATCCATTTTAATTTAAATAGCCACACGTGGTTAGTAGCTGTCCGACCGGACAGCACAAGCTCTAGAGATGGGTCCCACTGCAGAGCTGACTGAGATTTTTTTTTAAGTCCCTAGAAGCATTAAAATCCTACCAAATTCTGTATTCCCTGGAGATGTGATTGGCTTTCCAAGGAGTTCTAGAAGCTTGGCAAAGAGATGCTGCAAGTGAGGGCCTCCTGCTTTCTCATTTTCTTTTTACCTCCACACTTCAACTTTGTACATTTTCATACTTTATTGCCATCCCTCTGCAACAGTATTTAAGCAGGCAAAATCAGGTTAAACTAAACGTCAAATAAGTTATTAAATTAGTCAGACAATCTAAGAGCCATGTGTAAAGGGTTTCTGTATAGGCTAATGCTTGTATATGAAGAAGATGCATCTGATCCATTACACACTGAAATACTCATTGTATTCCAGAAGGAAGGGGCAACTGGGAAAGGCTTTTTTGAAACTCTTCTTCCCTTTAATGAAAATCTGGGAGAAGGAAAAAGGTGGGCTCATGTTTCTAGCATCCATATGTGCCTTCTCCTCAAAAGGTCCACAGGGCAATGGAGCACGTGAAGTCGCTGCTCTTGTAGAAGAGCACTTGCTGAAGGTAAAGGCCAATGAGATCGGACAGACATTGGCAGTGGGCCTCTTAACAAGGCAAGAAGCAAATATAGCCATACCTCATGTTTACAGAGTACTTTGAACAATTTTAAGGAAGAGATCTGAAGAATCCATCATCTTGTCTGATTCTTTCATTACTATATGCATCAGTTAGGTTACAAAAGTGAGGCACAAAGAAATTTGTGAAAGATTCAGCAAACCCAGACTTCCTGATTCCAAGGCTGCTGTATTTACCTTTGACCCACGGGTCTGACTCACCCTTGCCCAGGACAAGGCATTAGCACTCCTTCGACTGATTCTCTTAATGGTGGATTGCAAATATCACTAAGTAACGTGGTTGTGTCCTCAAGTTTTATGACTCATGACTCAGAGTTGTTTTTGATCTTTGTTTTCCTGTATATAAAGCCAACAGACTGGTGAAGAGCTCACAAAAATAGCCTTGGCTTCCAGAGAAATGAACTCACTCCCTGAGACAGAGGTCTTAGCCACAATGCTTTCCAACAGTAAGTTCAGGTCCAAGTCCAGGTCAAATACAAAGGTGGTAGTCTACAAAGAGGAACGTAATGTGAGGACACACACTTGAGTTGGCAAAGTCTTCCTTGCCAGTGTAGATCAGTACTTATTAAGTATTTCCCGGCATGAGAGTTTCATAGTAAGTGATGGGAGGAAATTGGCTAATTGTTTGGACTTATGCCTCCTCTAGGTTTAGAACCAAATAATTCAAGACACAGAAGAAATTTCCAAAACATGGCAAAATCCCATATTACATTCACTAAAAAAGGAGGTGGCATTAATTTGTAGATTGTGGCACTTCTCAAGATCTAAAGGCTGTCAGAGGAGCATTTCAGCAGGGTTGACTCTAGAAGTTGATGCAGAGTCAAGGTCATACTCCAGAAGTGTAGAAAGGCCTGCTGGACAGGAAAAAACCTTCTGCCAATGAAGTCAGAGAAGACTCACGCCACAGACTGCAGTCCTGCTGAAGCAGATGACCCAACCGGTGCCACCCAGAGGAGATTGTGGTAGGCTGACATTGTCCAGTGAGAAATCTGATTGACTATTCCCAATCAGACTCAGTGATCATGAACCACAGAACTGCAATGGACATAGCTGTTGACAACTGCACAGCAGCAGCTGAAGGAGTCAAATCTTGTTGCAAATTTTTCTAACTTCATCCTAATAAAATGAAGCTAACGCTTATATATGAAGAAGACATCCCTGACCCACCACATATATTGAAACACTCATTGTATTCCATAGGGGAGGGGCAACTGGTAGTTTGTACACTTATGTCTTCACTGTGTTAGTTTGTTCTCCTTAGGTCAATAGCACGTATTTTTTAATTAGTTGATAAGGGGTTGGAAATGATTTTTCTCTGAAGGAAAAAAAAAACAAGAAAATCAAACCTTTGGCACTGGTCTAACTGGATGACTGAATTAGCCCTACCCACTGAATCCAACTAAGTTAGCCAGCCCAGACAGGGGGGACGGCCACGAAGCAGGCCCCAGGGAGTGGCTGACTGACTTTTTGAAATGTTTCCAGTGGGTGGGTCTCTAATCTGACAGGATTCCAGGACATATCTGGGACATAGCAACAATTCCTCTTAAGGGCCATCTCTAAAACACTAAGGTGAAAACAGAAGCTTTCTCCTTCTGTGAAATGTCACTTCACATTTTACCACGGTCTAAGACTCAAAGGCCCATGTTACATTGAGTGCTAAACTCAGCCATCCTTGGGAGTTCTGATATCTTCTGTAGTTGCTGGATTAATATGCAAATAGGCCACTTTTTAGACTGTTTAATGGATGGCCAGCATTAACTCTACGGGAAAAGAGGGAGTGAAAAAGGAGGAGGGGGACTAGCAGGAAATGGGACATCCATCCTGTCACAGGAAATAGACAGTAGTGACTAAGAATATTGATGGAAATATTGAAAATCAATTTTAAGTGTTTCTTACATGGAAAATCAAAAGTAGGACATTTCATACATCACTACTGGCCTGATTCTTTCATTCCTTGCCTGTCATTTTGAATTGTGCCTTTTTTTTTTTTTCAGATTGTTTTCTTCTTGACTAAAGTGGAGAAAAAGAAGCTGACTGGATGTGGTTCTCTGTAGAAGGAATCTCACAGGTTGTGGCTTTGTCAGCTCTCCCAGGTCCAGTCCGACACATAATTTATGTACATGAAACCTATACATTTATTTTTAAAATTTCAAAAATCCTGCTTCTTACAAATGAAAGTCTTGATTTCCAGATGTTGTTTCTGTTGTGGGTTCTACAAAGTCAAAGCTGACCAATGATTCTTAGTCCCACCGTATCTGCCATATCACGCCACCGTATCATTGCTGAGGGCAATGCCTTCAGAAAGCTACCCCTGCTGCTCAAGGGATGGGGAAGGAATTAAAGAAGTTAAGGAATAGGAAGCCATGTTAATATCTGTAAGTGTTATCTCGATGAATGTGGTAAAATGTGTCTTGAACAATAAAACAGCACAGAATTGACACGCTACCTCTGCACCCACACCCTGATATTACTCTTTCACAGCTGCTGCTCTACCCACATCATGGTTATGTGGCCTCCATGACTCTGACACTGTCACTCGGAAGGGCCATTTATGTCTCATCACCACAGTTTCATGTTAAAGGTACTCAGGGAGACGAAAATTCTATTAATAATTTTCTCTAGGGGCCAGTAAAAAACCAATAATTTTCTCTATATTTCTAGCTTTCTTTAATAATAAATCAAACCTGTCATTGTCACAAAATATCTAGTAAAGAATAGAAGTTTCATTTTTGTTGGAGAGGTGATTTAGAAGCTGGGAAAGATAGCCATTCTAACTGATATGAACAGTCCGTTTTTTTAAAGAGGGGTCATTCTGATGCATGGTCTTAGTTATTCCCATCTAAGATTATTTTCTTCCTATGATTTTGGAGAATTAAGGGCCATGAAGGAATCTGAATACAGGCACTTCAGACTCAGACATCACACTCTGTTTATTAGGTTATGTAAAATGGGCATAATTTTACAGAGTTACGCAAATCAAAATATCTGCTTATGATGTTCTCTCCCTAGATCAGGATCTAAACTCCCTATTACCAAAAGTTATTGTTCTCTCTTGAGATGTGTACACAGCTGATCTTGCTCAGTATTTGTTAATAGGAAATTGGGAGAGACAATAAGGGAGAAGGTACATTCAGTTCTTATCTTCCTTTCAAACTGGAGGAAAGGCTTAAAAAGGAGCTGACAGGTCTGAGCTCAAGGCTACCTGGATTGGATTTCTAGCATTTCACTTGTGGGGTGATCCCGAACTAAGTGGTCCTGACTTAGGAAAACAGAAGTTAGAAATGGTCTTATGGTTGGTGGGAAGAAGGTTAGCGAAGGAGTTAGAATAACTCTGCCAGCTCTGGAGGAGAATAAAAAGACTTTCTTCCCTCTGGACTTTAGAGAACTGAGTTCTTGGTTTTGAGAAGAAACCTGTTCAAAAGCTACTATTAGATATGGTCGGTCCCCAAAACAAGCCAGAGATAAGGAGAAGGGACCCATCGGAGATTCCGCTGAGGAAGTCCATAGTCAATGGACTTTCGGAAGAATGCTATCATTTTCCAGGTTTTAGTTTTTTTATGTTTCCTTTAACTTTTTGCAAAGTCTTATAAGCACTAGAAGCTGTCCTCAGCCATTACTGTGTGCAATTACAGGCAAAGCTTGGCCTAAACCTTAACTAAAGAGGCACAGAAGGAGTAGCAGCTTTCTAAAGAAAGGTGCTTGCCCACTGGTAGAAATGACTACAGAAGAATGGTCCAGTTATCAGAAGCCAACGGCTGCCTGCAGTAGGCAACCACAACCCGGAGGTATCTATGGACCAAAGCCATCACCCATCCCGATGTGCCCAAAGACATTTCGGGAGAAGAACGTGGTAAAAGTTGGCTTTTGCAATCTTGCAATGTGGGAAATTGTGCCATAATGAGTGGGATGTCAAAAGGAGACATTATTTCAGTCACAGGTTGCTAAAGTCTGAGACATTTCAGTTCTAGTAACAATACTTTCCCATATCTAGGGTTAAAGGCCCACCTAAGATACTGAAATACTTCCAAACTGATTGGAAACTAGTAACTGTCCTTGGCTACTCCAGACCCAACCCAAGCACCTCCAGGACATTCTCACAATCTAGCAACCAAAAGGTCAACAGCTGACACAGCTGGGGCCCTCAAGAGCCTGTGCCACCACCACCGCATGTTGAGTATTAAATTATTTGGCCATTTCTTTGCCTACATTTAGCTGAGCCTGACTATAAGAGATACTAGAGGGGGCCGGCCCCGTGGCCAAGTGGTTAAGTTCACACACTCTGCTTAGGCGGCCCAGGGTTCTCCAGTTTGGCTCCTGGGCATGGACCTACGCACTGCTCATCAAGCCATGCTGTGGCAGTGTCCCAGACAGAAAAACTAGAATGACCTACAACTAGGATATACAACTATGTACTGGAGCTTTGGGGAGAAAAATTAAAAAAAATAAAAAGAGGAAGATTGGCAACAGATGTTAGCTCAGGGCCAATCTTCCTCACCAAAAAAAAAAAAAAAAAACGAGGCATACTTAAAAAAAAAGATACAAGAAAATATTTTAAAATGGTGTTTATTTTTAAATAGTTTATTTGGATAAAAATTAAGACCAACCCATGTAGGCTAAATAAAGAATAATATAGTAAATGCCTTATGAGTACAGATCCACAGGGAACTGTAAAAAGTTGGAGTGATCAGGGAGGCTGATGGAGGCCAGGTCAAGGGAAAGCACAAGTTTTCTTAAAGGAGTGTGGGCTTCTCTCCTGTCCTGGGTTGGGTTAATATTTTCGCATTACCCTCACTCTAACAATACATACCTCTTTGCCACACGAAAAAAGATAATTGTCGCTAGGCTGTGCAACTTCCCTCCTTTGTTTGCCAACAACTCAACATCGTGTTGATTTTCCTATGCAGTAGTAATTAGAGAAACTATGAGGCTGCAATATGCTAAGAGAGAAAATGGGCCATCTCTTGTCCCAAGTTATAAAGATGCCAAAATTATCAGGGCCAACTTTATTATTACTTTATTCCTAATAAAATTTGGAATCAACTGTATATAAATAATGACCCAATTAATTCATTTAAATGAATTCACTAATTTAAAATGAATTGTGATCAACTGTTAGGAGCAGCTTATATTATCCCAGCGTCTTGGTTATTAATTCCATACAAAGCTGACTGTATATTTAACTCAGAATGAAGGCAATAAAAAGCAAAGTCATGAAATACAGAATATACAAGAATAAAACTAGAGAAATGTAAAAAAGTCCAATTACATACCCTTCTTCAAAGTTTCTAAAATTCAGTCTATCATCTCAGTATCAAAAAAAGACACATCATCAGATTAATGATACTACTTGTCAATAAACTGATGAAAAGAAGTTATAATAGGGGAAAAATAAATTTTCCATTCCTTTCAGCTTACCAAAGCAAAAGATTTGCTTAATTGGGTACCATAGTTGAAGCTTTGACTGTTCCACTGCCTAGTAAATAAAAGCCATTTTCACAAGTCAGATAATTAGGTGTCAGAGCATGTGATATCCAAGTACATGAGGGAAAAACACTAAGAAACCACTCCTTCATGCCACAAAACACCACATATAATTTTTTTTTAAAGGAAAATGTCCTCTAGAAAGCTCCATGAAGCATGCCCTAGGAATAGGGGCATAGCTGTGTTAGTGAAAATTTGTGCAGAAGTTATTAAAAGAATTTTGAATTAAAAAAATGAAATCCAGGAAAGGAGAGGTTTCCAGGAATATATAACTCACAAGAAAGAGCTTGGCCATTTTCTTTCAACCATTATACTTCTAGCAATGTATGAAGTTTAAGAGGGTCCCCATTACCCTGCCATGAGCTCATGGTCATGAACGATCCAAAGCACTGCTAATCAGATCTTTCTTCTCTGATGGCATTAAGAAGATGCTAGGAACAAGAACCACCCCTCTTCTAGTAGGAAGTATATTGTATGAAAACCTTTCCATCTAAATTTCTAATATTTCAAAATTGTGCCCTAATTTTCTGGCCATATGTGTACAGTAGTTTTCTTACTCAAATACATCTTTTTCTTCCATTTTTCTACCCCCACCACTCCTTCAACGCCTGCAGTCACTTTTAAGCTTGTTTCTAGCATCCCACCATCTTTTTCTTCTGGAAAAGTACTGCTGACAGGGATGCTCCATAGAGGTCTTGCCTTCCTTCAAGGTTCGAGAGTGTTTAATAAAAGAGAACGTTGGCTCACCTCTTGGCTGAACCCCCACACCCCAGGAGTCTTTCTCTGGTCCCCAGTCTAGGTTAGCCCCCACCTCCCACACCCACAGACACTCCCATGAAGCCCAGAGCCTCCTCATTCATCACGGCTTGTCGATGCTGATCACTCGCTCCCCCCACATTGTACCATGAGAGAGGTGCCAGTGCTGCATCCCTGCTGTAACCACAGTCTCAGAGCGGTGCATGCAACGCAGAGGGCAGTCCGTGCATATGTGCTGAATGTCAAACCAAGAATATCATTCATTATATATTTTTAAATGTTATATATATTTTATGTTGTATTACCTTATATGATATTTTTACATATTTTATAAATTATATAATATACTTTATATCTTCATTTCAGCTCGCAGGAAATTTCTAATCCGATTTCTACCTTGGAAATGTTTTTCTATCCAGAAGGTTTTTTCTTTAGAAAAACTTAAAACCATAAAACTAATGCTTGCTTTCCAACAAAGATTTTTCAAAGCTAAGACCATGACTTTTTAAAAATAAATATTTCATTTCCCCTCCTTTCACTGTAGGCCAAGGATAAAAACTATTTGAAGAGCCTAAAGAAATTACTATGTTGTAGAACCACTAGAAGCTAATAGAAAGGTTCTCAGTGTGCCGTGGGGTCCTAACCTGTGAGGATGATGCTCCAGAAGAAACCCACGCCCTCCCACCTACACTGCCCTCATCCCCAGCAGGGTGAGCGCTTGTCTCCAAGGCCAAGAAGGTGGAGCCAGTCCTTCCACTCAGACTTTATCACTAGTTTAAAAGCTTCAGTGATTCACATGTGCCAAAGGTCATTAGTTTCACTCTGGAAAGAAGGCTTTTGAGACAAGGGAGCGTGAATGAGAGCATATGGAAATACTTCATGGGGGGAAGAAACGGTGCTGTGTGAAGAGGACAAACTTTGCTAACACAGCCCAAATTTTGCAAGCCTTCATGAGGCCCAGGAGTGGTTCCATGGGGTAAATTCTGCCCAAGCTTGCAATTTGCAGTACCATCCTTAATTATTTCATTTTTATCGACTAGGACTTGATAGGAACCTTTCCAGCAGTTGGGAGGTTGTGTTGTCGAGGAGTAAACCACACATGACGCTCTAATGAGGAGAAGACAGAGCCTATTCACCCAGTCAACTGGAAGAGCATTTGCTTTGTGGAGCCCTAACAATGATTAAGAAAGCAAGACTTGCCTCAGAAGCTGTTCTTCTTGATAGAAGAAATACCGGAGAGGCCAGCATTCATGGTTTCTGTCTGAAGTTCAAAAATAGTTCTTTTTTTTTCCTCACTAAAGAGAAAAAAATACAAAAAAAAAATGGTTATAAACTGTTAATTATAGCTTATAACAGTCATAATCCCAGAGAATTTGATCATTAACATAGTTAATGACCAGTTTGTTAGTGTGTTAACTGCTCTCAGCTCCATCCTGGGATACACAATTAACAAGCCAGTCATTAAATACTAGTAATGACTAATTATTCCAGCATTAAAAGCTTAAATATAAATAAAAATGAGGTTGAAACTCTTTAAATTAATGGGTTAATGTGTCTTCTCTTTACCATGGTTGTACTGTGTGTTATGTTCTCATGAACAATGTTATTTCTAGAGGGGATACGACTGTTTCCGAGTGGGGTTCAATTTATGTCTGTAGCAGATGTTTAATCTCCCACATATTGGCTATTGTTTTACAAGTCCCTGTACTTCCCCTTAAAGGGATCTCCTTAACTCACATTTTCCTCAGGTCTTTGGGGGGTTATTTTGAGGTGTTCAAGGTTTGTATTCTGTTTTTTTTTTTTTTACTTTGCCCTCACATTTCAATTTTAAAACTTTATTCCTTGCTTTGCTAACCCCAGGATCACACATACACAGACATCTTTGCCGCGTTATCAATATTATTGTCAACCAATATCAATTCCACATAAGCCTGATCTATGGCTATTTCAACAGAACAATATATTAACTTTGGACAGAATTTTATTATACCAAAGTGATTTTATTTTAGGTCCAGTTGTGTAAATGTGAATCCACATGCCTCCTCTGATCCAGAGAATATATCTGAGATGGAAGGAGTGAAATTCATATTAGCCCCATGGGTTTTTTTTTGAGGAAGATTAGCCCTGACCTAACATCCACTACCAATCCTCTCTTCTTTTTTTTTTTTTTAAAGATTTTATTTTTCCTTTTTCTCCCCAAAGCCCCCCAGTACATAGTTGTATATTCTTCGTTGTGGGTCCTTCTAGTTGTGGCATGTGGGACGCTGCCTCAGCGTGGTTTGATGAGCAGTGCCATGTCTGCGCCCGGGATTCGAACCAACAAAACACTGGGCCGCCTGCAGCGGAGCGCGCGAACTTAACCACTCGGCCACGGGGCCAGCTAATCCTCTCCTTTTTGCTGAAGAAGACTGGCCCCAAGCTAACGTCCGTGCCCATCTTCCTCTACTTTATACGTGGGGTGCCTGCCACAGCATGGCTTGACAAGCAGTGCTTAGGTCAGCACCTGGGATTCGAACTGATGAACCCTGGGCCTACGAAGCAAAATGTGCAAACTTAACCACTGTGCCACCGGGCCAGCCCCATTAGCCCCTTTTTTTAAACAAGAAAGCCAAGGCAAAGAGAAGTCACATGAACTGCCTGAGGCCAGACAGCAGGTTGCTGTCAGAGCAAGAGTTGAGAGTAAGTGGTATAGTGGAAGGAGCCCCAGGCTAGGATCAATGGACCTGATTCTTTTCCTAGCTCTGTCAAGCTAGAAATATGCATAAACTTTGAGGACTACAGCTTTCTGGTTTTCAGTTTTCTCATGAGTGAAATGAGGTTTTAAACTTGATAACCTCCTAGATTTCCTCCAGTTCTGGCCCCTTAATTCACAGATCTATCAAGTATTACGCCAAGAGGCAGTTTAATTAAAAACCATGACGTAATTCAGTTCTATAAAAGAAACGCATTAAGATGAACTGAATTAACTAGGGAAAGTTTATAAGGAAGAAAAGACATGACCCATGTTCAAAATGACAGGTTCTGTGGAACAGAGAATAGTGTTTTTGGTAAAGAGAACGTTAAAACATGGTTGTGGAAACAAGACAAGTCCACATATAAGCCAGAAAACTATAAAAAGTGATAAGAAAAAATCAAAATTATATTTTAGTAGTTTAAATTCTATAGGCTTCAGAAAAAGACAACATTAATAGTCATTTCTTTGATAGCCTGTGGCATTTCTTTCCTCCATCATGGTTTGAGTGAAAATCTTCCTGGCCCTCTCTTGCTGCTGCTTCTCTGTGTTTGAATCTCAGCAGGGCAATCTAGAGCATGGAGCCCTATAAGTGTCTTCAAAGCCAAGTTGGATCATTCAAATGAAGCCTCTGCGCCTTTCCAATATTTCACACGTTCCAAAATCCTGCCCACCAAGGACAGACGTGTACAGACAGACACAGACATTCTTTTTCTTATTTTTTCGAGGAAATTCAGGATACAAGCAAACCGGCAGAATAAAAGTTTGGGTGATAGATGAGAACATCACCTGCCTAAGACAGTTTGAGAAAGTTACCGACAAATGAGAGAAACCCAATCATTTTTAAGTTATTTGGTCAATACTGACAAATTCTTTCCTACCTTTGAGCTCATCTTGGTCACCAGTATTAGGCTATGGTGCCTTCCTAAAATGCTTTATGCTTCTCAAAGCTTTTTTTCTGGGTGTTATTGAATGAGGACAAGGCTGGTAGATTTAGGATCATGATTCCCAGTTTATAGATAAACTTCTCAGAGACAAGTTTATCTATATTGGCTGGTGTACCCAATTAGAGCCGCACAAATGTGTTCTCATCAATGATGCACATGGAACCCAGCCAAAAGGGTTCTTTACTGAACTTTCAATAAATATGCTGTAAACTATACCTTTAGCTGAACTAGAAAAATGTTTAAACAAGTTTTCAGTGAGGCAGTTCTGACTAAACCTAACTAAACCTATGACGTTTTTAAACTGTTGAGCTAGAATAAAACTAAAATATTACAATATTGTTGAATCTGAACTCAAAGGGAACTGAGAATCTATTTTTGTACTAATCCGCTTTATTGTTGTCATCATGCCTGGTGGGCGGGAGAGTTTCTGAAAATCATAGCATAAAATAAGGGCAGTGAGAAGGCAAAAAGATAAATAACAAACCAGGAAAATATGGTTGCAACTTATACAGCAGAGAAATGATTAATGTCCCTCATATATTAACAGCTTCTAAAGCCCAATGACCCCCCCCCCCCCCAAGAAAAATGGGCTGGAGAAATGAACAGACAGGCACAGAAACAGAAATTCACATGGCTCTTAGCCATATAAAAAGATGCTCAACCTTGCTCACAAAAAGAGACATGCAAATTGAAACTGCATGAAATATCATTTCTTATGTATTAGATTAGCAAAAATCCAAAGTTGACAGCATCCTCTGTGGGTGAGACTGTGGGGAAACAAGTGCTCTCATACGTTTTTGGTGGGGGTGAAAAGAAGAGAATGTGGCAAAAGGTGCATTTACCTTCTGACCTAGCAATTCCAATTTCAAGAATCCATCACAAAATTCAGTGGTAAAAATACAAAAAGACATATATGCAGGATATTCATTTCCAATCTCTTTGTATTGGCAAGAGACTAGACATTAGATACAAAGTAAATGTCCACCAATTGGAGACTAATTGAATAAATTGTGGAACAACCAGCTATATGATAGAGAACTATGTTGCTGTAAAAAAGAATGAGAATTATCTCTATGTGTTACTATGGTGTGATATCCAGGAAATATTATAAGTAAAGAAAACAAGATGAGGAAAAGTATACTTCACTTTATATATGAAAGAGTGAAATACAAAAAATATACATATTATATACATAATACATATGTTATATGTAATGTGTTTCTACTTTTGAAATTCCTAGTATTAAAAAGAAATGATTACTTATAAAATAGGGAATCCAGTGGAAAGGAGAAAGAAGCCAAACTCCTTCAAATGTACTTTGCTTTGTTGATTTGACTTTGGAACCATATAAATATTCTACATATTAATACAACAAATTTAAATTTTAAAAGCAATGCCTAAAAATTGAAAATATGATTAAACAAATGAGCCAAAATATATATCCAGCTGGTATCATAAAGACACAGGAAGAAAATATTCCAACAGATTTTAAAACACAGTATTTTTGCCATATGTTCCTACTGAGATACATCCTAAAGACAGAAACCACTATGAAATAAAAAATCTTAAACTGGGTCCAGTAATCAAGCATATTATTATGCTGAGACGATTATTGGTATAAAGTGGAATGAAGCTAAGAACTCTTAGCATGGAAAGAAAGAGAGTACATATGTAAAATGAATGAAGTTCTGAAAAATCCCAACAGTTCTGAATTTGAATTGCTGTATTTTATATTTTTAAAATATTCCAGGAGCTGGCTCTGGGGCACAGTGGTTAAGTTTGCCACGCTCCGCTTTGGCAGTCCAAGTTCACAGTTTTGGATCCTGGGTGCAGACCTACGCCATACGTCAGCCATTCTATGGCAGCAACCCACATACAAAGTGGAGGAAAACGTGCACAAATGTTAGCTCAGAGCTGATATTCCTCAAGCAAAAAATAAATAAAATATTCCAGCCCTGTGCTCAGAAAGGCCTAAAAATAAAAATCAACCTTCTAGCAATGAGTGCCTCTAATACCCAGATTGTGGTCTCTAAATATTATTTCCCACTAAAGAGACAAAGGATCCCAGGAAAGATGTTAAGTTTAGGTCTGGAGCAAGAGAGGTACCAGATGGGCTCAGAAAAACTTGTCATAAAAATTGCAACAACATTATCAAAGACAAATAGGATCTTGTCAAAAGGACACAGGAACTGACTGAAGAGTTTCTCACTGGCCAACAATAAGACTTTTTGATCACTGATCAAGATAACTGAAATGGATCAAAACATCACATGCATTTAAATTAATGAGCTCATAATGATATATATTTTTTAAAAAACTAATTGGAATCCCATTCGAATAGGAGATGTTAGTGGCTTACATCATTATTTTGAAAACTGGTCAATAAAGGGCAAGAGTTATGCATCTATTCTGAATTTTCTGTACAAACTGAGCCCCTGGGCTACCAAATAGTTAAAAAGAGCAGCTCCTCTTCATAGAAGTACCCGAGATAATAGATGAAAGGGAATATGGAATATTACCATTGTGAAACCCCCAATGAAGTAACAGATCAAGGCAATAAGCATCAGTGGCTGCTGACATCATAAAAAGAAAGAAAGCCACACAGTAAATGTCTCCTGATGAAAGAAAACATCACCATCTATGAGTTTATTTGCCCAAAAATAAATTAAACCTGAATCTGATCAAGCATTCTTGAGATCCAGCTACCAGTTTCAGGAAATACACAGGAAGAACGCATTAAGTGACATCACCATGTGGCAATAAACAAAATCTTGACTGTGGAAAACTCTACAGGACAAATGACCCTATTTCTCCTACAAACAATATGCAAAGGAAATAAAAAAAGATGGAAGGGGAACTTATAAATTAAAAAGGCACTCATGAAATATAGCTATCAATATCAGTTCATGGGCCTTATTTGGATCCTCATTCAAAGAAAACTGGGGGAAAATATTCACAAAACCATTAGAAATTTGAATACTGACTGGCTATTGAATGATATTAAGAAACTATTTTAACTTCTTTTACGTGAGGTAATAGTGTGGTTATGGTTTTTAAAAGTTATTATCTTTTAGGGATGCATAATGAAATATTTTACAGAGATGACGTGATTTCTAGAAGCAGCAGGTCAGGATATAGGTGAAACAGGATTGTCCATGAGTTGTTGCATTTTGAGCCAAGGTGGTACATGCAGGAAGCTTCGTTATATTATTCTGTCTATTTTGGTAAACTTCTATCATAAAATGTTTCTTCAAAATGTGGAAGATGAAAAGGTGGAATGAGGGGTTTGCCCAGTGGCTCAGCAGTTAAGTTCGCACAGCCTGCTTCGGAGGCCAGGCACTGGCTCAGATCCCGGATGTGGACCTGCCCACAGCCTGGCAATCCATGCTGTGGCAGGCATCCCACATATAAAATAGAGGAGGATGGGCACAGATGTTAGCCCACAGTCAATCCTCCTCAGCAAAAAAGAGGAGGTTTGGTGGTGGATGTTAACTCAGTGCTAATCTTCCTCAAAAAATAAATAAGTAAATAAATAAATAATGTGGAATGAGTTGATTTTTTTTGTGGCAATTTTTATTTTAATTTTATTTATTGTTTTTTTTGAGGAAGATTAGCTGAGCTAACATCTGCTGTCAATCCTCCTCTTTTTGCTGAGGAAGACTTGCACTGAGCTAACATGCCCATCTTCCTCTACCTTATATGTGAGATGCCTGCCACAGCATGGCTTGCTGACCAGTGTCATGTCCGCACCCAAGATCCGAACCAGCGAACCCCAGGCCACCGAAGCAGAATGTGCAAACTTAACTGCTGTGCCACCAGGCCGGGCCCTATTTTATTTTATTTTTTTGAGGAAGATTAGCCCTGAGCTAAGTACTGTCAATCCTCCTCTTTTTGCTGAGGAAGACTGGCCCTGAGCTAACAACCATCCCCATCTTCCTCTACTTTACATGTGGGAAGCCTACCACAGCATGGCTTCTACAAAGCAGTGCCATGTCTGCACCCGGGATCAGAACCAGCGAACCCCAGGCCGTGGAGAAGCGGAACATGTGAACTTAACTGCTGCGCCACTGGGCCGGCCCCTGGCCCCTATTTTTTAACTTAATAAAATAAAAAATAACTTAATAACTTTTCCTATTTCACTAGTCAACCCCTGATCTATGGTCCTGTGAACACAATCCTAGGTCCTTATAAGACAAACTGAGTAAGACAGTAATAGCTAAGCCTTGAATGCTTCTATATAAATCACCTAACCTTCCACCAAAAATTAGTGCAACTAAACCTCTCTCTGTCCATGTAGTTCCCTAAACCTCAGACTTAAAACATTCAAAGTGCAGCTGTAACTGCAGGGTTTCCAGCAGCCAAAGCTGAACTGTGTTTAGAATTCCCAGTAAAAGGTTCTCTAACAAGGAGGCCTGGTAAATTTGAACTTGAAAGGGTGCTTGTTTCTGTTATGGTTAACCCACAATGCTTGATATTTCATAAGTGCTTAATAAACATCTGTTGAATGAATGAATGAATGAACGAATGACAGGTCACGTGGTACAGTGACTAAGAGTGTAGACTTTGTATTTAAAAGATGGGAGTCTGAATCTGTGCTGCTCTATGGAGAATAATAAAATGTATTCTTATAAGGTGGTTCTGAGAACAGTATTACATGATGACTTATGTGTAAGATGCCAGCACGCTCTGGCACCTAGTGAACATTAAGTAAATAATAGTTAATGATACCAATACAGATGTTTCAGAAAATATCCAATGCAACAAGACATATAGATATAACTATATATACACATAGATATATGTGTAAATCTGAATAGATAGACGGATAGATGGATGAATGGATGGGTGGTTGATGTGGACAAATCAGGCAGAGAATCATAACAGGACTAAACTTGTGTACTAGGTAGAGAACTGGATTAGAACTTGACTCTGCCATGAATTACCAGTTTGACATTGGGCAGCATTTAACCTCACTGTGCCTAACAAAGTAAAACACACAACAATGGGGTTTATTTAAACACCATGGCTAGTTCAGCAG
This sequence comes from Equus quagga, assembly GCF_021613505.1. Taxonomy (NCBI): domain Eukaryota; kingdom Metazoa; phylum Chordata; class Mammalia; order Perissodactyla; family Equidae; genus Equus; species Equus quagga. The sequence goes on from NC_060275.1 coordinate 32,195,939, forward strand.
TTCAGCCTTTTGATATGAAATATTTGGCATAAGGCAGATATAGATCACTAGAGCGTGGAAACGTAGCTGCTATTTATGTCTTTCTTAAGCAATAAAAGAACATAATTAGTGACAGCTGTAGAACTTGGCTCTCCTAACTCCAGTTTATACTTTTTAGTACAAGATCTTCCTCTCCTGTGAATCACTAGGCCGGTTGACCTGTATCCCATGCACGTCAGCTCTCGTATTGCAATGAGCCTAAGGACTGCAGGAAATGTAAATTAATTGGCATCTAGAAGGCAGGGTGGAGTGGACAGAAATATTTACTGTAAAAGTCTAGACTAATCCAAGACCTTCCCCCAACTGTGGTCTCCTTAGGTGTAATCTGTGCTTTGTACCATCCCATTTGTAAACGGAGCTGCTTTCAGTATTCATATGCATATATACCTGTTTCTTTGGTATATGGCCATGTCTCCAAGGTCAGAGACCTGAGACCCACAGAATTCAGAGCTTGAAGAGACCTTAGAAATAATCTAAGCAAGCCCAGAGATGAGGTTATAGAGCAAGATCATGGTGGAGCTATGATAGAATGCAGGTCTCCTGAGAACAGTCCCTCACAGGACACTGCTCTTTCCACCAGCTAGCGCTGCCCCAAAGTGTTGGTCCTGGCTATTCAAAAAAGTAGTAAGGACAAGGATGAAACCTATTAGTTCATAGGTATCTTCCTTATAGACTTTGACATCAAAGACCCAAAATCCAATGCCAGTGACTGGATCAATAAATACTGCTGAGATGAGCTGTGACTCTCATTCTGTGACATTTACACATTAAACCACATGCTCCCTGGAGGAACACAACATCAGGTGGGAAACGTTGATTTTGCAGTATTAGCTATGATTTTACAAAACAAGGACTCTGGTAACCAGGAACTAGGACCTGGTACGGGAAAGAACAGAGTTCCAGGGCCCACAATCCATGAAGACCTTTCCATCTGGCCTTTCCATTTAAGTTAATTAGGTTACAATAAGCAGGCAACTGAATCAGTCTATGTCCTTCAGGAAATATAATTTTCCTTCTCTATAATATCCTGGAAAAAAAATAAAACCATTTATAAAGTCCTCAGCATCAAATAAAGAGACAGATTGCCATTCAATCCTTACTTCTGAGTCTGGGCAGAGGATTGTCAGACATCTGTGGAAGAATCAAGATAATTTTCTTGCCCTGGTGGATGCCTAGAACTGTGGGGCTGCAAAACTGCAGGCAGAGCAAGAAGCACACAGGCACAACAGGGTGACTTCCACACAGCACAGCAGAGAGAACCCAGCCAAGGCAAGGACAACACAGAGAAACTATGCTCCACTGCCCCTCCCCCAGGGTTTCTCTCTTAGTCCGTAAATTAACATCTACACTTTCAGAAATATTATAAGGAGAATCCTACCTGAGCAACTGAGTAGAGCAGTCTCAGTACCTCCTGGAATTTCTCACAAGTCAACTTGCAAGCCAGACAGGTGTTTATTCTGCTCCTACACACCATGGGCTGAGCTCAGCTGAGCAACAGCTCAAGTCTGCCTTCCAGCAGGGAGTTGGGAAGTCCTTCTCTTGCTGTCGCCACTGTCAGGATTCAAAGAGACAAGATAGAGATGCTCCAGAAGAGCATTGGTTACAGAGCATACTTACAGAGACCAAGTATGCATTTAGAGGGGTCGGGGAGTCAGACCAGGGTCTAATGTGAGGAAAGTTCTTAAGATACTCTGTTTTGATGATAAATCTGTACTACATTCTTCAATCTAGCTTTACCAATAATATTTGTCTATCTGACTCCCATGTCTTACTCTCAATTGGTTCATGAATCTATGGAGGGCAAGAGAGAGTCATTAATTATTCCCTTTCCTCCAACAAACAACAACAAACACTCTTCAACAGACATGGCATGGCCCACTGCTTCAGTGAAAACTGTCCTGTCACCTCTCTCTCATCACACACCCATTGAAGATTACTGGAAAAGGCAGTAGCCAGTACTGAATTCCTGGGCCCAAGAAAAGGCTCACTGTTTAAGGGTGTCTGATCTGTGCCCCTGGGCAAGTCATTGATCCATCTGTGACCTGGTTTTCTTTTTTGAAAAATGAAGGGTCAGAACCATGAGCAGATATAAAGTCCTCCCCAGCTCTAACATTCCCCGTATCCACATACTAGATAAGGCAATAAGGAGATACACAGTCAGTCATGGAGGAGCCAGGGAAATCCTCAGAGGGAGCTGGGGTTGAAGCTGGCACACCACAGGGGTAAAATTTGGACATGCAGAAAATATGGGAGGGCATTCTAAACAGGAGACACAGCTCAAGCAAAGGTATGAAGACAGGAAGCAGCCTTAGAGTTGTATGAGACCTCCAGTTTACAAATATCAAAAATGGTCAAATTTGTTGTTTTACACAGGATTGTTAGGAAATTTATGCTCAGAGCAATTAAATAGAATGATTGTATAACTAGTAAAGTGCAGGGTCAGAATTCACTCTACCAACTGCACCATGGCTCTGTGTGTGTTTGTGTGTGTGTGTGTGTGTGTGTGTGTGTGTGTGTGTGAGTGTGAGTGTGTGGTAGAAGGGTTGTGGGGAATGAGACTAGTTAAATGGAGCAGAGGATTCATATAGAGCAACATTGGCAGATTGATTGCTTCTAGGTCAATCATCAAATAAGGATTTGGAGTGCCTTAGGGTCGATCTAATTCTCTCATTAAGATGACTGAAATAACCAGCCCACTGAACAGTCAATACGGTTATTTCATCCATCTTAATGACCCAATCAGATCACCTCTTGGGAGATCGTCAACACCAACCCAAGAGGGAAAAACTCACCCACAGACAGCAGCAGCTTTTGTTGAGCTCTCCTAATTTAATGATGGACTAAGTCACAGAGCGATCCCTGGAGGAATCAGAGTCGAGCATTTATTGTTTATAAACAAAGATACTAAGGGCCATATCTTAATGAAGCAAAAGGAGAACATTACAATTTTCAGTGAACAGACAAAGATAGGAATGAGCAAGATATACACAAAGGATCAAAAGAACAGAGCGGTATTACCATGTCACAGAAGTGTAAAATATAGACAATTACAAAGCAGAGAAGATGAGCAAACTGATGGGGGATGGGGAAGGTCAGATGGATGGTGCCTTGATCAATGTAGCTCAGACCCTAGCTACACAGAAAAGCTTCAATATATGTTCGTTATGATGACAATATTAATGATGGTGGTGACAATTTTGATGATGACAATACTGTAATCTGTTGGCAAGAGAATAGTAATCAAAAGAGATCAAAGGGAGAATGACAAAAGAGAGATCCGGGAAAGTTTCCCTTGGTGAACATGAAGTGGAGACTAGACATACCAGACCTGTGAAGCAGCCTTAAGAGAGGGATGGCTATAAATGTATAAAGGAAGAAGCAACTGTGGAGAGAACTAAACTGCACGCCCCTAAAATTCCTATGTTGAAGCCCAAACCCCCAATGTGAATATACTTGGAGAGAGGGCCTTTAAGGGAATAATTAAGGTTGAGTGAGGTATAAGGGTGAGGCCCTAATGCCATAGGACTGGTACTCCCATAAGAAGAGGAAGAGAAACCAAGGGCATGCACACAAAAAAGGCCACATGAGGAAATAGTAAGAAGGCGACCATTTGCAAGCCAAGGAGAGAGGCCTCAGGAGAAGTCAAAGCTCCTGGCACTTTGATCTTGGACTGTCAGCCTCCAGCAAAACAGATTTCTGCTGTTTAAGCCACTCAGGCTTTGCTATTTTGTGATGTCATCCCAAGCAGACTAATACAGAGATCAACCCCCAAAACACTTGCCTCACTGAAAGAGCACAAATTTGTGCAGTTTCTGTCATTGAGGGATGAAGTAATGCGCTTCGAAAGGGTCTAAGATAAGGAGAGCACCCTCCTGGATTAAGCCTCTTCCAGTGAAGGAGGAACACCACCAAATTCCTAGTATCACCATGACAATTCAGAGCTTTAAGAAGAATTTTAAAGGACGTAAACCCAGACCTCAATATTTGGATACTACAAAACCAAATATAGATATTTAGTTACCTCAGAACACAAGGCTGAAAATTTTTTTTCAATTTCATTCCCTTTTCTAGCATGTGTAATTCAGACCCAGATATAGAAACATTTCTCAAATTGTCCTAATATTTTAGACCAAAATATATCCTCTTAGAAGAAATGTGAAACAGATAAAGTCTGAAAACTCTGGAGCTGGGGGTCCTGCTTACATCCTGCCTCTTGCTCATGGTCAGCCCCAACGTTCTCTTCAGATGCCAGGCCTGTGTGCACCCCTCGTGTTGTAGACATTTCCCACAGTCCCACGGTTCCATCAAATGTAACCAGCTCCTATCCCATTTCTTTTGCTTCTCTATCAGCACCAGTCCTACCAAATAGTTGGAACTACAGCATTAATAGTTGTATGAAGCAGGATAGGAGAGACTATAAGGCAGTAAAGAGTCACAAAATTTCACCCATTTAGCACAACAAAGTTTGGCTATTTTTTCTCATTCACAAAGCATCCATGTTGCAATTCAAGGATCCAAGCCAACGGAGGGACCGATGTGCTGCATTCCTGTCTATTAGAATCCCACAGCCTATGTGGTTGAGAAAATGGAAGGTCAAATGCCAGCAATTAATAGCTGAGCCTAGGAAATGACACGAGTGGGACACCTGTGCTCACAGCCCATTGCCAGTAGTTGTCCCTGGCTCCATGTAACTGCACAAAGTGTTGGGCAGCCTCATTCCCCTAAAGGGCACAGGGGGTTTCAGACTTCAGCATGTTCACAATCACCTGCAGGGTTTGTCAAACCACAGATTGCTGAGCCCACCCTTAGAGTTTCTGATTCTGATGGGGATGGCTGATAATTTGTATTTCTGATAAGTTCTCAGGTGTGAGTGATGCTGCTGGTCCTGGGACCTCCCTTTGAGAACCCCTGGTTAGAGCACCAGTTCCCAAGCCTGGCTGTACATTAGAACCAACTGGGCAGCTTGTCAAAGAGATGCATGGTGAGGCCCCCACTCCCCCAACTAGAGATTCCGATTTAATTGGAAGAGAGTGAATCCCCAGCATCTGAACATTCCCCTGGACTGTCAGGGTTGCTAGCTCCTAAGAATATAATTTAAATATGGTTGAAGGATAGTCTTCAAAGAGCTCATACTAAAGATGAAGAAAACAAGTTCAATAGCATACAGTGGGATAGTGGTACCTCCAGGCCTAAAAACCAAATGTCCTGGATCTCAGGTGGTACTATGTCCCTTAATGGGACAGCAAACAGAAAAAAATATTTTAAGATCAATTTACTCCCCAAATTTCTCTCACTGCACTTAAAATGGATCTGTCTCTCTCCAGGCAGCCTGGCCCTCAGTGCAACAGCTGTTATCTCAGGCAGGGAGGAGTCGGTCCATCTCCAATTCTCTCATGTAGCTGAGGACACAGCCCAGGAGAGGCCGTCTGGGAGCTCTCCTTCCTTCTCTCTGCCCATCCCTTCAGTGCTGAGCAGCCTTGCTCTGGCTCCCTGACCCAGCCCCACACAGATTCTGCCTCTGCCCCAGAAGCTGGGGGCCAAAGTGGCTGATGCTGGAGGAGGAGACCACTCCTGAAGAAATGGAAAAGAAAATGAACAAAGCTGCCGTCAGTGTGCCCTTTGGTCCCATATTGACTAAATCCAGGCTGCCAGAAGGCAGCACAAGAAGAATCTCATTTTAAAAAGCAACTGAGTGAGATAAAAACCAGCTACCCAACCATCTCAGATTCAGGACCTCCTCTGCTCCCATCCCCAACACACACACAGTATTCATTTGCCCATCATGGAATTTTACTGAATTCATCAACTCTAAGTAAAGGCCGTTCCTTTACAGATTTTGAGCTGATTTAACAGCCATCTGATAAACACACCCTGCATCTCTAATGGCCTGTGGCCCGACATCTTGGTGTAAAACTGAGAAACATCGCCATCTGCTGGCCAGGGAGCTCATGTGTGTGGAAATTTCCATCTCTATTGCCTTCAAACACCAGTGCCTGAGGAAGGCAGCATGAAGTCTGGGAATTCTACAAACAGGTTGAAATTCACTGCAAATCACTCAATCCTTTCACCAAACTGCAAACTACATCATGAAATGTTGGTTGACTTTCTGGTGTGTTATGTATGTGTATGGCTGGGTTGGGGAGGGAAGGCTTCCTGCACGATAACTTCATATTTTTTATTTTTGTTGTACCATCTTTTCTTGAAATTCTCATTGTTGGGAATCATATAGGTCAACTCAACCAACGTCAGCTGAGCTTATTCCCTGTTCTAAGTATCCATACCAGAAGAATCAAATGTCAGATATGGAGGAAAGGGAAATGGGACAAGGTTTCATTCTCATCCTCTGTATTGACCGGGAACCTGAGGTTCTGTGGTTTTGATTTCTGTACATCTTGACAGTGAAACATGCAAATCAACCATGTTGGAAGGAGATTTTCAACCCAACCAGGTGATTTCACCTTAAGATAGCCAAAATAATACACTCTTGTGGCTTCCTCTGCACTATATCCTTCTTGGAAAATAGGAGAGGGGTACTCTTGTGACCTAAAAAAGGAGGGTCTCGGTCCACGATCTGCATGTTTTTGATTCTCCTTCTTCCCTTTCCCGTCTTCAGGTAACTCCTCACCCAAGTCCACCTCAACATCCCCATCTACTTCCACAATCCTGACATCTCTGACAGTCCGAAGTAAATTGTATAGTATGATTTCTCTTGCTTTAACACCTGTACTAGTGGAACTTATTTAAAATGTACAGAAAGATTAATATGGGAAGAAGTAGGAGCGGGACCACCACCATAAATGCAAGGTATGGAAGCGGGAGCTGTTTTTATCTTTGCTGGGGAGGCCTGGAGGTGAGTGATAGTTTTCAAACTGATAATGATTGTATTCTCTTTCATCCCATGAAGCACCTCGGCATTCAGCCTCCCTGGCTGTGGAGGAGGCCCCTCGCTTCATCCAAAGGAGAGTGCAAAAGTGGGAACACAAGGTTGTCAATTGTGGCTGTTCAGAGCCTTGGGCACAGCTCTGATAGCTCTTTCTACCTCTGTCACCTCCTCACTCCACTCCCCATGCCTCCTCTCCCAAGTGGGCCAACGGGGAACCCCCATCTCTTGTGACTGAGAGTGGAGAAGGAGGGAATCAAAAGAATGGGTAGGAGTGAGGCCAGGCACTATAATGATTTCCTGCCACTTACGAGCTGGCTTGCAGGCAGTCCTGCTGCTTTGCCACTCAAAATAACAACATAAGAACAAGAAAGGAGAGTTTGCTTGGAGCATAGATGTGAGAGCTCAAGCCTGCCCATGCTGCCACCCACAGATGGCGTTAGCTATTCTACTTTCCCAGAACACTAGTCCTGTGGGAGAAACAACCTTGAAATTCCTAGATGGGTAGAGCAAGAAGAAAACATAAAGATGATTGCACAGCTAATAAACCTGAGGTCCCCAGAAGGAAAGTAATTTGCCCAAGGTCACACCACACATAAGTGGCAGAGTTGAGTCTCCGGCCTCTTAACCAAGATTTGTCACTGTAACCTGCTACTTCATCACAAAATAGGGCAGTGCCCTGGCCATAAGAAAATTTTTTGACATTGTGATGATCTTGAGAAGTCCTAGGCCTTTTTACATCAACTTATCCTAGTCAAGCCTCTAGCCCCAGCACCTCCTTTATCCAAATATCTCCTTACATCACTGCAAAGAAATTAATAAGTAATTCATACTAAAATATTAGAATCCACAAAAGTATGTTTCAGCATTGAAAGCTGTAACTCCAATAACAACACCCAAGAAGAAAGGGCAGGGAAATTGACTATGTTCTCTAGGAAGGGTCTGTATTGTTCAGTGGTTAGTACCTTAGGTTCTGAAAGTTAAATGCTGGAGATGGAATCCTAGCTGTGACCCTTAAGATCTGAGCAAATCACTAGGATAATACCGGAGGCTGAGTTAGGATAAAGTAAGTTAAACCAAATAAGTTGTTTTGAACAGTATAAGGCACATGGTAAACAGTCAATCGATGCTAACTTTGGTTTTATTGCTATTATTACTCAGTGAGTGACCAGCTGCTGACCATGACTTTAGGAGAAAATCACACTTTTCTCATCATTCAACACTCATTAGGTACCAATATTCTCTCTACTCTTTTCCAGGATGAAGAAAGATTTTTTAAAAAGCCAGAAAATCCTTAAATCTTTTACAAAGAAGTTCTGAAACACAAGGAAAACATCCGTGGTAGGGGTTACAACAAACCCAACAGGAGACCCCTCTGCAAAACTCTTGGTGCTATTTTTTCCCCAAATGATTGTGTTTGTTTTCACCAATAACTGGAAACACAAGTCAATAACCTCCTGTGTGGATCTCAAGAAATGATCCTTGACCCAGAACCCCAGTTGCACAGGCAGGGCATGTAAAGTCCACTTACTTGAAGATTAGTAAATGTGCAGGGCCACATGCAGTGAATTCAATAGAACAGCAAAGCCTAGAAGTGAGTTCTAGCACTGGAATTACAGTGAACTTTCTATAAGATAGCCGCTTGACCTCTCCAGACCTGTTTCCTCTTCTGTAAAGTGAAGCATTGGACTAAATAATATCTAAAGTCCCTTAGAATTCTTTCTATTCACGTCCCTCCCAGAAGCATTTTAACTTACAGAGGTGTATTATAAGGCAAAGCTTACCCCAAGGAGATGAGTTATTTGAGGTAAATGTTCAGTTGTCAGTGAAGTAGATGGTCAGAGGTGGGATTATCCCAGTTTCCACCACATTTTTGCTACTATGTTATCACTCTGTACAGCCGCTCTCTTGTGGGTCTCACAGGCTGCTTGAGGTCTGACTAATGCAGTGTGGCCCTTTCTAGAACAACAGTCTCCTGGATCTGACCACCAAATCTCTCCACACTCCCACATACCTCATTTGTTTCAGTAGTTATTGATTTCTTCCCTTCCTCTGTTGAGCATCATGAGTGTTCCCTCTTTAATCTTCCAGTGAAATCTCTTTGATATCTAGGTACGTATAATCCCCTGAAGGAAAAATTTAACACTAATTTTAGTATCATAGACTTAATTTTCCTGGATGTTATTCTGTATTTGAGGTCTAAGCACCCCAAATTCACCACTCAATTATTGCTTTTGATGCACAAGTGTAGACCTGATTTGATATCTGTTTGGCACCACAACCAGATAACATATTTTTTTAAATGGCAACTGGTCTTTCAACATGATTCTAAACCACTAAAATTTTCTTTGACTAAATCAAGAGGGTGTTGGGTGAGCGGACTCTGAGCGTTTCAAGAACTATTCTGTACTGTGAGTCAAACTGATCTACCCAAATCCTTGTATATGAAAGTTCATTTTGACAAATGGGCCCCATATCTGTGGTTTTGCCCAACTTAAGAAAATTATGGTCAATCTGCTTGACCAAATATATCAATTCAAATGATTTGCAAAAAGTTCAACCAGTGTTACTGCCTTCATTCCTCGGAAGTCTGCTCACGCATCTCTGTCATTGCTGTGAATTTTAATCAAATCTAATTCTGCAATGGGCTATTTGAGCCTCTCTCAAATTCAGCTCTCACTGAATGATGGGGAGTATGTGCATGGAAGCTGTTTTATATCCTTTTTGTTTTGAAGCATTTTTTCTTTTCACTTTGAAAGAGGTCAATGGGCATCTTCCCACCTTTTGGTCTCAGGAAGCACAAGGCTTCCAGATTTTTATGAGCTCCAGATGGAGTTATAGGAGCTGTCCACTGCAACATCAGTGTGATTTGTGTAGCATTAATAGCCCTTTTGTTCCATGAACTTCAATTCCCTTCAAAATAGAACAGTATTGAACTCACCATTTCATATGGAGAATGAAGGAAAATGTACGCTTGGATGTGAGCTTATGTGCTATGGTTATTGATACTGACTTCAAGATCACACTTTCCACTGGTCCTCAGGCCCCGCAGAGCTCAAGGCATTGCTTTTGGGGGTGTCAGATGTGTTGCAGGTCAGATGGAAAAGCACTAAGCTACAATGCTGCTCTAACAGCCGGACTCGGTGGGTTGCTGCTATCCTGAGGAACCTGTGCCTTTAACCAGCAAAAGCCAAAATATTGCAGACGTGATATTAAGGTCTCACGTGTGAATAAGTATTGTGGCAACAAAGGGGCTTTCAACTTCAGCATATCTTATTATAAAAATTAAAAGCAGTATCTAGTCTGGGTCAGTATTTCTAAAGGAATTTTATTTTCTATTGCTGCCTTTCAAATGAATGATAGCAGAATAGGAGCAAAGTTCACGAAAAACAAATAGTTGCCTTGTTCCAAAGCATGCTCTGGAGGAACTTCTCAAAAGAACTCAGCCTCAAGTTAGTGTCAAAGAGAACCATAAAGAATCTAATGATCTCCAGAAAGTCGAATTTAAAGTAAGGCAAACAATCACCAGATGCTCAATAAAGATGAACTGAGCTTTAAATATGTGATAAAAAAAAATCATGTCTTAATTGATGCCAGGCTCTCCTCTATCAAACTAACCCTCACACTGCTGACAGGTGTGTCTTCCAAAATATCATCTACATCAGCCACTGTTTTGCTCCCCAAATAGCTACATCAACTGCCAAACTCCGCTGCTTGGCTTTCAAGGACTCCAACTGAGCCCTCATTAATTACCCAGCCCTCTCTCAAGCACCAGGCTTATGACCCCAGAGTAGCTCCATCAGCATGTCCTTGCTGTACCACCTCGAGCATGGTATCAATTGGTCTATTAAGCAGTCAAAGGCTATTTTTCACTGGGCACTAACTAAGCTATGCCCTGAGCTAGGTGTTTTGTTGAGGAACACAAAGAAATAAGCTATCGTTCTTCTTACTATAAAAGGACTTGTAAAAGGAAAAGTAATATTCTGGGATAGGGTGACATATCAAATTCTGTCTAACAAATCACGAGTGGAGAATCCTAATACAACTAAAGTGCCCTAAAGGAAATAAAGAAATATGTATTTAGGGAATTTAGTTTGGGTCAAATTATCAGAGGATCTTTATTATTATTAAAGGATAAATAGAATAAATTCTATTTATCTTTCAACACTCAACTCAAATGCAAAGTCTTTCATAGTCATTCAGAAACCTATTTTTTCCACAAAGAATTCTTTAAAACTCCAATCAAAAGTGTTATCTTTCTTTTATAATCTCTTCAGCATAAAATTATGATCTGTACTATACGTGTGTCAGTACAGTGCAATGTTCCCTTATATTATGCTTCAAACATATCTTATTTTTCCACATAGCTTTTTATTAGTTTTATTGAGGTAAATTTTACATACCATAAAATCCATTTTATGTGTTTTATTCAAGGATTTTTAGTAAATATAGGGAGTTGTGCAACTATCAATCAACCTAAGTTTTGAATATTTTCACCACTCCAAAAAAGAAATTTCATGACCATTTGCAGTCACTCTTAGTCACACCCCTGGACCCAGGCAACGACATATTTACTTGTCTCTATAAATTCACCTTCTCTGGTAATTTTATATGAGTGCAATTATACAATATACGGTCTTTTGTGTGTGCTTTCACTTAGCACGTTTTTGAGGTTCATCCATGTTGTAGCATGTGTCGGCTCTCCCTCTTTTAATTGCTGAATACTATTCCCTTGTATGAATAAACCATATTTTGTTTACACATTCACCAGTTAATGGACATCTGAATGGTTTCCAGTTCTTGGCTCTCAGGAATAACACTGCCATGAACAGTTATGTACAGGTCTTTGTGTGGACATGTCTTCATTTCTCTCGGGTAGATACTTGTAAATTGCTAGATCTTACAATAAATCTTTGCTTAACATTTTAAGAAACTGTGAAACTGTTTTCCAAAGTGACTGCACCATTTGACATTTCCACCAGCAAGGCACGAGGGTTCCTAGATATATTTTTAACCTCCACTTGGGAAATTTTGAAAAGAATACTTTTTTGAATACCCACTCAAAATTTTATTCACCAAAAGGCACTCCAAAAATACACTCATCATTTTTCACTTGACATGCACCAAAGAGACAGAGAAATAAAGCAAAATCCTCACAATGAATTAGTCCTAACAGGCCTAGAAAATACAAGAAAGAAAGAAACAATTGAAATGGAAACTCTACAAAGTAAATAACTACACAACAAATAGTTTCTTCAGAATGTGGCTTTAAAGTTTCAGTGGGGTGTCAGGCTACACAAGAAAATTAATTTTGTTGCTTTATAGTCACAGCACAGATAATAAAATGTCATAGGTTTTTACTCATTCTAAAGAAGAGGTCAATCTGAGCTAGCAAAAGGTCAGAATTATGGAATATTTGAAAAAAACTAAGAATAATTTTAAATGCATGCAGCCTCACCAACAGTAGAACAAATGCCAACTCTGTGGCACAACATTAATGCCACCCGCACTGACCCTTCCCGGCTTTCTGACCTTCTCCAACCCGTGCCAGCCATATCTACCGTGCTCCAGATTCTTGAAGGTCTCCAGGCCTTTGCTCATTTCTGTCTTGCTTTTTTATCTGCTATTTCTTATTGCCTCTTTTCTAGATATTGACATCCTGACTCAGATTTCAAGTCTCTATTCAAAAGCCATCCCTCCTAGATTTTTCCCAATTCTCAGCCCTAATATCTTTTTCTGTGTGTGAAGGTTGACCCTGAGCTAACATCCGTTGTCAGTCTTCCTCTTTTTGCGTGAGGAAGACTGTCGCTAACACCTGCGCCAGTCTTCCTCTACTTTATGTAGGATGCTGCCACAGCATGGCTTGACGAGCAGTACAACGTTCGCGCCCAGGATCCAAACCCACAAACCCTGGGCCGATGAACCGGAGTGCACAAACTTAGCCACTGTGCCACCAGGCCAGCCCCCCAATAGCTTTTTCACATGAATTTATCTGCTATAAACATTTTCACCTTAATTATATCATTTAATTGCCTGATGCAGGTGTTATCATTAGTTTCACTTTGTCTATGTCAAAACCACAGGCTAGAGAAGCTATGTGAACTGTTATGTACTGCCCCAGTAAACGGGAAAGTCAGGATTCAAACCCAAGTTCCTTGACTCCAAAATCCCATGCTCTTTTCCTCTGGGCATTGCCTCAGTCCCCTAGTTTTACCTTATTTCACTGCTATTTAATCCTTTTTTTTTTAATGAGGTCACATTGGTTATAACATTATATGAATTTCAGATGTATATCATTATATTTCAACGTCTACATAGATTACATCATGTTCACCATCAAAAGTCTAGTTGCCATCCATCGCCTTACAAACATGCCTCTTTACCCCGTTCACCCCCCTCCCCTTTGTTTATCACAAATCTGTTCTCTGTGTTTGTTTATCTTTCACATATAAGTGAGGTCATATGATAATTGTCCATCCATGTTGTCACAAATGGCAAGATTTTATCTTATTTATGGCTGAGTAGCATTCCATTGCATATATATATACCACATCTTCTTTATCCATTCATCCATCAATGGGCACTTAGGTTGCTTCCAAGTCTTGGCTATTATGAATAATGCTGCAACAAACCAGGGGTGCATATATTTTTTTGAATTATTGTTTTTATGTTTTTTGGAATAAATACCCAGAAGTGGAATAACTGGACCATATGGTAGGTCTATTTTTAATTTTTTGAGAAATCTCTATATTAATATCCATAGAGGCTGCACCAATTTTCATTCCCACCAGCAGTGTGCAAACTCCTGCCTTGAGTTCTACGAAGTGATTTGTTTATGATCCTCTCCTACTGGTTGTAAGTGCCTAGAGAGCAAGTACTGTATTTTATTCATTTCTGTATTCCAGAAGTTTCTAGCACAGGGCTTTGAATATAGTAGAGATTCAATAAAAATGTACCAAGTGGATAAAAATATATGATCAACAGGACATCAACCAGACCTCCTAGGAGGCTACTGAACACATTCACTTGCATGCAAGTAGTTGATACCAAAGGCTCAAAACAGGTGTGCTTTTCCTTTAATTAGAATCATCATTTACATGGAAATTTTTCCATCAAAAACAGAAGAGGGGCCAGCTTGCTGGCCCAGTGGTTAAGTTTGCATGATCCACTTCAGCGGCCCAGGGTTTCACATGTTTGGACCCTGGACTTGATGAGCTAACACCGCTCATCAAGACATGCTGTGGTGGCATCCCACATAGCAGGACTACAAGGACTAGTTGTAGAACTGAAAAATACAACTATGTGCTGGGAGGCTTTGGGGAGAAGAAGAAGCAAAAGAAAAAAAAGATACATTGGCAGCAGATGTTTGCTCAGGGCCAATCTTCCTCACCAAAAAAAAAAGAAAAGAAAAAGAGAAAAACCCAGAACAGGTAAATTTCAGCTGAGTTGTGCCCAAATTACCATTATTTCAAAAGTTTAGTTCGACATTTCTAAAACCATGGCACAAAAATTTATTGCTACCATGAATAGAAAAGAAAATCTGATCCTCGGTTAATTCTCAAAATAAGGAAAACCAAAGCCAGAGAGTATCAGTGAAGTGCTCTAGTTCACAAGCTAGCAAGCAGCAAACCACTCTTGTGACCCTCTGATCTCCACTGGATCTGAAACGAATGCCCCTCAATGTGAGATTTTACAGGGAGTCAGGGCTTTCTGAGGCCCATTTCCAGCTCTTTTGTCATTTCTATGACCTTGGGCAAGTCACTTAACTATCTCTCTCTCTCCCTCTGTTTATAAAATAAGGATAATGCAGTTATTTGGACAGTACTTTGAGTCACTCTGATTAAAGATGCTGTTTAAAGTGCTAGGTGCCGTTCACAAATAAATGAAGGAAGGAGCAAGGGGAGACTGGTACTCAATCATCCCAGTCTCATTTGTCCCCCTCTCTCCCAGCTCTCCCAGCCCCAGACAGCACTTAGTCACGTGGGAGGATGAAGCTAAGCAGAAGATGATTAACCTTGGATCAAACCTCCTCAGCACAAGATAATGATGGAAATATTCTGTTGCAATCTTCTCCACATACTATTTCCTAGGAAACAAGATTACTTCATTATTTTGCCCTTCTTTTTTTTAATTGGGGAAATGTAATTGAAGCATTTTGAACAGCATATAGTCACTTGGAGATTTGGCAATGGCCTTGAGATTGTGTCTGTGAACACAGGGTAAATTGCACAGTCCACTGATGAGGACAACTGGGCAGTTGTTTTGAAGGTTGCTAGGATTCATATAAGGAGTGATCCACTAATATAGTTCAGTTAGGAGCAGGTGACCATATCCTTGTACAAAACTCTAGAGAGAATAGTTTATTTGTGTGCTCTGCTATAACAAAATAAATGTGACACTGTAACGACTATTATCCTGAGTGGTTAAAATAAATGTTAAATAAGTTCACATATAGATTCAATTAGTATGACTAACATAGTAAAACCAAGATTTGACTTTTTCTTCTCCTTGTCTTCAGTCAATGCAGTGGTAAGTGCAATAATAAATTGAATGGGAAGCTCTCATTTAGGAGGCTGTCAAAATGCAAAAATAGAGTAAAATATAGGTTTAGAGATTTGATCTATAATCTCTCATACAATTCATAAATACTGAAGTCTGATGCGTGATCTTCAGTGGACAGACTCTGGCACAGCATTTGATAAATGTGGGCACTCAACCAAGATTGGCTTGATGAACAAATGAAGACAAAAGGAAAAGTTTTGCTCATCACTCTTGGATTAAGGCATGGGCTGTAAGTACGATTTTAAACAAAGAAAAACAGTCTCTCTTGATCTGCTGATGTACAGAGAAATTGAACTCCACGTCTACTTTTTATAATACAAATTTCAGATTGATTCAACTTTACTTCCCTTTCCATACATTACTGAACCGGTATCCCAAATGCACTCTGACTTACTGACCTGCTCTCCATGTGGGGCACCTTCCCTGGAATGAACACACTTCTTTCCCTTTCCCTGACTGAAATGCTATTTATTCTCTAGGCTCCTGCCTCCGGCTCATGTCTCCCATGATTGCTCCCCAGAAGTATTCTCTGTCTTCTCTGAACCTCTATCACCCTATTTTATCATGTATGTAGCGGCTTTTTTTCATCCTTTCATTATCTTCATGCACCTGAGCACCACAGGTGTAGTGTGTCAACCTTGAATTCAAGACCACGTCTTCTTTTTAGAATCCTTTGCAACCCATACAACAATGCCACACATCTGGGAGAAACTAGAAATGATGCAATAAAGGAAGGAAGAGGAGAAAGGAGGAGGGAAGGAGTGAGAAAACAAGGGAAGGAATGAAGAAGAGAGGGAGGAAAACCACCAGGCCAACACAACCCTATTTTGTGACCAATTTTGCAGACTGAGTAATTAGAAAACATTTTCCTAATAGGAAATAATTTTAACTAGGCAGTCAAAATAGAGTTGAGGAATGACCTAATGAGGTAATGAGAGTTAATAGTCTATCTGTATAAATCATGTATGTAAACCACTTTCCTTCTAAATCTGTGTTATGGTTAAGATATTCTAGGTGAGCCTGATATACATATATGTGCGTGTGTGAGACAGAGGGAGAGAAGGAGGGAAGGTGAGAGGGAGGGAGAGGAAATGAGGGAGAGAGAGAGAGTGGTGGGTAGAGTGTGTGTGCGGTGTGTTTGGAAGGGATGGCATGAACACCTCCCCCAACATCACCATCATATTCTGGCCTGCTGTTACTAAGCAGCATCTATGTCACACTTTAGTTGTGGTGGTGAAGAAAATAAATTGGTAATTCTTGTTTTCAGCATAGGAACAGTGTTTTCAAAGGCATATGGTTGAGAAAAAGCCTCTCTTGAATGTGAAGCTATCAGACATTCAGTGCGGCAGGAAGGGAGGGCCTATTTCAGTTAGTGGTGGAGATGGAAGGAACAATGGAGCCAGTTTTCGAAAGGCCACCGCTGAAGCTAAGGAATTTGGATTTTATCCTGTAGATAAATTCATAAATAGAATTTTGACCAAATGTAATGTGATCAGCTTTGCTTCTAGGAGAGATAACCCAAGTTGTGGGGGGAAGAGAAGACTGGAATGATGACAGAATAATGGCAAGGAGACTAATAGAGAGGAAACAGCATTCCGAGTGAGAGAGAATGGAGGCTCAAGCAAAGCAGCTGCACTAGGTCCTAGACACATTTCTGAGGTCGATGCAAGAGCATCTACTGACTGATTAGACATTGAGCGGGAGGGAGGGAGGAGCCATGGATGTACCCAGGAGTGAACAACACAGGCTCCTGAGTGTGTTCTGCCACAGCCTGTTCTGGAGGCAGGAAATCAATAGGCCCAATGGTGAGAACAGCCCCTGTGAGTGGTTTTCCTAGAGGAGAAGTGGGATTTCCCAATATGATGCATTTGTATCACAAAGGATCGGGTGAGGGGCACTACTCTAGAAGAAAAGAAGGAAGACATTATGACAGGGAAGAAGACAAGAATTGAGATGTTCCATTGAGTTGAGCCCCGTGAGGGATGACCTTTGTACTTCTTTCCTTATTTTCTTGGAATAATTATTTTTCTACATTGCAATTTCCTCTGGCCATTCCTAAACCTTCAGTAAAATCTGTTGCCCAAGACAGACTCGTGTCAATGATGTTTTGGGGGAACTGAGGCTGGTGTTTCTCTTTTCTTCTCTGGGAAGCCAATATGGCAAAAGCCATAGGGAGAATGGAAACCTCCAAATTCCAAGCAATGATCAGCAGCAAGGTGAATGGAGTGCTAAGGGGTAGCTGAAAGAGATGGTAAGGACACTGAGGAGAAAAGAGGAGACAGCTTCAGTAAAAACCAACTCAGGAACTGATGAGAGGACAATCCTGTCTATTCCAGAGGTAGGTCACCTTTACAAAAGGGAGAACAAAGGTGAGATTCTCATATAACAAAATAGGTGCTAAACAAAAAGTAGACACTGGGATGAATATTCTTTAAGAAGTATTGGATTCATACACCTGAAATTCTCCTCTATTTGTTAAAGAAAAAGTCTGCAGTGTGTTATAGCGTAAGGGTTGGCAAACTACAACCATTGCCAAACCTAGCCCACAGCCTGCTTTGTAAAGGAAGTTTAATTGGAACACAGCCACACCCATTTGTGTTTTGTTGTCTATGGCTGGTCTCACGCTACAACAGCAGAGGGGAGTAGTTGTGGCAGAGACCATATAGCTCACAAAGCCTAAAATACGTAATATCTGGCCTTTTACAAAAGAAGTTTGCTGACCCTTGTTATAGAGAAAGAGGCAAGGATGCTTAACTAGTACTCAAAAGAACAGAATCCAGTCTTAGCTGTACCAACTAATATGTGCTTGGGGAAGTCACCTAATATTTCTAACTCTAGGCTTTCTAATCTGTAAAATGAAGCTCATGGTTAACTCACCTGCATGACAAGCTTTATGGTGAAGCTCATATGTGATGATATAAGGGAATTTGCAAAACCATAAAGGTCTATGCATATATTTATGAATGTTTCTACTGAACCATACCAGAGTCTAAGGTTTTTGGGTGAATGAGATGTTGAATAGCCATATAGGAGGTTTTAATTCATGACGTGGTTGGGCTGCAAGCTTGATCCTGTATGGATATTTGGAACTTGGAATTCATTTTTCCCCAGAAGCAGAACTGCAAAGAAATCTCGTATCCTGCTGCCTTGGCCTGTGACTCCAACCACATGGACCACCTAGCAGGTGTCTGAATGTGCACCTGTGCCTTTGCTCATAATGGGGCTTGGTCCGGATCCCTCCCCTCCCCAGCTCCTTCCTACCCTTTTTAGTCTGAATAACTCTCACTGAGACTTACACATGAGCTCAGGTGTGACTCTGGCAGGAAGATTTCCCTGCCTCCCCTGTTCTGGGAGACTTGCTGCTCCTTAGAGTTGTTGTGTTCCTGCTGTGCATCCCTGTCATTGCTCTTTACTGGATGTCTAATAATTAACTGTACATGTTTTCATCCCCCCTCCCTCCCTCATAAAAACTGAGCTCCTGGGGGACAGAGACTGTGTCTCAATCAAATAGCTTCCATTTACTGAAAAAGACCAGAACCACATAATTGCTCTTTTCATTCTTCCAACTACACAACGAGAAGGATACTGTTGTCCTTATTTTAAAGATAAGGAAACTGCAGACTAGGGAGGAAAAGCTACTTGCCCAGAAGAAAATTGGGGATGATTGGCAGAGCCACACCCAAATCTGTAAGACCTCAAAACTCCACTCAAATTCCCTATGGTATTCAGGGATCCTCATTTTCTGAAAATGCGTTATCTGATTCCTCACAGTTATGACCTTTCACAGCAAAGCAAAGTTCTTTAAAACATAATAATATTTACTAACAAGGCAACTACCTACACAATTATCCCCTATCTCCTCATATTTCTTACACTTAGCCTCTGTCTATCCCATCCTTTTTGGTCTACAACTCTGGCAGTTGTGTCTCATTGATTTGCACTGCATTAACATGAACATGCAATGCAAAATGACTGCAAAGTGAAATTACACATTTTGTAAAAGATTCAAAATTTCATGAGGTCTATGAAAGTGATTGTGGAAAACTGCTTACAACATACATGAACACTTGAAAAATGAGAATGAAGTAGAGTTAGACTAGTTAACAACAAAGAAAAAACAGAAATTGAGGATGAAAGAACAGGTACTTCAAAAGAGTGATTTAAGTACCAAAAGATTAAGGAAATCCCTTGAGGAATGCCCTCAAATATTTATGCAAACAGGACTTCATGATGGTGATATGAAAGTCAAATGTAAAGCAAACGATGCTTATTGTTTTACTTTACAAGATTGTTGAACATCTTTGTTTTTCCTCTGTGAATTAGCTCCTAATTGCAATTATAATACAAAATAAAATTTTTATACTTTCAAATTTCATTTTTCATGAGTTTTTTCCCCATGAAACTTCATTGTTTGCCATGAAATTCTTGGCAGATCACAGTACCCGATTTCCCTATCCATAGCTCCTTAGTCGAGGACAAGCAGCCGGACCCAAGAAGAGTCAAGTCATTGCCCTAGAATTTTAGAATTAGAAAGAAAAGTCTCTTTCTTGTTGCCTAGATTCAAACACGTGCAGCCAGGAACAGCCTGTGCCCAGATTTCCTACCATGTTGACTAGATAAGCTGAAAAAGCCCATAGGCAGGGAAACAGATTAAAGCAGCAGAGACAAAAGAAAAGAGGCTGTTTTTCTTGCTTCCAACACCCAGCACCTTTGTGTCGTTGAGTCTCCCCAGTAAATTGGAAATAAATTCTCCTTTTGGCTTCCTCTAGTAGGGTTTCTTGGGTTACAGTCTGAACTGAGCCAGAGATGCCTCTCCAGCCACACTGACTCTCCTCTAGCCGTGCCCTCCACAGAAACCCTAGGAGATAAATCCAAATGCAGCCTGCATCTCCCAAAACCCCCTGCATGGGCCTCTTCTTTGGCCTGTCCTCCCAAGGTGGACCAAGTCACCAGTGTGAACATTCCTAGGCCCAAAGGATGGACCTGCGGCATGGTTGTAGGTAAAGCTTGAACTGGGACATTTAGTCACGCCCACGTAATGTCTCTCACAGTGTAGAACAGAGGCCTGGGTGGGAAGAGAAAGAATGCGACCTTAGACTAGGGGTATGTTCAAACATCTAAGCTCAAACTTGTCATTCCAGATTATTATGAAGATGTATTAGCCAAGGAGACAGAATATAATGTATTAGGTTTAACAATTCACTAGCTCGATGTATAATCGGAATTTAGACTCATGGAATATGAGCCTTCATTTTTAGTCTTCCCTGGATGCTGTAAATATTAGGGGCAGGCCTGATATATTGCAATAAAGGATAACTTTGATTCAACCACATTGAAGTACATATCATATGGCCCTAGCACTATGCTAAACTCCGTGCAGGGGTTAAAATCATATGTCATGAAGGATGCTGAATTTCATGAGCTATCTTCCCAGGAACAGTGAAATTCCTTTACGTTGTACTAAACTTGTCAGCTACTGAAAGATCCTGGGTAAAATGAAACTAAAGAGATAAGTTAGCACCTTGCATATGAGTAAATAAATCAAGGAATCTGGTTTAATACTTTAAGAATTATTCCCATAATCCTTAATTATGGGCAGGAACTATGAACCACAGAACCTAAAAACCCATCAAGTTGTCCTTACCCACAGAATCTGATCCTATTAATTTTGCCTCTGTTTTAGGCTTCATCTATATGAGAATATGGAATTTGCCATCACTTTTTAATTGAATTATAGGTATGACAATTTGTAATTCACATTTGATAAAAATCAATAAATTTCATTTAGTCAAGGCCTAAAATGCCAACTTTCATTTTTAAAAACATTTTGCCTGCAGTAAACAGGGCTTAATATTCTTATAATGGTTTTGATCAATTTATGATAGAAATAGAATCCAATCATACAAATAAAGTAAAACCAAAGACTATTAGAGTGGGAAGACATCACCCTAGCATCCTTTGGCTCATCTCCATCCCTGCCATTTTAAAGAGAACCAAGTTGAGCCCCAGAGGAGTGAAGTGGCCCAAAGTAACAACTTGTAATTGACAATCCTTACTATATTTTTTTATCCATCTTCAAATTTCACAAGTCTATTTTAAAGCAGTTGCTTTTTAGATTTAATAACAAAATATGCCATCTAAAAATTCATAGGACACTGAAAATATTGTAAGCATTGTTGGAAATCGGTTTTCTGCTAAATGACTTTTCAACAAATATTCCTTTAAGGTTCTAATTTCTGCAAATATTTAGCATGAAGAATGTCTTCAGATTTATCATTTGCTTATTTATAAGTATAGCCTTTAAATATCTTTCTTAAACTGCACTTTTTATTCCTGGCTTGGACTATGCTTCCCATTTACTTGACTTCAGGCTAAGTATTTTAATGAGCATTTTAGGCCTTTTCTGCAACCATCTGGAAGTTGGAGAATGCTATGTGTATCTACGGTTCTATCTTTGTAAAACAAATTTACTTAGACCAAGGGGGTGACGCATGGCACTACTTTCTCTCTAGAAAAAGAAAATCTAAATTTTTAGAAAATTTTATTAAGCTTCTGCTGGGTCGCTTCAGCTCTGCCTACATCTTCATCTCGACACCAGCCTGAAGGAGCAGCACCCACATGGAACATGCTGGGCTTATAGAAGAAAGAAAAGACCAATAGAGAAATCCCACAATGACTTTTGAAGTTTTTTAGAAGTAAACCATACCACTTTCATTCACATTTCATTGGCTAAAGTAGTCATATGAAAAAGGAAATTGAGTGCGAAATTATAATTCGCTCACCAGGGAGGAAGAAGGAGAAAATCATTTGGAACAATAGTACAATCTAACACAGTTTATGTTGCTCTGATGGGCTCCTCTTTTCCTCACTAGTGCTGTCTTCCTTCTTTCTGGCAAGTTCCCACCCAGGGCTCTCACGCTGCTCAACTCTCAGCCACACTCCCAACCAGGTCTCCCTTCACTGATGCCCCAGCCTATTTCATTTCTTATTCCCCCATGCCCTAAGCTTCATGCATCCCTTCCTAAATATCTTGAATTTATACTATAAAATAATTTATCAGTCTAATGGCCAATAATGGCTCAGCATATCATACCTCTTAGACAACATTTTTCTTCTAGATAGGGCCTTCAAATTATCTCCACAGATATTTTTAAGCACTATGTACAAAACAGTATGCTAGGTATTATGCATGAAATTAATTCTCTTAAAAAGCCTATTAACTTGTTGGGCATAAAAGATATAAAACACAAATGTTAGGTAAAAGTAAAATATGAAAATAGCACATTTAGACAAAAATAGATCAAAAAGCATTGAGTAATTTTCAAGTGATTTTCACAGATGTCAGTTGCTACTGGAGTATAAAACCAGAAGAGTTTATTAAGGGTTTTCCATTCAATCAACTAGTCAGTTAACAAATCTAACAGCAATAAGCTAATCTGTAGGTGTTTCCAGCTTTCCCCTCACTGCCAACTAACGGAGGTTTTAGCTTTGCACCTGCAGTTTTTCTCACTTCTCACACCCTCTATGGAAGGTTTTACCTTGCCAGACAAGCTCTTTGGGGGGTTATGGTACAAAATGAAAAAGAAAAGAAGTAGATGAAAAGATACAGTAGATTAGGGACGAAGGAACTCACTTTGAGAAATTTGAGAAAAGTCAGGAGTTACTATCTTTTTTGAGGAAAGCTAACTGGGGGAAAAATTAGCATTTTAAGAGGCACTGTTGTGGACTTTGCAGCCTTTTCCATGTGTTGGAGAAATGCATGTAAAGACATTACTTTGCAATTATTTGTGGATTAGGCACTTCTTTAACTCTAACACTGCTCCAAGACTGGACCACATGGCTCATGGCTCCCATAAAGTTCCTAAGCACAAGATGACTCACCATGACTATGTGTCAAGTGTACTTTGAAGGGCTGAGTGTGCCGTGGTAAGTAAAAGAGGCTTAGTGACTGACCTCAGTAGGTTGAACAGTATCTAATTCTCTGGCAATGTCGACCTTTGGAATAAGAAGAGAGAGTACAAGGTAATACTGGCAATTATTGAAAGGGGAACTACTTGAATCAGCAGGTCTTTCAATACCTCTGAAATTATACAATGAAATCAGCAATATACTCCCTCTAAAATTAAGACAGCCATCTCCATAAGCCATTTATCAAATACATTTTATGTGCCAGACAATATCCTAAGCACTTTTCTTGGACTATCTCATCTCATTCCCATAGCATATTAAGTAGATATTCTAATGTTATGCCCAGATAATGAGTAAAATGTGGAATTACTGCCCCTCCAGGTCACTTGCTTAACCACTACAACCTACTACCTTATCCTCTAATGGTGGACTTGGTAGTTTAGTCCATTTTGACCCAAACAAGATGTACCTCCTTTCTATCTCCACACTTAAGAGCTGGCAGAGCTGCACACAACACACAGACCTCAGGAGCTGTTTTCAACTTTAGATGACTCCTTTCTCTTTTTGTCTTCAAAGAAATGTCAATTCCAAATTTCCTCAGCAAGGCATTTCAGGGTTGGTTTGCTTTGTCTCCCATTTAAGGAAACTGGAAAACGTGAAAACATTTGGGGCCAACATTTACTTTGTAGAGTATTCCAATCCAAAAGTCCCATGATCCCAAGTCTACATGTTTTATAGCGATTTTTACTTAGAAAATATATTAACATAAACACTACTCCAATGAGGTAGACAAATTAGGAATTATAATCATTTGTTGAAAGATTAACAAAATACCAAGAAATTAAGTGACTTGCCAACCAAGTTTATACACAGGTCATAAGTGGCAAAACCCAGGTCTTCATACCCCAGTCCAGGCTTCTTGCCCCTTCTACACACCAAGTTCAAGGTCAGCTCATACAATTGCCTTCCAAGTCATTTACCTAAAATATCTATTCCCCAAATACTCTCCCTCCACTGCATCTAACATACTTAGCAGATTCAAATTCTTTGTTTTCCACCACAGATCTCTTTATGAGATCCAGAGTGAGAGTTGAAGGTTTGGTAGGTGAGCCAGTCCACTCTGTGCCTTAGAGATGCTCCCCAGGGAGTGAGTGGGCTTTCTTAGCTGCTTATTCTACCTCCCTCCTCCCCACAAGCTACAACAGGGCCATAAAACAATTACTATTTGAAGAGTGGAAAATAGCAATTGTAAAAGATTAAAAGAGGGAATCATTTTTAAAGATAATTACTATCATTATTTTTTTTGATTTGGGAGGAAGAGAGAGAGAAATACATTGTGAATCAATAGAACCCTTGGCCCACAGTCTCTAAGCCTTATTTATCTGGGAGTTGTTTATCTCCCTGAGTCCTCCTTCAGAGGGAAAAATAATAATTATTGCTTAATTATAGCAGAAGCGAATTTTCTCTTTCAGTTCTAAAGCAGGATGACTCATAGCTCTTTGTTTACAAAGAAACGTCTTTGGGAGGAAAATATTTTTTAAAAGCCAAAGTGTAAAAGGGGCTCAAGACTTACATCTGTGACAGCAACATAGTACAAGGCTCCTCCAAATGACTGCAGGGCCATTGCCACTTGACTCTAAGTCCCACCAGCGAGCAATGTTCACACCTCTAAGAAATGAAGTCAAAGGATGCTTCTTCCAGCAGGGACCATCCTTCTGCTTCTCAGGACTGCATGGGCAAAGAGCAATGCTTCCAGAGAGAATCACTTGTCTCTTAAGATACTTCCACCTGAGTGATCCCATTCCTGGATTGTAACCATCCTCAGAGCAATAAAGGGTCCATGAAAGCATATTCAGTTTTACAGTAAACCTCTGTGTTGCTCCAGCTGATGATTTAATTTCTGCTTACTCATCTACAAACCTGGAATTTAGCCACGTTCATATTGTCAGTCTCTGACCCCAGGGGAGGACCCTCAGCCCCAAGCGATGTTCATGTCCCTGTCCTCTCCACCCCCAGCCTTATCAGGAAGATTAAGTTGCAGCCAGCCCCGCTCCAGCTCTAGGTCTCTAAATTCAGTGTGAGGAAATCATGGTGATGTCACCTTCATTCATTTCCAGGGAAATGGAACAAAGGCTAAAAATATACAAACTCACCAGCGAACTGAGGTGTTGGATGTACTACTTCCTGACCACCTTATTTGTAGGAAATATTGTTGGTGTATTGTGTTACACTGAACTTTACTATAACCTATTCTCATTTGCAATGTAGACTCTGAGTCTGATGGGACCCTTTCCACCCGTACACCTCTCACGCTTCCTGGACAGGTAACAGGCTGGACATGCAAGCAGACAAAGGAAAACCAATGGGAAGATTCTGACCCCATCCCATACAACTGTCCTTTGAACATGAAATCCAAGAGTTTTACATAACCTTCCCTTTTGTGATCCATTAAGGAGGGAGGTAGGGCTTTCCTTGTGTGTGTGAAAGCAAGAGTACCCATTATATTGAAAGACACAAGGGGTGATTTCACAGTTCGAGAAGGAAGGACTCTCGCACCAACAGAATCAACATACCTCTCCAACACAGTACCTGAGAGTCTGCCCTTAGTATTTTGGGGTAAGTATTGCTCACCTCAGAATATTACTGAATACCATAGCAAAAGTAAATTGCTTTACCACTTTAGTAAGTAAGACAAACACTGCTAGGAAAGGCAACATGTTATGCCATTAATATCTTAGTGTGAATTAATTTAAACATAGAGAAATAGGTCCCTGTGAAAGGGTATAAGGAAGGGGAGAAGGAATTATAGAAAGCAGGGCTGATGGAAACAGTTGGACTACATGTTTGTTTTTTCCAAGGACCCAGCCTGACTAAAGACATAGGTACCCTCTCCCCCCAAAACCAACGCAACACACATCTTGCCCAATACACAGCCCACATCTTTAGTCAGTTTTTACCTAACAATCAAAGTCCTTGGTAGTTGAAAAAAAATGTTTACCATACTGATTTTGTGGTCTGTGGCAGGTCTAATTTTAACAGCATTTTCTGAATAGAATAATACTCTTCCATTATCTCCCTTGACCTATTTTAGCATATTCTGCCCCACTTAATATTCTCCTTCTTCTGCATTCTCCCTCCTGCATGTTATGCAAAGTTGCTGCTGAGCTGGAGAAAATAAACCACATTTGTCTTCCTGCCATCCTCCCTGAAGGGTGGTGTAGAAACCTCACCACATTCATTGATCATGCCTCCCACTGTGCACGGATTGGCCTGCAGAAGGCGCCCATCTTACAGAAAAACTCATGGGATTCAGGAAGACACAAAAGGAATTTCAAATTGCCCACCCAGCTCCCACCATCTTCCTAAGGACTTTCCACTTCTGTGTCCCATCTAGGTCTGTCCTAACTAGATCCTATTTCAAAACACTCATGAGAACACTTCACACTTGTTTGGTTCTGTCCCTTCCAATACCTGACTGATACTCATAGGAGACAGGCTGGGCTGGCATTGGCATCCATTTCAGTGAAGCTCAGGTTAAGGGCTTGGTTTTTGGTCACGCAGCTGGTAAGTGGTAGAACTGAGACTAGAATCAGATTTTATGATTCCTAAGTCAGTGCTTTTTTTCTCCTTATGCTGTTTATTTCCTGTTTGGGAATGCTCTCCTTCCCAGTCTGGGGCTCCTTCCTGAGACTTTAGACCTGGAATAGAAAACAGCTAAGTAATCTGATTAACCACTTATGTGAACGTGACAGAATGAGCCAGAGTTTCCAAGATGTCTGCCAAAGAGAACAAGCAGCCATTTATTACTTACTTTACTTACTACTTATTTTGCTTGTAGCCTGGTAAAGTGTGGCTTGTGGTCCAGCAGCATTAGTATCATCTGGGAGCTTTTTAGAAATACAGACTCTCAGGCCTCAGACATACCAAATCAGAGCCTATAGTTTAACAAGACCCATGGGCAATTTGTACGCACATTATAGCTTGAAAAGCCTTGACCAGGTTGTCTTTGAGAACTCTCCTTATTGCTCCTAACTATGTTAACGAAAGTTACTGGACAGAGTGTTCTGAGGGACCACTTAGTGAACAGGGCAGATTCATCCCACTGTGCGCCCTGTCAGACACACCAGAAGCAGAGGTGTCTGAGCTTTGTCACTCTAACTATTGAAGGTTGCTGACACCTGCATCCAGCACAACACTTCGGAAGAGACATCATGGCATTTAAACTGCCCAGTGTTTTAATCAAATGGTTGTTAACTGTTCTGTCTGTACTCACTTGACTGAGTATATTCACCCTCATGTGACTGTCCAAGGCATTTGCACCATTCCTGGGACCCAAGTCACTTTGTTAAAGTGAGTAAAATAATGCTTCTAAAGATATAATTTTGAGCCTTCTCTAATTTGTGACAAGGCAAACCACTAGTAAACTCTAGTATATTGTTATTCTTAGCAATAACATAATTTCAACACACTCACATTCAATCACAGCCCACTGTGGGCCCACCCCCTAGGACATACAACTGCTATCTTCATCCCAAGGAGTGTCATTTACAGTAGCTGGCAGGGGAGATATTTGGGAGCCAGGGGTGTTCGTGGCACAGTCAACTCCGACTACAGATAGGACTCAGCTAACCTGTTCACTTAGGCCAGTACCTAAGGAAGAGAGCCTGCCCTTTATAACGGTTCATTGGTGTGGATTCAAGTTGACTAACCTAGAGAAAGATTTAAGGAAGAAGAAGCTGGAAATAGAATATTTCAACAGTAGGGAACATCAGATGTCCCAAGCATGGAAGTCTATGCAGAACCTCAAGGGCAGGGAAATGAGCAGTTAAAACGCTCTTCAAAGAGGCCTGTTTGATTGAAGTCCTGGGCATTTGACTATTGTCAGTTGGCTAGTTAGGTAATGTTGCAAGCTAGTTAACGTTGGTCTTTGAAGTCTTCTTTTCTCTTCCTTACACGGTGCCTCATTCACCCCACCCCACGTAGTTTTTCATTCACACCTCTGATCCTCTCTTCTCTGTCCTTTTAGTTATTAAATATCCAAGTCCTCTTTCCTGCCTCCTCAGAAAGAACAGCTCTTAAGAAAGAAGTATCTTATTCACTGCCCCAAAACATACAAGCAGCAGGCATCCAGCCTATTGATTTTATTGCTGATTCCTCTCTGATCACACATCTTATCTTTCAGTCCAAATCTACTCTTCAGAAAGACTATCAAAAGATTTTGAAATATAAGATTTTGTTTATTTTATTTTATTTTGCTTATCACTTCAACAATGACCTTCTTCTCTTTATTTATTATTATAGATTGAATGTACCTCTCAAATGCCAGTGGCCAGGCATTCCAGGATAGTCCCCTGTTGGAAAAGATGGTGTGGGGCTGGTTTCTCATGCAATCTTCTTGAGCTATGTGCCTCCACAGGTGATGAGAGAAGGATTCTCTGCAGCCTAAAGAAACATCATCTTCCCAGATCCCCAGGTTTGGAACCTCCAAGATATCTTTAATGTCCTTCCCTTTCTCATCCCTGAAACTCCATTGTAGCCAACCCTTGATAATCTTCTTCCATTATACCCCCCTCTCCCAAATATCGCCTCTTGGTTGTAGGCTGAGTTCCCTGGGAAACAGTCTCTAAATTAAGATTTGTGTTCAGGAAGTTGGTTGAGGAGTGGTCTCAGGAACAACATCTGTGAGAGACACTGGATTGGCCAGAGAGAATTGAACCATGATGCACTTGCAACAAAGGTTTGGGCTGACCACACAGGGAACTCTAGAATTAGGATGGCAATAGAGATGTCATTAATTGAGGAAAGAGGACTTTCAGCCTCAGTCTTGACCAGTCATTGACTGTAGACTGACCCAGGGAGAAGACATAACCTTAGGCAAGCCACTTCCCTTCAGCAGAGGGCCATTTCCAGAAAGGGATCCATCTGTGAACCATCAGGAGCCATCCCTCCCAGGAACTGAGGAATGAGTGTTTTGCTCTTGAAGGGAAATCTAGGCAGCTCACCCCAGCATCCACTACATCTGCAAACTTTCAAATCTTTCTGGTTAGAAAAGTGTTCTATAATGAGTCATAGGATTCTTAAAGAGAAAATAGACCTCAGTTTTAATCTTCGATTACATTGTTTTTCCACCACCATTTTGGGGCACTAAAATTCTTCCCTCACTCTGCAGACACCAGTTATGCCATTAAAAAAATAAAATAAAATAAAATAAAATGTCACACAGAGTAGAATTTTCATCTTAAGGATCTGTAGCTGAACAGCAGACATATATTTTCCAGGAGCATTCCACCGGTCAAATGTCACCAAAACAATTTCCAAGCCAACCTGCCCTCATTAGTTCTGAGGTCTTGATTACAAATTTATAACAGACCTGCCCCCAGACAGCCAGAGAGCACCTTCAAGACAGCCATCCCGTTGGCCCTCAGCATTTCCCACTGGGAACATTAGAAACCTTACCCATCAACCAAAATAAACAGCTCCTCTCATGAATAGACCCAATGAAGGCCCTATAAATCAGAGCTGTCAAAAACATCAGTAGCATTGCAGAAGACAGAAATCAATCCAAAATTCATTAGTTTGTCTGACAAGAGCTTAATCTCATATTGTTTAATACCAACCATGGCACCTCAGGTAGAATAGGAAGCTGTGAGAGATCATCTTGGTTTCCTGTCACAGAAACATTCAATGTTTATGGCTTAATCTGCCTTCAGACCATTCCCATTCTGTGGGCAGAAGCCCTTGCTCCCTGTTTAGGGTCAAGTTGCCTGTGGTATGAGGCAGGAATCACTCTGCTATTGTCACCATCTTTTACAGATATTAGTGTTATGGTTGGGTGGTTTGCAGACATGTCAGGTAAAAAGGACACAGAGGTTATAGCATAAGTGAAGTGCTTCTGTACCTACAGCGAGTCAAGGTTTAAACATAGTTTTCGCCATCATCAAAAACACTCCTGCCGAGGGGCAGGTGTGGTGGTGCAGCAGTTGGGTTCACATGTTCTGCTCCGGAGACCTGGGGTTCGCCTGATCAGATCTTGGTGCAGACCTGTGCACTACCTGTCAAGCCATGCTGTGGCAGGCGTCCCACATATAAAGTACAGTAAGGTGGACATGGTTGTTAGTTCGGGGCCAGTCTCCCTCAGCAAGAAGAGGAGGATTGGAGGCAGATGTTAGCTGAGGGCTAATCTTCCTCAAAAAAAAAAAAAAAAAAAAAAACACTCCTGCCGACCAGAGGTTAGCAGGGACACCTCCTTCCCCTTCACATAACCCTTAACGTGACAGCTCTTTTGTGATGGCATCTCTCCTTTGAGGCTTCCCTAGTTCGTTTTAATCAGATTGCAACTGCATACCAATACTCAGGATTAGCAGTGATGAGAGGCATGGGGCAAGAGCAGGATGAGCGGGGAAGCCTAGAGAGAGATGGATTGTGACATCACACAGGTCATAGCCTTCTGTGCACAGGAAAAGGTCAAACCCCTTTTTCAGGTAATAGAGGAAGTCCACAAACCGGCAAAAATTACTCTGGCCAGGTTAGCATCCAAATGTCCTCCTAACCCACCTACACATTCTGACATCCTTCTCTTCCCTGATCCCACTGGAATAACTTGGCTTCTTTATTGTCTGTCCAATGCCTTTCTGGACATAAGTTCCTCAGAAAACCTTATTTATGTTCACAGTAATGCATTCAATCAATGTTCTTCCAAGGCTTATATCGTCTGTGTACCTCACAGCACTTAATACTGCCTTGTATTGTGACTGTCTTTTCAAAAAACAGAGAGATGTGTTCCAAAGACCTTGTTAAAACACCAAAGGTGTTGAATCTACTATTCCTTTTGACCAGGCACGGTGGAAATTTCCATTTACCAGCTGAAGTATTACCACCATGAGGTAAATAGAGTTTATATTTCACTCTGCACAGTTTCCTTTGAAATTATGTAATTTTTATAAGCATTTTAATAAGGTGAGATTATTTGATATTGCATTAAATATAAAACCATCTGCACCAGTACACTTAAAATCCTGGAGAGTAGGAATTGTGACTACTATCCATGAGTGTCCTCCTCTATCACCTAATATAATACATAAAATGCCACAAAAATTTATGGTTTGCTATTAGCTTTGAGAAAAAAAGTTGAAACTCTCAAATTCTATTAACATATCTATTCTACAATACTAATATTAATTTGATTAATGTGTCAGATAATTTAAAGCAGATTAAGATACATAATGGAAAGTCAGGGTGGCTTATCATCCTCATGGATTGGGAATATAAGTTCATTTAGACTATGCCTCCAAATGATATTTGTTTTGAAAAAATTGCCTGTACAATTTAAGTTTTCAAAAGCTGTCAGTCCATGCAAAACAGCTGAAAAAAATTTAACAAAATGGCAATAAGTACATACCTATCAACAATTACTTTAAATGTCAATGGGCTAAATTCTCCAATCAAAAGACAGACTGGCTGAGTGGATAAAAAACAAGACCCATCTATACGCTGCCTACAAGAAACCCACTTCAGATGTAAGGACACACAGACTGAATGAAAAGAGATGGAAAAAGATATTACATGCAAATGGAAACCAAAAGAAAGCTGGGGTAGCTATATTTATATACAAAAAAATAGACTTTAAAACAAAGAGTGTAATAAGAGACAAAGAAGGGTATTATATAATGATAAAGGAGTCAATCCAACAAGAGGATATAACATTTGTAAATATTTATGTAGCCCACATAGGACCATTTAAATATATAAAGCAATATTAACAGATGCAAAGGGAGAATAGACAGTAATACAATAATGGGGGACTTTATTACCACATTTACATCAATGGATAGATCACCCAGATAGAAAAATCAATAGGGAAACCATCCTTAAATGACACATTAGAGAAGATGGACTTATACAGATACAGAACATTTCACCTAAAAGCAACAGAACAAAAATTCTTCAAGTGTATATGGAACATTCTTCAGTATAGATCATATATTAGCCCACAAAACAAGCTTAATAAATTTTAGAAGACTGAAATCCTATCAACCATCTTTTTCAACCACACTGGTACAAAACTAGACATCTATTGCAAGAAGAAAAATGGAAAATCCCCAAATATGTGGAGATAAAACAACATGCTACTGAACAACCAATGGGTCAAAGAAGAAATCAAAAGAGCACTCAAAAAATGTCTTGAGACAAATGAAAATACAACATACCAAAACACATGAGTTGCAGCAAAAGCAGTTCTAAGAGGGGAATTCATAGTGATAAACACATACCTCAAGAAACATAAATAAATACATAAACAACCTAACTCTAAAACTCAAGGAACTACAAAAAGAACAACGGAGCCCAATATTAGTAGAAGGAAAGAAAGAAAAATCAGAGTGGAAATAAATAAAATAGAGACTCAAGAGACAATAGAAAAGATGAACAAAATTAAGTGCTGATTCTTTCAAAAGATAAACAAAATTGATAAACCTTTAACCAGACTCACGAAGAAAAAAAGAGGATTCAAAATCAGAAATGAAAGAGGAGATGTTACAACTGATAGCACAGAAATACAGAGGATCATAAGAAACTTTCATGAAGAAATATATGGCGAGTCAGCCCTAATGGTGAGCAGTTAAAGTTCATTGCGCTCTGCTTTGGCAGCATGGGTTCAGTTCCCAGGCATAGAACTACACCACTCATCTGTCAGCAGCCATGCTGTGGTGGTGGCTCATGCAGAAGAATCAAAAGAACTTACAACCACACACAACTATGTCCTGGGGCTGTTGCAGGGGGTCAGGGGCAGGTTGGGGAAGGAAAAAGGAGGATGATTGGCAAGAAATATTAGCTTAGGCTGAAACTTCCCTTGCAAAAGAAAAAAAAAAGAATTATATGCCAACAAATTTGACAACCTGGAAGAAATTGATAAGTTCCTAAACATATAAAACCTACCAAAACTGAATCATAAAACAAATAGAAAAACTGAACAGAATGATTACTAGTAAAGACATTCAAGTAGTAATCAAAAGCCTCCCAACAAAAAGCAGTCCAGGGCCAGACAGCTTCACCAAATTCTACCAAACATTCAAAGAAGAATTAACACCAAGTCTTCTCAAACTCTTCCAAAAAAATCAGAGAAGTGAACACCTCCAAACTTATTTTACAAGGCCATCATTACCCTGATACCAAAACCAGACAAGGATACCACAAGAATAGAAAATTACAGACCAATATCTCTGACGAGCATAAACATAAAAATCCTCAACAACAGCCAGCCCGGTGGCACAGCAGTTAAGTTTGCACATTCTGCTTCAGCAGCCCAGGGTTTGCTGGTTGGGATCCCAGGTGCAGACATGGCACTGCTTGGCATGCTATGCTGTGGCAGGCGCCCTACATATACAGTGGAGGAGGATGGGCACACATGTTAGCTCAGGGCCAGTCTTCCTCAGCAAAAGGAGGAGGATTGGCGGCAGATGTTAGCTCAGGGCTAGTCTTCCAAAAAATAAAAAATTCTCAACAAAATATTAGCAAACCAAATTCAACAACACATTAAAAGAATCATATATTCCAAGGATGCAAGGATGGTTCCATACCTGCAAATAAATCAGGTGATATGCTACATTAACAAAATGAAGGTAAAAATCATATGATCATTTCAACAGATGCAGAAAAAGCATTTGACAAAATTCAGCATGAACTTATGATAAAAACTCTCAAAAAATTGGGTTTAGAAAGAATGTGCCTCAACATAATAAAGGCCATATATGAGAAGCCTACAGCTAACATCATACATAATGGTGAAAAGCTGAAAGCTTTTCCTCTAAGATCAGGAACAAGACAAGCATAACCACTCTCACTACTTTTATTCAACATAGTACTGGAAATCCTAGCCAGAGTAATCAAGCAAGAAAAAGAAATAAAAAGCATCCAAATTGGAAAGGAACACTGTTGCTATTTGCAGATGTTATTATACATAGAAAACCCTAAAGATTGCACCCAAAAACCACTAGAACTAATAAAACAAATTCAGTAAAGTTGTAAGATACAAAAATTAATATACAAAACTCTGTTGCATTTCTACACACTAGTAACTATCAGAAAGAGTAATTAATAAGACAATCCCATTTACAATTACATCAGAAGAATTAAATACCTAGGAATACATTTAACCAAGGAAGTGAAATACCTATACACTGAAAACTATAAGGAATTAAATTGAAGACAACTGAATGGAAATTTATTCCATCTTCACAGGTCAGAAGAATATTGTTAAAATGTCCATACTACTCAAAGCAATCTACAAATTCAATGCAATCCTTATCAAAATTCCAATGGCATTTTTCATAGAACTAGAAAAAACATCCCAAAATTAGTATGGAACCACAAAAGACTCTGGATATCCAAAGCAATCTTGAGAAAGAAGAACAAAGCTGGAGGCATCATGTTCCCTGATTTCAAATTGATTATAAAGCAACAGTAATCAAAACAGTATGGCATTGGACACATCAATGAAGTAGACTAGGGAGCCCATAAATAAACCCATGACTATATGGTCAATTAATTTATGACAAAGGAGCCACGAATATAGAGTTGGGAAAGAGCAGTCTCTTCAATAAGTGGTGTTGGCAAAACTGGCCTGCCACATGCAGAAGAATGAAACTGGACCACTATCCTACACCATTCACAAAAATTAACTCAAAATGGCTTAGACTTGAATTTAAGACCAGAAACTATAAAAACTCCTAGAAGAAAACATAGCCAGTAAGCTCCTTAACACCAGTCTTGGTGATAACTTTTTGGATCCGACATTGATAGCAAAGGCAACAAAAACAAAAATAAACAAGTGAAACTACATCAAACTGAAAAGCTTCTACGCTTCAAAGAAAACCATCAATAAAATGCAAAGGGAACCTACTAAACAGGAGAAAATATTTGCAAGTCATATATCTGATAGGGGTTAATATCCAAAATGCATAAAGAACTCATACAACACAATAGCAAAAAAAACAAACAATCCAATTAAAAAGTGGGCAGAGATCTGAATAGACATTTTTCCAAAAAATACATTCAGATAGTCAACAGTTACATAAAAAGATGCTCAACATTACAAATCATCAGGGAGGTGCAAATCAAAACCACAGTGAGATATCATCTCACACCAGTTAGAATGGTTATTATCAAAAAGACATGAAACAAGTGTTGTCAAGGATGTGGAGAAAAGGGAATCCTTGTGCACTGTTGGTAGGTATGTAAATTGGTACAGTCACTATGGAAAACAGTATGGTGGTTCCTCAAAAAATTACAAATAGAACTACCATACGATCCAGCATGTCCACTTCTGGGTATTTATCTGAAGAAAATGAAACACTAAGTGGAAAAGATATATGCACCCTCTTGTTCACTGCACCATTATCTACAATAGCCAGGATATGGAAACAATGTAAGTGTCCATCAACAGATGAATGGATAAAGAAATTATGGTATATATATACATATCTATACACATACATGCATACACACACACACAAAATGGAATATTATTCAGCCACAAAAAATACCCAAGAAAATCCTGCCATTTGCAACAACATGGATGGACCTTGAGGGCATTACACTAAGTGAAATAAGTCAGACAAAGAAAGACAAATACTGTATGACCTCACATATGTGGAATCTAAGAAAAAAAAAAAACCTCATAGATACAGAGAATAGGTAGGTGGTTGCTAGAGGCAGGGGGTTGGGGAGGTAAGTGAAATTGATGAAGAGGCTCAAAAGGCACAAAGTTCCAGTTACAAAAAAAGGAAGTCCTGGAGATGTAATGCAGAGCCTAGTGACTATAGTTAATAATATGTATTGCATATCTGAAAGTTGCTAGGAGAGTAGATCCTAAGAGTTCTCATCACAAGAAAAAAATTTGTAACTATGTTATGGAGACGGATGTTAACTAGACATTGTGGTGATCACTTTTCAATATCTACAAATACCAGATCATTATTTTGTACACCTGAAACTAATAAGTTATATGTCAATTATATCTTAATAAAAAACAAAACAAAAAAGGTGTCAGTTCATCAAATATCTTTAATCCAACAAATTTAGCAATTTATTTTTTTACTTTGAGTCAATGGGTTATTGAGTTTATTGGTTAACTCAGTCAAAAGGTTTCTACACAGAACTATGGTCACAAAACTAGATAATCTTAAAATGGAAGGATTTGAGAAAAACAAATCAAAAGAATGCACATTAATAGCATTGATTGTGACACACTACACATGCACTGGCACCATGCTAATAATCACACTTCAGATTCCAATCATTTAAAGGCTTATAAGACAAGGTTCCAACAAAACCAGTGAACACAAACATTTCTCATCAGTAAGTTTTGCCCACTGTAAGGGTCATTACTCTGAAGGGAATACTTAAGCAAATAAATCCATTTTCTTTATTGAACTAGGTGTTCAGTAGGTTTTAAGAATATGGTGTCCAGAATCTTTTATTTTTCCCTGGTGTGGCTGTGTTTGCATGCGTGTGTGTATGTGTGTATGTACACCCATGTGTGGTAGAGGTGAAGGCAGCATGTAAGGGTAAAGGATGCCAAGGTGTGGACTAAGATCCATGGTAACCTGAGTAAGCAAGGAATGCCAGGAAGGACCCACTTCTCAAAATATCAGTCCTGTGCACTCCACCCTTAGAAATACCATTTTGATGAATGGGCCCTCTTTTTGAAAAAACAAACACTCCTGAAAGGTTTAATATAATTTATTCATCGTGTAAATTACAT
Source organism: Equus quagga (assembly GCF_021613505.1). Taxonomy (NCBI): domain Eukaryota; kingdom Metazoa; phylum Chordata; class Mammalia; order Perissodactyla; family Equidae; genus Equus; species Equus quagga. Next base: position 32,233,087 of record NC_060275.1, read on the forward strand.
TAAAAAAAAATTTTAGGGCTGGTCCAGTGGCGTAGCAGTTAAGTTCGTGCACTCCGATTCAGTGGCCCGGAGTTCACTGGTTCAGATCCTGGGCATCGACATATGCATGGCTCATCAAGCCATGCTGTGGCAGGTGTCCCACATATAAAATAGAGAAAGATGGGCACAGATGTTAGCTCAGGGCCACTCCTCCTCAGCAAAAAGGGGAGGATTTGTGGCAGATGTTAGCTCAGGGCTAGTCTTCCTCAAAAAAAAACTATTTTTTTTAAGTTTTTCTGCTAAACATTAGGAAGGACCTCCAGCAATACCATTTTATTGCTGTATTAGTTTTCTATTGTCGCTGTAATGAATGACCACAGTTTGGCAGCTTAAAACAGCACTCATTTATCATCTCCTGGTTCTATAAGTTAGGTTCAGTTATTTTGTTGCTCTGGGTTTCACAAGACTAAAAAGTCAAGGTGTCCATAGGACTATATTTCTTTCTGGAGGCTCTGTGAACAAATCCTCCTCTGGTTTCATTCAGGTTGTAGGTAGAATTCCATGCAATTGTAGGACTGAAGTCCTGCTTCCTTGCTAGCTGTCAATTGGGGGTCATTCTCAATTTCTAGAGGCTGCTCACATTCCTTGACTTGTGGGCCTCTTTCTCCATCTTCAAAGTCAGCAGTGGTGGAAGAGTCTCTCATGCTTTGAATCTCTCTAATCTCCCCTTCTAACAAATCTCTTTGACTTCCTCCGCATCTCTTCTGCTGGGAGAAAGATCCATTTCTGAGGACTCGTGTGATTTCATTGGGCCCATCTAGACAGCACAGGATAATCTCTGTATCTTAAATTCAGCTGATTCATAACTTAATTCCATCTGTAAAATCCCTTTACAGAAGTAGTAAGATTAGAGTTTAATTTAATAACCAGGGGGTGGAAATATTGGGCTACATCTTTGGAATTCTGCCTAATACAATTAATGAAGTTGGGATTTGAGGTCATCTGGTTCTTGGGCAGACCTGGTAGGATGATAGGAAAACTTTAGGCAGGTGATCTATGGATGTGGCAAAAGTGCAACTTGCAGAGAGAGAAACTCAGATCAGAAGGATCCAAAGACAACTTTAGCCTGCTTTGAATGTTTCTAGAAGTGTTATGCTTCTGAAAATTAATGTGTCATAAATATTTATTTTCTTTCTACAATCACTTTCCTAACATAATGGAATTTCCTTCTAGAATTCTTTAGTTTTATCCTCTTTACCAATGTCCTTGGAAACCACAGAAATCTTAGTGATGAAAAGAAACTGTCAGAGAGTCCATTGTATCCAGCCTCCACTATTTCCCTTCTTGATGGAATCCCATTGCCAATGCAAAATCTGAGAACTCACATTTAGAAGGAACTATCAAGTCATGTAACACAACCTTCCCCCATCCGCACACTGTGACTGGTAGTGGAGGCATACTCAGCATGTGACAACCCTGCCAGATGGTCCTCCAGCCCATGTTGGAACACTTCGTTGTAGGGAAACTTTCGACTTCATCAAGCACCACTCCCATTGGTGGACAGCTCTAATTGTTAGAAAATTTCAGTAATTTCCAGCCTTTTGTTTTCAAAGCCACACATGACCCTCACTAACACAACAATCCTTTAAAGATTGTGTCATGTGAATCAGGTGTCTCTTCACCAGTCTTATATTTTCTAGACTAAACAGCTAAAAATTCCATCTTTTTCTCAGGCGATACTTTTTTCCCCTAGATTCTTCTCCACAAATAGCTACTAAGTTCTGCTCCCTTCTCTCACACAGGACCTAGAATATTTTTTAAAAGACTTCAGGTGTGATCTACAGTAAAGGTTTTCACCAAGTCATAAATTATCATCCAATAGTACTTGTGTTCCTTTATATCACAAAAACTCCTTAATCTTTTACTTAATCTTTACTTTTCTGAAGTAACATCATTGTCTGGCTGTTTTTCACATATTAGTCACCAATCATCCAAAGGGCTTGTAAATATATACAAGCTAATTAAAAAGTGAAAACAAATAATGAAGACACTTCAAAAAGATTTCCCTTGTTTCATGTTAAATTCATTATTCCTTGAGTTGTAATTTTCAATTGATGGTATGAATTAATTCTAGAATTTCTAGCTGCCAAAAAAGAGGGAAATAGAATAGAAATAATCATGCCATTCACTAGTGAGCTCTCTTCTTCCTCTTCAAAGTATTTTCAAACATTGGCTAATTAATGATTTTACTTAATTGGGTATTTGTGCCTAAAGGAAACAATTAAAAATTATACATTTTAAACAGATCAGGAACTTCATAGAAAACTGCATCTTTTCTTGATTATTTTTTCTGCTGATGCTTCATTTATGGGCTTTTTATTAAAATTTTGTTTTCTTTGGTCTCTGCATGAATGAGACATGCACACTTCTCTTTATATTCATTCCAGGAAGACTAAATTATTTTCGTGATTGTACGATACAAGAACAAAATGTCTCAAGACAAGCGTATCTTCTTTGCCCTCACTCATCCTGATCTCCTTGAATCTGTGCTTCCAGCTTCCTGCACCAGAAACGCCCTCCTTTGTCCTATTTTCCACACAAATGCTGATCTCTCCCTCTACCCCCAGTAGAGCTCTAGTCCCACTTCCTAAAGAACACTCACCCTAACTGCCAGTCCCTACTACTTCCTTTGTAAAGATGTCTCAGGGAATGCCTTAGTAATGCCATTTTCAGAGGTGAAGATGAAAAATGGGACTAAGGCCCCTCTCAAGTTTCAGTGGATGAATTTTTCTAGCTGATGGTGAGGAAAACGTTTGGATCTATTCTATTGAATAGTTGAAGAGCAGGACTTTAGAATCCAAGAGATTTGGGTTCTAGTCTTCTCTCCAATTTGAACCTAATTTCCTCATAGAAATAATGTTAATGCATGATATAGGGAATTAAAAGACATAATATGTATAAAAGTCTTGGCACATTTCTTGGCACTTAAGTCTTAGCAGGTAAGTTATTTATTCTTTATCTTTATTAACATTATTATTAATTGCAAAGGAAATACTAGACCACGTAATCTTGGATTAGGTGTCATGCTTTCTTGCATGCTTGTTTCTCTGAATATATAACTAAGAGTCTAAAACATCTCAGGGATTTGGGGAAGACATTTTATGCTCTGGTCCTAGGAGGGCTGCCAATTTTGAGAAGAAAGCTTGAGTATGAAGGAAGTAGCTGAAGTAGTGAAAGGTGATTTAATCAATGCAAACAATCTCTGTATGCCCTTCAAAGCTCAGAGGACAGTGGCCTAGGCAGGGGGAGGTCCAAGAGGAGGGATTACTCCAGTTCTGGAAAGCAGGGTGATTGTGCAGAGTATAAGCAGGTCCCTGGCATTGGAATGTCAACACAGCTGTGTTAAATTACTAAGTAAGGCGTTCGTTAGACTGATGTGACTATAATACTGCGGCAGCTTATGTAAGCAAACCAAAATCCAAGCCTGTAAATTCCTCAAGGTTGCAAAATCAAGAAGCTAAGGACAACCAGACACAAATAGCCAAGGAGGCTTTAAGCAATAGCCAATCAACAATTTCTTACTTTGCTTCCACCTCTTCTCTATCAAGTCTCTCCCTGAGCTGCTGCTGGTGGAGAGCTCCTAACCACTTCCGGTTCTGTGCTGCCCCACTCGAATCAATTTTTGCTTCAATAAATTCCCAATTTTTAATATGTCTCAGTTTATCTTTTAACACAATGTAGGTGTGAAAGTCTTCTGAAAAACTATAAATACCACTAAAATTAGGATATTTATAAACTGTCTTTCTTCCTCTTTCTCCTGTATCCCCCCTTTTTTCTCCACCTCTTCCTTCACAGAAATAACTGTCTCAAGGCAACAAAAACCAAATGTTACAGTTTCTCTGACCAGTAGCTGTTTAGAAATATTAAGGTTTTCAAATTACAAGGTAAGGAAGAGTTTAAAAAAAAAACCCACCCAGCTCTAATATCATAACATTTCTAGGCAAATTTTGAGATAAGAGATTCCATTTCTTCATAGATGTTATTCTTTTTTTTTTTTTTTGAGGAAGATTAGCTCTAAGCTAACATCTGCTGCCAATCCTTTTTTTTTTTTTTTTGCTGAGGAAGATTGGCCTTGAGCTAACATCCATGCCCATCTTCCTCCATTTTATATGCGGGATGCCTGCCTCAGCATGGCTTGATAAGCAGTATGTAGGTCCTCACCTGGGATCTGAACCACCAAACCCCAGGCTGCTGTAGCAGAGCTCACAAACTTAAGTGCTGCACCACTGGGCCGGCCCCTATTCTTCATTTTTACTGCTGCAACACTTTTGCAAACACACGGTTTTAACATAATTTTTATGAGTAACAAACTTGTGAAGTGGTTTGACTTTTCTGCATTTCACTAAACACAGTCTCCGGTTGTCTTTTGAGCTAAAGTACAGTTGTTAAGCTAACACTGAAAATACTTAACATTAATAAAGCACTTGCCAGAAAAAAATCTATTTCCATTGTTTTCCTCATCCTGAGTTTATTCTTCATGAAATTTCTCTGGAAACCTCTCTATCTCCCCTCAAGCGCCTGAGGTGATGAAGCCTGATACAATAGCACCCAGAGTGCTATATATTTTTCTGCTGGTCTTGGCTCTACTGTGTGATCTGACAGCAGAAGTGGAAACCCTCATTACAAGTTACCTGTGAGAATCACCTTATGGAGACAGACATTAACAGCTCATTCTCCAAGATGCACAATGCGACCGGAGGCTCCCGTGACTAAGATGAGAACATTACTGATTCAATCTGAGCCGTCCCCATCATTTTCTCTTGTAATGGAATCTCCTGTGGCTTTATTTTGTAATGTGTCTTCCAGAGCAAAATTCAGCATTCTAAGTGCTTTACCAAGTTAAACGATACTGTTAGAAAACTAAACAGAAGCAATGGGAGAGAAAATCTAAGCACCTAGAAGCAGGGGGCAACAGGTAATTCCAAATCAGGCTATAAAAGATGCATATGCTTCAAGGCAGGGCAAGCCTTCTCAGATTCATGTAAATTGTGAAGAGGGGAAATGCTGAGGTTTTTGCTCCTTTTCCATTACTTTCACATCATTGCGCACCCCACCCCCACCTCAGGGCACTCAATTTTCTTTTGTTGAACAGAAGGTTTTTCTGTCATTGTTAAAATTGAAAACAAACAGAGACCAACCTTGAAAGTTCCCCGAGCTGACAGAACCAGTTTAGTCATACAAAGTTTAATTTAGTTTATTTTGCAACACTAACCTGACCTGGGTCATTTCTTGTTTATGCCTCTGGAAATCATAAACAAAATCTGAACTGTTCCCCAAGGTTGATATGAGGTAACCACTGAAAAATCTAGTATGATAGCCAATCACCATGAAGAATAAACAGCTCCTGCTTTCTCACTGTGTAAGTTGCTTTATAACAATATCCTCCTGAGCCTCATTCCATGTTTTAAGTGCTCCCGATTTGCAAACTGTCTTTTTGGTGTGTGCACAATAAACTTTTACTAATCACTGCTTCGGTGATTCATTCCTTTCACTTCCGTTATTTATGGACCTTTGACAGCACAAATGAACTGATAAGCCTATTCACACTGAAACCCATTCACAACTTCATACCCCACCCTTAGCAGGGTGTTCAGTTTTACAGGAGAGAGGATTTAAGCCAGGAAAGGCATCATTAGTGCAAGAATTCCAGGTAGTAGCTTGGAAAGGGATTCTGAGGCAGACATTTTCTAGGACTCTCAAATCACATCAAAGGGGCAGCTCCACTTTTTCCCGAGATCACGCAATCCTCCATCTCTATTTTTCACAACAGGACGCTGGAGTTCTGAGAGTTTATTTTCCAAAGTCACATAGTTTGAACCAAACATCCCAAATTATTTGATCCCAGATATTATCTTTTCTTTTTTTGTAGCTCTAAGATGTCTAAGTAGTTTTCTGCCTTGCTCAGTCCAAAACAGGGGAGGAGACTGGGTTTTCCTTGCTCATGGAGCCACCCAGGGAAGGCTCTTCCTAAACAGGTTCTCTGCGTGGCCGGAGATAGAGCCAGGATCATAAATTGGCCAGAATCTATATTGACCTCTAAGGCATATCCATAAAGCATGTTTTCCATTTTAATAAAGCCCTAAAATAAACTTTACAATGTTGATTCTTCTTCTCCTTCAAGGTGGTTTCAGGGAGAATGGCTCTATGTGGCATGTCAATTTCATCATGTGATTTTCTTTTAATTTAAAAGGACTCACACATCCTTCCTTAGGCGTGTCAGGAATTATCCAATAAAATGTTTAATGTTAAAAGAAAACCAATGATGCTATCACTGACTCCAGAGCAAAGATACAGCTGTGCCTACTGCAAACTGTGAACTCTGTTCTGAAGCCCTCAGCCGGAGACAGAGGCAGGTAATAGACCCGGGACTTTCCACCCTAGTTTCCTATTGTACTCACTGATTCATTTCCTAAATGCCTTAATCCGAAAAGAAAAACATCTGAGTGAGCAACACTAATGCTCCTAAAATCATGAAACTCCCTTGTTAATATCCACCTAATTGGAAAAATTACAAGCACTGAGAAAAAAAAATATATCCTGTTTAAAACAGTAGAAGGGATGCTATTGATAAAGGCGTAATGAGATCCTGGTCATCATTCATGAGCAGAGTTAATCAGATTAAGCAGTAATGTGAAAAGCAGCTGTCAGACAGAAATCCCTCTTGTTCCAGCCAGGAGGAACTTGGAAATTCAAAAGAGCAATGTTAGCTCCCTCCAGAAACCCAGTTAGAGGATTCTTTTGAAACCAAGCTAAGGAAAAATTGGAAGGAGAAACACAAGGTCGAAAGCTAACAAGTGACCTCCATATTCCAGGTCAGGAACTGGGGAAAGGTCCAGGTTAAGCATTGACTGGGAAGCCAGTAGAAAAGTGATAATCTACCTCCCAAGATTTCACAGTCCAGCATTTAACACCTTACATGCAGAGCCATCATTCTTTTTAGGACTAAGACATTCTCAGAAGAAACATTTTCCTCTTGGAAGATTCCTGTAATGCCCTCTAAAACACTTCATAAGCACGTGCAGAGAGCAACTTCATAATCCCCTCCATTAAAATGCACACTCTTGGTTAGTTTTGCATTCTCTTCTCTTCAGTCCAACTAGGTAATTTGGATGAGCCTATCTAAGTACTCTGAAGAATACAGGAGAAATTTAAGACAGTCCCCACCTTTGAGAAGCTTGCAATTTAGTTGGAAATAAAAGATCACCAAATTTACAATAAAGGTAATGACACTGCTCTCCATAGGTTGCCTAAAGAAATCTGTCACAATCCTTCCAGGTACCCTCAGTCTTTCTCATCCCTGTCCACCTGACCTCATCTTTCTCCTCTTTCAAAATCCACACCTTTCAAAATGAAGCCAAGTTTGGCAACACATATATCTTGAGAAAAATTATCCAAAACTTGGAAATAAGGAAACACCATGGCAAGTCATTATAATATTCTATTAGAGCACTATCTAATAAGTCTTCCCAAAGATTATTGAACTAAGATAATGTTCCTATTTTGATGTAGAATTTACTATTGATTATATTTCAGGAATTAAGTTAACTTGTGAGCTTCTATCTGGTGGATAAGATAAACCCTCAATTAGACTTGTATTGCCCTGAAATGTTCTCGAAATTAGTGAGTTTACATCAGAATGTCTTTCCCTACTACATATGTAAATATGTGTTCCTCAAATGCCTATTGAACTTGCTTTACTATCCTGATGGTTTCCTCATAATTGGGTTAAGTAAGTATTTGTCATGTGTTTAATCTTTGTCATGTTTTTAACTTTTGTTAAATGTAAAATGGTAGATGAACTACCGTATGTTCATATGTTCCTTTCTGTGTAGTTGATAAAAGCAAATATTTAGAAATAAATCAAATATCTATCAGTAGGGAATGGGGAAGTAAATAATGATATATATGTAAAATGGATTACTACATTTATTTTTTTTCAGCTAATTTCTTTTTTGTTTGTTTTTGCGGTGAGGAACCTTGGCCCTGAGCTAACATCTGTTGCCAATCTTCCTCTCTTATTTTTTCTCCCCAAAGCGCCAGTACGTAGTTGTATATCCTAGTTGTAAGTCCTTCTAGTTCTCCTATGTGGGATGCCACCACAGCATGGCTTGAGGAGCGGTGTGTTAGGTCCACACCCAGGATCCTAACCAGCAGACCTCAGGCCGCTGAAGTGGAGCATACGAACTTAACCACTACACCACCGGGTGGCCCCTGGATGATTACGTTTAAATTGACCATGTTTATTCAAGTTATTAACATTAAAATAATTTGATGGCATTGAAAAGGCAGCATTCAGAACAATCAGCATACATGGAATGATTCTTTCAGAATTGTATAAATGTGTCTCTATGTGCATATATGTATAGAAAGATGTCTGGAAGGGTATTCACCAAAATATTTACAATGATTGTCTCTGAGAGGGTGAATTTCATATAACTTTATAACCGTCTTGTAAGTCTTCTTTGTACATTTTTTCCCCTACCAAAAGAAGGTATCATTTTTACAAGTTCTTAAATAGTCTACCTAAGGATCATTTCCTAAGTTTGAAAAGCCGTGTCTCTATGTCTTTTCAACCTGTGCAGAGTGGATCACTCTCTTGTGTGACCCACTGTATATTTTGTGTACTTCTGTGAGAGTACCTTTAAGATGTCATTGCTCTAAGATGTTCCCTCCATTCTAGACCATGAACACATCAAGAGCCATAATGTGCCTAGTTCATCTGTGTAGCCTCAGTGTGTCATAATAAACATACACCTTTGTGTTTGAGTCATGGCCTCCAAGTCATAGTAATCACAGTTCTGTCCTATATACTGTTACAGTTGTTTTGACTGGGTGCACTCATGATTCACAATGTCAACCTCTGTAATAGTAATCCCCATCTAAAATTTGGATACCTCCCCCAAAACCCCAGGCAGTGGCTGGGACCACAGTAGCTTGTCTAGATCCTTCTAGCCCTTTGCCTCTGTGCCTAGAGCCTCATCTTCATATTCAATGCTGGTAGGGTCCCTTCAACCTAAGAAGGCAACTTTCAAAAAGACTCCAACCACCACAAGTCTGTAGCTGTTCTACACTGGTTGGACCCCATGTACTGATCAATGGCTGAATTCCACCTCATCTTGGGCACTGTGTTTAGAACCACTTTTATTCATTTACTCATAAAATACTTATTAAACATCAACTACATGCAGACACTTGACTGGGCTCTGGAGATTTGAGCGTGAACAGGATGAAGTTGGTTCTTTCCATCACTGAGTTTACAGTCCAGTTAGAAGAATAATGGTTTCCTCAGTAGTTACAAGTGCACCACATGATCAGAGAGCAGACTACTTTCTACTAGTAGGTTTGGCCCCTGAGAATGGTCAATCCAGGCCTTTCCCAAACTCTATAAGCATCCCATGATACCAAGTTTCTTCCTCCTTTCTCTTCTTCCTGGCTGTGTTACTGAGTTCCCATGTGATCTCTCACCTGACATACTTTATTAAACGTCCATAGGAAGACATAGAGGGAAAATCTATAATGTGCATTCCCCTCAAACTCTATTTAGGGTATCCAGGACATACCAGTTCACCTCGAAAAGGAAGTAAAAAATTCCTCATGTGTACAGACAAAGTTAACGATCCAGTGTCTACTCCATAAGTATTTAGCAACCACAGTACACCTGCCACTGTGCTAAGAGTCTCCCTGAAAGAACTTATTATCTATATTTGTAGGACAAACACTTTGAGTTGTTCAAGACATGTCTGTAGTGAAAGGACTCCATGCTCTCTCCAAGGGCTATTTGTGATTAAAATGCTTTTTGAGAAAGCAAGAATGAGGAATAGAATTTGTGGTCAGTCAAGACAGTAAAGTTAACTGAACCATTTAGGTCAAATAAAACTCATGACTCAAGTTTTGCTAACATCGTGCCCTAGCTTATATATTTATACTAGTGATTCAGTGAGCTACAAAACTTATCCAGGGATAAATTGATGCTGATTATGTATCTCCCCCATATGGACACACAAAAGACTTCTCAGTAGTGTAAGTTAGCATCATTAAGACAGAAACCTCTAAGTGATCCTTGAGACCATCCTCCAACCCAAGGACCAATCAGTCACCAAGTCTTCTTGATTTTTCTCCTGGATGTCTTTCCTCATCTCCAAAGCTGCCATTTTAGTTCAAAACATGCTCCCCTCATCTCTCACCTGGACCACTAGAATGAACTACCAACTGATTCTAAGGAAAACCTTAGGCCCCTCTGATCTGTTCTCCTAAATGAACATAACATTACGTGACCTTATACAGAGAATACTAAAGATTCCACCAAAAAACTATTAGATCTAAGCAACGAATTCAGTAAAGTTTCAGGATACAAAATTAACACACAAAAATAAGTACTGTTTCTATACACTAACAATGAAACATCTGAGAAAGGAATAAAGAAAATGATTCCATTTGCGATAGCATCAAAACAACAAACTACTTAAGAATAAACTTAACCGAGGAGGTGAAAGACCTCTACTCTGAAAACTACAAGACACTGATGAAGAAATCAAAGATGACACAAATAAATAGAAAGGTATCCTGTGTTCACAGATTGAAAGAATATTGTTAAAATGTCAAGACTACCAAAAGCCTTCTGTAGATGCAACGCAATCCCTATCAAGACTCCAATGGCATTTTTTTACAGAAGTAAAAGAAATAATCTTAACATTTATATAGAATCACAAAAGACCCTGAATAGCCAAGGCAATCTTCAGAAAGAGGAACAAATTGGGAGGCACCACACTTCCTGATTTTAAGCTATACTATAAAGCTATAGTAAAAAAAAAAAAAAAAAGAAAACAGTTTGGTACTGGCATAAAGACAGACGTGTAGATCCATGGAACAGAATCAAGAGCCCAGAAATAAGCTTAAGCATATATAGTCAACTAATATTTGACAAGGGAGCCAAGAATACTCAAGGGAGAAAAGACAGTCTCTTCAATAAACGGTGCTGGGGAAAACTGGATATTCAGATATAAAAGCATGAAACTAGATCCCTAACTTATGCCACTCACAAAAAATTAAATCAAAATTGATTACAGACTTAAATGGAAGGCCTGAAACCATGAAACTTGTAGAAGAAAATATAGTAAAAAATATCCTGGACGTGGATCTTGGCAATGATATTTTGGATATGACACCTAAAGCACAAGCCTCAAAAGCCAAAACAAACAAATAGGACTGCATCAAACTAAAAAGCTTCTGCAGAGGAAAAGAAACAGTCAACAAAGTGAAAAGACCATCTATGGAATGAGAAAAAATATTTGCAAATAATGTATCTGATAAGCAGTTAACATCCAAAATATATAAAGAACTCATAACTCAATAGCAAAAAATAAATAATCCGATTTAAAAATAGGCAAAAAAACTGAATAGATACTTTTCCAAAAAAGATTCAGGACAACAAACAGGTACATAAAAAGATGCTCAACATCGCTAGCCATTAGGGAGATGCAAATCAAAACCATAATGAGATATAACCTCATACCTGTTAGAATGGCTATCATCAAAAAGACAAGAGAAAAATGCTGGTGAGGATGTGGAGAAAGGGAACCGTTAGGTAGTGGTGGGCTTGCAAACTAGTATAGCCACTATGGAAAACAGTGTGGAGGTTCCTCAAAAAATGAAAAATAGAACTACTATATGATCCAGCAGTTTCACTTCTGGCAACATATCCAAAAGAAACTAAAACCCTAACTCAAAAAGACATGCTCACCCCCATGTTCATAGCAGCATTATTTACAATCGCCAAGACATGAAAACAACCTAAATGTATCTACAGATGAATGGATAATGAAAATACACACACACACACACACATACAATGGAATATCATTCAGCCATAAAAAACAAGGAAATCCTACCATTTGTGACAACATAGATGGACCTTGAGAGCATTAAGCCAAGTTAAATAAGTCAGACAGAGATAGACAAGCACAGTATGATCTCACTTATATGTAGAACCTAAAAACAAAAAAATACCTTATTGAAAAAGATATCAGATTTGTGGTTACCAGAGGTGAGAGGTGGGCGGAGGGGGAATTGGAGGAAGGTGGTCAAAAGGTATAAACTTTTAGTTATCAGATGAATGAATATTAAGGATGTAATGTACAACGCGGTGACTATAGTTAATGCCGCTGTATGATACATACGAAAGTTGTTAAGACGAGTCTAAGAGTTCTCATTAGAAGGGAAAAACTTTTTTTCTTTTTCTTTTTCTTTCTCTATATGAGATGATGAATGCTAACTAAACTTATTGCAATAATCATTTCACAATAACATGTAAGTCAAACCATTATGCTGTACACCTTAAACTTATACAGTAATGTATGTCAATTATTTCTCAATAAAACTGGAGGAAAAAAGATTATAACATCACCTACCTAAAACCCTGCAAGGCCTTTCCATTTCCATTAGGCAAAGACCACAATCTTGAACATGACCTGCAAGGTTTTGCAATAGTCCAGTCCCAGACTTTCCCAATCACATCCTACACATTTCCCCACCTGCCAGCCCTATAAGGTCAGGGCTTTTCGTTCTTGACCTCAAGCAACTACATTCCTGCCCTTCCAAGGTCTTGAGTTGAGTAGTTACTGTGTGTGATTCTCTCCTATCGGCCTCATGATGGTATTTTTACTCAGCAGAGCCTAATGTGGTGCTTGGCATCTAGAAGGTATTCATTAAATATTTGTTTAATCAATGAATGAATAGATGAATAACTGGATATGCCCATGGAGTTTTAAGGTGGAACATTTAAAGACTTTAAGGAATCTATTATACTATTTTCCTGTATACCATAAAATACACTAAAAATTTCTGAATAAATGTCCCTTTGAAAACTTACTTTGTACACACTTTATTCAGTGTGATTATATATTAATAAGAACTACTTCACAAATCAATATGATATATGGATTCAATACTCAAAGTGAAAGCATCTTGAAGACAGGGATGGTTTTGCTGTGTTCCAATTTTTTTTGAAATGCGTCAATTCATCTGAAAAATATAATGAAGCATCCATCAACATTAAATGCCAAGTAGTTGAGTTCAATAAAAACTTTTATCCAGTGTACGGAAATATACAAGTAACCAATCTGGTGATTCATCTCCCTCTGAATAAAATACTTGAAAGAATGTTTGGCATTAAGTAGAGAAAGACCACAAATATGCTCCTTGGAAGTAATGGATCATTCTAATTTGGACCACAGCAAATGAGAGGATATTAAATTTCTAGTCCTTCAAATCAAGTGCCTTTGACAAAGTGCCCAAAATAAGCATGCAGAGAAGCTGTTATACAACTCTTTGCTTTGGGAAACTTCAGAAACTTCAGGCCTTACAAAGCTTACTTGTTTTAATTGTTAATATGCAAACTATTTAGCATCATAAATGATCTTTAAGTCCTTATCCAGTAATTAGGTCCTACAATTCCTCTGTTCCCCAAACTAGAAGAAGCAGCTGTATCCGACCTCTTTCCTCACTCACTTTCTCTCCCTTCCTCCCAGATAGGGTCTCTCTTATTTTTCCCTTCTGTCTTTTCAGCCCCATTAGCTGTTTGCCGATTAGTCCTTTTCTCCTGCTTGGACATGCCAGCAACCAAGAAGATGAGGAGTCTAGAAAGCTCCTTCTTTTATGTGAAGTTAGAATTAGTGGAAACAGAATTAGAAAAGATGAGGTTTACGGAACACGTGATAGCCTCTTTCAAATATCTAAGCACTAAAATGGAAAATACACTTAAAAGATACACCAACAACTGCATGAGCTTCTGCGGGTAAAACTGAGCCTTTGTTTGTAACTGTAGTGTGTAAAAATCTGTTGGATGAGAGGGAAAAATACCGTAATTTTTTTGACAAGTTACTGAAAATGTTTAACTAACAAGGAAGCAACCTGTTATTTTCATGAAAGAAATAAAATTAGTTATGTCGTTTTCTTACCAGCAGCTTGCTTTCTTCAAATTTGGGGAAATAACTATGTCGCTATCTAAAAATGGGATACCTACCCGTGTCAATAGTGAACCCAAAGTCATCTTCATCTGCTGTAGTTAGGAGATGTTGAGATGCTGGCAATCACAAAGCAGAAAGGGTTAAAGAAAGACTATGTAATCAGATATAGTGAAATCTCACCACACAGGCATTTAACGTCTGCAATTTAACCACATATGTTTGGCAAACAAAAAAGTAAGAAAAAGAACTAACCATTTAAGTAGCTTGGGCGATCCACCCAGCTGTTGCCCTCCATGGACAGATGCCTCAGAGTGTGTTTGAGGTGGGATCGTGACTCTGCTGTCCCTCAGTCTGGTCTTAGTTCCCTTAAGTTCTCATAATTTAATGTGAACTTCTTACCACTTGGATGAAAATCTAGTGAGCAAAGATATGCCTTTTACAATATGACCCTACCCGCAAGCTGACCACTTCATCTGGTATTCAACTAAAGAAATAGCTACATGCTTCAATGCTGGAAAAAGACAGGGACTATTGTATTTACCAAGAAATGGTGCACCTGCCTCTAATATGGCACCTACCTACGGCCACTCTGAAGATATCACTCAAATTCACATGACTGCCCTGGGTTTGTTGTTGTCAATTTTCCATCCTATCAAGTTATTTGGTAGACTGCTGTCACTGTGAATGTCCCACAAAAGAAAAAGAAACACATTAATTCTTTCGGAGTTTATACAGTGTGAGTTTAAGAAGAGGGAGATTGAAGTGAAAAAACCAGAGTTCTTATCCTAATTGCGTCTAACTCATGCTTTGAAGAAAGTTATTCGCCTCTCTTGGGCTTGGTGTTCTTTTCTGATTGGTACAAATTTCTCTCCTCTGTTTGTCTCTCACGGCCATTGTGTTAATCAAGATCATAACTATGAACGAAGGCATTAGAAAGAGTATAAAAACTATATTCATCTAATGGATTAGTGTATTAATTCTAGAGAGAAAAGAACATTTTCCTATGTTATTAGACATTATACTTCAATCAGTACTGCCCATTTAAAGAATAATGAATTTTTTCTTGCTTCTGTACTTTTCCATATACATTTATAATCTGTTTGTCAAAGTCTACCACAAAACCTGCCAAGATTTTGTTTGGGATTGCATTGAATCCATGGACGAATTTGAGAGTCGACCTACAAACTTTATGGTATTGAGTCCTCCCACACTGGACTCTAATAATACAACATGTTTTTCTATTAATTTTTCCTAATGTTGTTTTGTAATTTTCATTACAGAGATAGTGCTTATCTGTCATTTAATTCCTATCGATGCTTTATGAAGCTATAAAAAATGCTATCACTATTGAAATTTTGTCTTCCATTTTTGCCAGTAGATAGAAATACAATCAATTTTGATATATTTACTGCATATCAATATATACCAAGAGACCTTGCTAAATTCACTTACTAAGTCTAGTAGTTTGAAATTTGGATTTCACACATAATCATATCTCCTGTAACAAATGATGGTTTTATTTCTTTCCACTCCTCATGCTTTTTATATTGTTTTCTTGCCATTTTATACTGCCTGGGACCTCCAGTAAAATGAATAAAAGCTATTCCCATTGTCAAGGAAAAGCTTTCAATATTTTACTGTTAAGTACATTTGCATTTGGCAGTATCTACAATAGCTGAATATACATATACCCCATGATACAGTGATTCCACTCCCAGGTACATATGTTCACTATAAAGTATTTATAAGGATTACCATAGCAGCATATTTATATTAGCCTCAAAACAGAAACCATTCATATGCCAACCAACAACAGAATGGATAAATAAATTGAGGCAGATACCCTCTGAAATACCACACAGCAAAGAGAATGACCTCACTGCAACTAGATCCATCAAGATCAATTTTACAAAAATGAGCAAAAGAAGGGAGATACAAAAGAGTACACTCTGCATGATTCCATTTATATAAAAGATCAAACTGAGGTAGGACTAGTCCGTGCTTTTGGAAGTCGGTAGAGGACTTATTGGAGGAGGTAGTGAACGGAGAGGACAGCAGGAGACTTCTACGGGGCTGCCGATGTTTTGTTTCTTGATCTAGGTGAGTTACATAAGTGTGTCAGTTTGTGAAAATCCATTGAGCTTAACATTTATGCTTTGGGCATAAATTCCTTAAGTTTCTACTTTAAAATGCAAAAATGAGACTTCACTGATTTCCAGATAAAATCCAGAATCAGTATGGAAACCTCCCCCTACTAGTTGCTGCTAACCAACTTGGGCTTTATGTTCAAGCTAAATACATGTAGCTCCCTAAATGCTCTATGCATTCTTTTCCTGTTCTTTATTTCCCCTTGACAACTTTTCTCAGAGGCAGCATAATAGCTATAAAAGCACTGAATGGGAGAAATTTGCCTGGGTTTGAATGCAGGCTCTGCCATTCTTAGTTGTGTAATCTTGGGCAATTTACATAGTGGTTCTGTGCCTCAGTTTCCTCATCTATAAAGTAGGGATAGTAACAGATTTGCCTCATAGAGTCTCCTCAGATGCCACCTCTGTGCCTTATGTGAAATAATAAATTTGAGGACCTTACTTTCTGTTTCTCTATCCCTGGGACTAACTTCCTTATCACACCTCTAACTGAACTGCATTATACATGTATACGAGTTTTCTAGGGCTGCCATATCACACTACCACAAACTGGGTGGCTCAAACAACAGGGATTTACTTCCTCACAATTCTGGAGGCAAGAAGTCCAAGATCAAGATGTCAGTAGTGTTGATTTCATTCTGAGGCCTGTTCCTTTGGCTTGTAGATGGCTGTCTTCTCCCTTTATCCTCACATGGTCTTTTTTCCCTGCATTTCTGTGTCCTAACCTCCTCTTCTTATAAGGACACAAGTCATATTGGGGTAGGTCCCACCTCAATGACCTCATTTAACCTTAATTATCTCTTTAAATACCATTTCTTTAAATACAGTCATAGTCTGAGATGCTAGGGGTTAGTACTTCCACATAGGAGTTTGAGGGGGACACAATTCAGCCCATACTAAGAGATCATCTCTCTCTCCTCTCTAATTATAATCTTCCAAAAGAGGAGATATGTCTTATTGTCTGTGTGTCTCCAGCTCCTACAAGAGCATCTGGCACATAGGAGACTCTTAATAAATAGGAGCCACAAAGGGAAGGAAGTTCACACAAACGAGCTCTTCATGTCTTGAAAGGCACCAGTGATCTAAAAAAAACAGGAGAGCTTCATTTAACCAAATAGATTACTAGAGTCGGAAAAAAAAAGGTGATGAACACAATATACTGAACCAGTTGGGGCTGACAGAGACAGAGCTATAATTCTAGATCAATCGCTCCAAAGTGAAGCTTGACTTTTCTTTAATAACAGTTCTTCAATATTAATTAGCCAGTAATTCCTACTTCTGTGCCTTTTTGGGTAGAAGCCAATTCTTGATGGCCTCTATAATTTTTTCCTTTTTCTTTATGTTTAATTGTATTTTAATAGGCATTTTATTCACTTAGATTAAAATAACAATATAATCAGGTATAGACTAAGAAATCTCCTCACTCTTATGCCTGGCTACTCCTTTCTTAACTCCCCTCACACAATTTATGTAAATGCGAGAACATATGAAAATATATTTTCTCCCTCCTACTTCTTAAAACAAATGGTAGCATACTAAATACACTGTTCTGAACTTTGCTTTCTACACTTGCCAATATCCTGGTGACCTTTCCATATGTGTAAATAGAGGCCTTTCTTGTTCTTTTGTTCAGCTGTGTAGCATTTCATTGTGTGGATCATGTTTTATTTAACCATCCTGAAATTGATGGGTTCTGGGAATGTTTCCACGTTAGTATCACCAAGGGTGCTAAAATGGATAACTATCCACATGTCATTTCAAACATGTGCAGGTGTGCCTAAAGAGTAAATTCCAGGTGTGGGTTAAGTCAAAGCTTAAATGACTCTAATTTTGATGAGTATTTCCTGCTCTTCGTAAGGTAGTGCAACTTTTCACACTCTCAACAGAAATTATGAGAGTCTATTTCTACACAGGCCTACCGAGAAAAATATTATCAAACTTGACTTTTTGCCAATCTGATAGATAAAACAATGTTTCTCTGAGCTATGGAGAGATAGGCAAGGCTGTATTGTCTTATAGGGTATTTGATCTGAGAGGTAAGTTTCATCTGCAGTTAGATCCTTATATCTTAATCATCTTGATTCTAGTGTATTCATGATGGTAACCCTTGATGAAGTGAATCTGTGGAGGAAAGAGATCAGAGGATGGTGAGAGAGTCAGGGATCCAGTTCTGGAAATGGTGTGCATCATTTTTACCCACATTCCGTGGTCCAGATCTAGTCATAGGTCCCATGGAAATGCAAAGAGAGCTAGAAAACGTTATCCCAACCTGAGCTTATACTTCCTAGAAACAATCCTATGTCATGGGAGGTAAGAAAGAATCTTTGACACTGGAATATTATTCAGCCATAAAAAAGAATAAAATTTTTCCATTTGTGACAACATGGACAGACCTCAAGGGCATTATGCTAAGTAAAATAAGTCAGAAAGAGAAAGATAAATACTGTATGATCTTACATAAGTGCAATCTAAAAAAACTGAGCTTATAGATACAGAAAACAAACCAGTCAATTGCCAAAGGTAGGGGTTTGGAGTGGTAGAAATGGGTGAAGGGGGTCAAAACGTTCAAACTTCCAATTATAAAATCAGTAAGTCGTGGGATGTAATGTGCAGTATGATGACTATAGTTAATACTGTATTATATATTTGAAAGTCACTAAGAGAGTAGATCTTAAAAGTTCTCATCACAAGAAACAAAATTTGTAACTATGTAAGTTGACAGATGTTAATTAGACTTATTGTGTTGATCATTTGCAATGTATACAAATTTTAAATCATTATGTTGTATACCTGAAACTACTGTTGTGTCAATTATATCTCCATTTACAAAAAGAATTCATAAAAAAAATTTATGTAGATGCAAAGCAATTCCAATAAAAATCATAAGAGGTTTAAAAAAAAATTAAAAGAAACCTTTGGAAGACAGTTGGAGGGCTCTGTCACACACAGATATATTGCTGTGTTTCTGCTATTCCTGGAGCTCAAGTGCTTCACTCAAACACTGACCTTGATCACATAAAACCATTTTTGTTAAGCTATGGGATTGTGTTATTTCTTAAAAAGCACAATTATTTCCCAGAACAATTTCTTCAAAATTGGTCACCCTCTAAGTTCATTGGCATCAATGTCCTTATCTATAAAATAAGAAAATTGAACTAGATCATTTCTAAAGATCTTCTGTGAACCAAATTCTTGGATCTGGGATTCTTATAGTTTAATGTGCCTTAGACTGAAGGAGTTGTTGGCCACAAGCCAATATCTCCACTCTCACCAAACTAACTACTCACTTACTTCCTGCTTCTGTCCTTCCTGGGGTCTCCCAGGGAATATGACCTCATCTTCGCAGGAGGCTAATGTTAGGGAGGTAAAGATTGGTATAGCCCCAATCTGTTTACACTTCTCAAATCAGACTCCTAGTTTCCTGCTGATTTAATTATTAGTGAGCCATAATCTTACAGATTAAGGGCTACAGTTAAATCCAAGAAATACTTATTAAGTTCCACAATAAGAGTTCATAAATTGCCTACTCTGTGTCCAATACCAAATTGTACTGGAGGTACAAAGAAAAAAACAAAATTTAAACCTAGAATGAGTTTATGTGTTGATTCAAGAACTTAACATTCAGAGGATAAAGAGGTATAAAAACAGAATTCCTGAGGCTGGTCCCGTGGCCAAGTTGTTAAGTTTGAGCGCTCCACTTTGGCAACCCAGGCTTTCACCGGTTCAGTTCCTGGGTAGGGACATGGCACCGCTCATCAGGCCACACTGAGGTGGCATCCCATATGCCACAACTAGAAGGACCCCCAACTAATAATATCCAACTATGTACTGGGGGGATGTGGGGAGAAAAAAGCAGAAGAAAAGAAAAAAAGAAGAAGATTGACAACAGTTGTTTGCTCAGGTCCCACTCTTTAAAAAAAAAAAAAGAAAAGAGTTCCTGATCCAAAAGAGCTTATAACTTCTTTCAGTATATTAGGCACATACACATGAAAAGATAACAATATAAGATTACAAATGGTTTTCTGCCAAGACGAATAAACAAGGAGAACCAACAGCAAAGTGGGAGCAATGAGATGCCTACCCTGAGCAGCTTTCGTAACATCAGGATGACATCCAAACTCTTTGTACTGTGAAGCCTGAAGGAAGCAGAAGCTCCAGCAAGCAATTCCCAACTGTGCAAAGCAAACTTGGCCTTTCCGGGGTTCTGCTGTCTAAGAGGGCTGAGGGCCAGCCTCCTTTTGTTCCTGCCTGTAATCAGCACCTTGGTCTATGATGGGAAATATGCTTGTCAATCGTGTGTTCTTATCAAGAGAGAGACTAAACCAAGAGAATCTTTTCAATGATGGATAAAACTCAAAAAGATCAAAGATCATCCATGCTTGGAATAGGTAAAATTTTTTTTAAAATGCCATTAACTTCATCTCCATCCTCCCGTTGACAGTCAATTGATAGCCCAGGGTATGTGACATATGATTTCCTACTGTGTGACTTGGAGAAAAGACAGCCAGTTATGTGTAATTGGAGTAAGTTCCATTGAACCCAAGTTAGGAAACTACCCTCATACTCCATCTGTCCCCACCTTGGTCAGCAGCCATCAGGTAACACAGGTTCTGGTTATGCATGACTTTCAGAACCAGAGCCATTTTTGAAAATGAGTTAGAAATTATGTAACTGTGTGGTTTCCGATATTAAAAAGAAAGCAAGCGAGGAATCACTAACACTAGTTTATAGACAAAGAAACTGAGATGCAACTTGGTTATATTACTAGGCCAAAGTTCAGATGTTCTTAGTGAAGAAGCCAGGCCTAGAACCAAAGTCTTTTGGTTCCAAGTTTGGTGTTTTTTTCTACCCTATCTTGCTGTTGGCCTTTCTTTTACCCTACAGCAGAGAAATTGGTGGTCAACAGAACAGTATAGAAAGTACATGTAGGTCCCAAGTCTCCACATGAGGCCCAATACTTAGTAAATACTGATTAGATCTAAATGGAACTGAAGCTATCTGGTCCAGCCCCTCCCCTCCCCATTTTACAGATGACAACATGAAGAGGCAAAGACATTAGGTAATTCACACAAGATCATAGTTAAAAAGCATCCCCCTCTCCTAGTCCAGACTTCGTACTACACCATCAACTTGCTGGATATTTTGTCACCTAGTTTGCTGCTGCAAATTCTTCCTATCACTGCTAACAATTGTTTGAAACAAACTGCATTTCTCGCTTGGATGTAGACAACTCCTTCTCAGTGACACCTCTCTCTCCTAATCATCTGCTTGCCCTTCCTGCCTTGTCACTCTGAGACTGAAAGTGATCCTTAGAGCAAAAACAAATAAGCACGCTCAGGCATGTAGGAAATCAGGCCAGGGAGCCCCACGTAGAGAGGAAGAGACAGCAGCTGGTGCTGATAAGCAGGAAGTGAGCACAAATGTCTCAAAACTGCTGAATAGAGACCAGAGTACACAATGAACAGATTGGCCCTAGCCAGAAGTGGGGTGGCTGCAAAGGAAGCGTGTTTTAAGGGATCCCGAAATATGAGCTCCACTTGGAAGCTACTATTATTACTACATTGTTATATTCGATAAGAGATTCATTTCTTTCATTACATTTCTAACATACCCAGGATGACTGGAGAGCTGGGGTTGGGGGCTATAAGTTATTTATTCCTTAGTGGGATGCGATTTAATTAAATTGCTCTCCTCCTAACACATATTTGAGCTCAGACCCAGGAGGAGTTTAATAGCTGTAACTAGAAATGTGAGGAAGTAATTTTGAAAGGTGGACAGTTCTGGAAAGGGCAGACTTGCCCTGGGGAAACGCTGTATGAGGTTTTGGCAAAACAAGAACGTTGATGCATTGGGATGTGGGATGCAGAGATGAGACATGAGAAAGGGTGAAGGTGTCCCGGAAGTGGGAAAGGCGAACTAGAGCAAGGCAGGAGGCAGCCAAAGGCACGCCCAGATAAGGTCCCCAGTTTTCCAAGTTTCAAGTCTGAGTTTGTGTTGGTTTAGAGGTCTCTTGAACTTGATGAAGATTTAAGGCCTCCCACTTCTTTATTTTCCTCCTGGATAAGGTCTGTCAGGCACTTTACTCTCCCACAAAATAAACAGAAAGGTTTATGAGGGGGAGGCAAAGCAATATACTGCCAATGAAGGCAGAGCTGCCAGACGCCCACACTCACAAGTCACTCACGGCAGCTGCCAGTAGGGAAAGAATGCTTTTAAATTGTGATTTGGCTTTCTTGGCCTCGGGAGATTTTATTAACCCCCTGTAGCAATGAGCAATGGTTTCCATTTGAGGGCAATTTCTTTTTACTGGAGGAAGAGTGTGGCTGAACCATGGTCAGAGGGTCAGGGGTCTAGAAGCCAACTGAACCCATCTCGGGCACTTTGTTGACTGATTAATATGTGATCGTTCTAAAAGGCAAGCTTGATCATATTTCCTCCCTGCTTAAGCTTTCAATGGCTTCCAGTTGGCTAACTGATAAGAGCCATGCTCCTCAGTGTGGCCTGCTAGGGCTCGGGCCTCATGGCTGAGCAACCCTTGTACCCACCTCCCACCTGAGTGAAGATGATCCTCACCCCCTCACACAGTGAATTTTCTGAAGATCCTCCAAATGAATTAAGCACTTTTCAGCCTCTAAGGCTCTGCACACTCCATTTACTCTGCCAAGAATGAGTTTCTCCTCTACGTCCTTCGATTCCAAATGTCACATCCCGAGTATAGTGAGAGGCAGGAAAGAAAGTAACACCACTCAAGCTCAGATCCTGGCTACCGTTCACTGGCTAGGCAAGGTAGTCTCTTCTTGCCTCAATTTCATCTTCTGCAAAACGGGAAGTATCAGTATAATAAAAACTTCCCTCGTGGGATTGTTGTGAGGATTAAATAAATTAACCCACATAGGGCATTTAGCTGAGAGCATGGGATTTTATGAGTTCTGAAGAAATGGTAGCCATGATTCCGGGGTGCCTCTGCTAACCCAGCTATGTTGAGCTGATCATCAACTCTGACGCCACATTATCACATCTGCCACATTACATGGAGAATTTGTCAGTTCATGCCCTATTTCAATCCACAAAGAATTCGATTCGAGGTAGTTCAATTGTTTAGTTTTTTTAATTTTTAAATGAGTTCATCTTCCACGGGTTGTGAACTCTGGGAGAACAAAATCTTTATCTTATATTTTACTGTGTCCCTAATGCCTGCTGAGACCCATGCCTGGCACATATTAGATGTTCAATAAATGTTTACGATGGGATGTAAATATTCAAGAAGCGTATGTGGAAGGGAAAAGTCATTGAACTGGCATCAGATCTGGGGGTTCACTCATAACTTTGCCTCTGATTTGTTCTTTAGCCTTAAATTACTCATATAACTTTTCTAGGCCTCATTTTCCTCATTTCTAAATTTGGGAAAAGTTGGAGGTTAGGACAATAGGTCAGAGACAGCTTGGGAAACATCCTCATGTGCAAATTAGGAACTGAAAATTTCTTCTATACTGATAGTAAAATTCAATAAAGGACAAATTTATTGTATTAACTGTTAAAATAAGTTTTAGGTTCCAAGTTCCTAGCATAGTGCCTGGTAAATCCTTAATATATGGTAGCTTTACTGTACATTATTGTTACAATCTTATTTTAATGCAAACATAATATTCTAAGTATATACAGCATATTTAATCACCTATAAATATTAGGATGGTTTTCTCTAATGTTCTCTATTTAAAAATGCTGTAACATTGTAATGGACCTTTTTCACGTAAATTTTTGTTTACATTTATAAACATAGTATTTCTCTAAACTCTATCTTCAATGATATAAAGGTTTTCATACATGTTGTCAAACAGCTTCCCAGTAATTGTACCAAGTTTCCCAGCAGGCTTGTGTGGGATTGTTTATCTTTCTGCACTTTCCACCAGTAGGATATTTTATTGGTATTTAATCTTCGCCAATTTGATGGGTAAAAAGTCCTTGCTGTTTACACTGTTTTTAATTACCAATGAGGGGTTTTTCTCATATTCGTTAGTTTATTGCTCCTCTTCTCTAAAATCTCTCTTCATGATCATACAAAAGCATTTAGTCAGTCAAAAGAAGAAAAATGAGGAAGATAGTGCTGTTAAAAGGTGTTTTAAGGGCTAGCCCTGTGGTGTAGTGGTTGGATTCACATACTCTGCTTCAGCAGCCCAGGGTTCGTGGGTTTGGATCCCAGTTGTGGACCTACACACTGCTTGTCAAGCCACCCTGTGGTGGCGTCCAACATACAAAAAATAGAGGAAGATTGGCAACAGAAGTTCGGTCAGGGCCAATCTTCCTTGCAAAAAGAAAAAAAAACCACAACAAAAGTGTTTTAGTTATGATGCACATAGGATAGGTTATCTGGAAAATTTTATCCCACATTGTTCCTAATCATTGACTATCTCATTTATGTTTTCTCACACAAAATTAATTCTTCCCCTCCATCCTATGTGTCTTTCTTTCTGCCTTTTCCAGGGCTTTCTTCTGGTGTCCCCTCTTCCAGGAAACTCTCCTGGCTTTTTTGATGTTGCTTTTTCTCTCCAACTAAAGTGTAGGCACCTTTGATACTGGGACTGGGTTATTCTTTCTTATAACCTTGAACCCTCAATCTTATCATCGGGGCCAGGCTTGCAGCAGGTGCTCGCTGACTGAAGATGCCCTATTGTCAGTTTCATTGAGAAGAGTTCAGACTTGGGGAAGAGGATGGCAAGCAGAAACTCCCTGGCCAACTCACAGGATGAAGTGCATCCCTCCTCCAGGCCATGCCATCTGATACACTAATGATCTTCCTTCTATTTTATTGACATTACATCCTTTATCAATATTCAAGAATTGGTGGTGTAGTTCCAGTCTGAGTTCAAAGACATGAGGACCAGGAGCAGAGATGATGAAACTCCCAGTCTGAGGGCAGGAATTGGATGAGGCCACCCACACTGGGGGGGAAGGGGGAGGGCATCTGCTTTACTCAGTCCATCAATTCAAATGTTAACCTCTTCCAGAAACTTCCTTAGAGACACACCCAGAAATAATGTTTAACCAGATTATCTGGGTATCCCAATCAAGTTGACACATAAAATTAACCACCACAGTCTCCTGTTATCTGTAACCAGTTGTGCTAGAATCAGGGAAGTGAGGGATAAAAATCTGATTCCCCAGGACCTAAGGCTGCCCAAGAGCTAGCCATTTACCACCTCTGCAGAAGAATCTCAGAACCTGACCACAGTGCTATATTAAGCAACACTGGTATCTTACTAAGTGTCAGCTCAGTAATCTGAATGAGAAAATTAATTGGACTTGATTCCACCTGTCATGTTTACGGTGTTGTAGGGCCTGGGGTCAATTGGCTGAGATTGGTTTGGGGACACAGATACAGTTTAGTACTTGGAGCTCTGCAGATGCCCTGTCCTCCATATGTCCTCAGAGCACAAGATGGAACCAAGGTCTAGGTCGGAGGTCCACAAAGGCTGCAGCAACTCCTGGTATGCAGAAGTAATTAAAGTCCAGAGCAGAATATTCAGCTTTCCAAAACAGGCAAATTGCTGAAAGGGGGGAAGACACATAGATGATAAACTATAGTTTTTTCATCTGCAGAATGTCGATTATTTCATCTAGGGAATTGCCCTAACACAATTAAGTATTAGTTTTACATTATCAATCAGTTGATAGAGTGGGGTGGGAAGGGAGAATATACATCATGGAATTTAAAAGTTAATATTAAAGAGCTTGACCACTGAAGATGAATTCAAAGTGAAGATGCAGCCCAACAGATTTAGCTGCAAAAGTCAGGAGAGCACTGGGTTTGAGGTCCACTTCTGCTCTGTAATTAACTATGTGACCCTGCATAGGTTACTGTCTCTCCCAGCCTCATTTCCCTCATATGTGGTTACACTCTTACTTTCAAGATTTCTTTTCTTTTAGAATCCTGACACTCAATTATTCTAGGTCTAGCCTTAACAGAAAACAATCTCTTTTATAATTTTTGTCCCTTGGTGGGCTTGTCTATAAAGCAAAGATGGTAAAACAAAAATTTTTCACCTAAATGTCATGAGACCATGGCTGTGTAAGTGCTTGGGAATGCTCTAAGTTTCCCACAAGGGTAAGGCAATGCCATCATTAGCACCATTTTGAACACTTCTAGTTTTTCAAAGGACAGGAATTCAAGGTTCTGTGTGTCACTTGACTTTGTCTTTCAGGAGAGGTTCTGGTCTTGCCTGGTCTCTCTCCAGAGAGACGAAAAGAGAAGAGCTGGTTCAGAAGAAACCTCAGTGCAACGGCTCAGACTATTTCCATATCAACAAAAGATAACATTTATAATTACTGAAAGCTTGTCAAAGAGTTTTCTCAAACATTGTTCCATTGTGTCTTCACAGCACTGAAGATCCTTATCCAACTTGCTAGTGATGAGAAAGCTGAAGCACTACTTTCCTAAATTCACTCTTTTCTTCAGAAGACTTGGAATTAAACCTGAAAGTCCTAACACATGGACTGCATTGGCCAGGAAATGACAGGGCCCTGATGTCCACTCTTGAATGCCTTACTTCCCGTCACATATCAAGTCCTTCCCTACCCCCTTGAGGGCAGAATCAATCCCTCCCTCCTTGGGGATTCCATAATTTATCACAAGTTTTGTTAATAAAACACATCCACATGGTTATTATCTTCTTCACTGGACTACAAGGTTTTTAAGCCCAGAAACCACAGTTCTAGCCATAGTCCCTGACACAGTGGTTAACACGAACTGGGGCTCATCAATGGTTGTGGAACAAATGACTGACAAAAGGGCTATCAAAGGTTTAGAAGAGTGAGGAACAGAAAGGGGGGTTAAGGAAGAGAGAAAAGGAGGTGGAGAGAGAAGGAGGAGGGCGAGACTGGCTGGCTGGTGCCGTATCTGACCATGTTTCAAAGCCAAAAAAGCCCACTGTAAATGTTTAGCTACTGAGTTTGCCTACCCACATTCTGTTCACCACCGTTAATGAGAAGAGTTGAGAGTTGATGTATTTGCAAACATTCCCACCCAAACAACAAAAACTAGCAAAAATGAAGAGGCTGTCCCAGCATTTCTGTTAGTCATTTACCATGGCTGTCCAGAGTGCACTATATTTTCCACAGATAAGACACAAAATACTCTCATTTCCTGGGGTAGAACAAAAAGCCCAATAATTTAACCAGAAATAGGGAACATGGGACAACAAAGACGATGGCTATCATCTTGTCAAATACACACACAAAAGAAATTCCGTAACCTTATATATAGGCTTAGTGGATTTTGTAAGAGAAAACTGAAATACTCATAATCGTAAAAAGTTATGAAGTACCTCATTCACCCATTCTTTCCCCTCCATCTGTGCCTCATACATAGTCCAGTGCCTGGCATATAGCAGGCGCTTGATAAATAAGTGACTGAATTGAAGTATGTGCAAACAAAATCAGAATAGATAAGAACATTAACTTATTTGAGCAGATGTTTTCTTGTTCTATTTAAATACTATTACTCTTTACACACTTATACTGAAGTGATGTCTCAGTTTCCCCAAAATGGTCAGTATCTACTAAGAACAGGTCAACAGTTCATCTGAAAAAGACGCAGAATGAAGCAAACCGAATTTTATTCTATGCACATTCTCACACAATTATTGGAGAGTAAACACTTACTTGACCAGATTGTAATTATTTACACTTTAATTGCATCATCAATATGCATTCGTTCAAGTCTTTTTTTTAATTTTTATATATGGAGAATCTACTCTGTGCCGGAGCCCATGTGGGGCACCAGGCATACAGTACAGTCAGAAGACAGAGGTGGTCTCTACTTCTATGTTAGTGGAGAAGATAGTGATTTCTTATACTTTTTTTTTAATTACAAGGAAAAATTACAATAGCATTTAATTAACCCTACATGTTCCTTTGATACTATAAGCATATTATACATTCCCATAATTCTTTGCCCTTATGTAAAAGGGACAACCAAGTTCACTTTCTTCTTAATGATAAATATATCTCATGTTCCTGGGAAGAAATTAGGTTGTTCAGGCCTTCACACCCTAGAAGGCTATACCTCACTATCACATGCTATAAAAGTTCTAGTTTACCACATTTCACTGCTTTGAAGAGAACCTCTCCCTCCTTGCAAATTTGTGGGAAATTCAACTTTGATTTAAACTACCTTAATACCTAAAATTCACCTATCAACCAACCTATATTCCAACACATAGAATCTCCAAACAGCATTACTTATACAGTGGTCAAGTGGCAGATGATATTTGTTGTTCAGGTCATAGACACAGTCAGAAGAGGTACTTTAAGCAGTTAAGATGAAAACCTGTACACTGAAGAAAAAATGTATATGTCTTACTCAAGAGGTAGAGTTTTCCAGATTACTAATAAATTGGTTATATTGTTTCCCAGCCCACATCAGATGAGAAAGAGCTAAGAAAAGGGTGCAGGAAGGAACAGCCAGATGCAGACACAATGACAGCAACAAGTTGTGAAGAGCCTAAACAATAATCCTGTTAACAGGCAATGAGTGCTTGTTGTGTGCCAGCTACCCTACTGAGCCCTTGATTTTCACTCCTCTCAACAAGCCTGTGAGGCAGCTACTACCATAAGGTATCTACTACATGCCAGAAATCTACATAAATGTTCTTTAATCCTTACAACAATTTGGCATTACTGTCAAAGGTTAATCATTAAGGTTAACCCTAGTTCAAATCTTCCCCTTTGGTAAAGTTAAATTCCAAGTAGAAGAAACAAGATCAAAATCTAGCCAAAATGATACTTTCACTACTATTTATAAAATATACTCCAAAATACACTTTAAATTTAAAGCTATTGGGATCCCTAAAATTACCTAGTCTGGCTACTTCATCTTATAGAAAAGTAAAATGGAACCAGAGAAGTGACATAACTTCCCCAGGACGTAAAACCAACTATGGCAAAGCTTGATAAGGACTTTGTGTGGAAAAAGTCCTGACTATGGAAACAGCATGGGCCTTTGTGATGAATAAAACTCATCTTCCACATTGTAGCTGTGTAACCTCAAGCAAGTTTACTTAATGTTCCTGTAGCTTGGTATTCTCAGTTGATGAAAGTAAGGATTAAAGTTATTTTTTGTCAGAGTATTCTGAGAATTAAAAGTAACATGCAAAGAGCTCCGAGTCACTCTTCCACTCACAATACGGTGGGCACACGAAGTGGCACAGCTGCCAGAAGGAAATTTGTCAGGGTCTGCTAAACTATAAAATGCACAGATCCTTCAACATAGGAACTCCACCTCTAGAAGCATAGCCCATCAGCAAATATATGTTCAAGGATATTCACTGAAGCTTTAACTGTAACAACAATAACGAAAATAATTGTCTCAAGCCAGCCCTGACAGCCTAGTGGTTAAAGTTCTGCATGCTCCACTTCAGCAGCATGGGTTTGGAACCCCCCACTCGTCTGTCAGTAGCCATGCTGTGGCAGCAGCTCACATAGAAGAACTAGAATGATTTACAACTAGAATATACAGCTATGTACTGCTTTGGGGAGGAAAAGAAAAAGGGAGGAAGATTGGCAACAGATGTTAGCTCAGGGTGAAACTTTCCCAGCAAGAAAAAAAAGCACAAATAATAATAATTAAGTCTCTACCAAGAGGGAAATGCTAAAAAAAGAATGAGATAGATTTTATAGAAAGTAACCATGGTAAGCCTTTTGAAATACATTAAATAAAAAAATGCCATTTAATAATATGTGGACTGGAGTTTTGAACCCATTTATGGCAAAACAGAGCATAATATAAATATGTATATGTATATATAGATCAAATTGTTAAGAAACCTCTTATGAGGGCTTTGGTGTTTGGAGAAAGAGGGAAATCAAGATAATTTTGACCTTTTATTCTATATTCCTCCTTATCTTTTAAAATCTCTATCATAATACATTTACATAATTTTTATAATAGAAAAAATTTAGAATGGCTAGCATATAGTGCATACCAAAGAAGTGTTTTCTTCTGTCCATATACCTCTATTCTTAGTGCTATAATTATTATTATTATAATTGCTATTGCCATCATTGTCATAACTTCAGACACAATTTTAGAAAACAAATACTGTTTCGGGGACTACTCTCTGCCCCATTAGAGAGCTTTTCCATAGAGCTTCAGATCTGGCTGTCCATTTATGACCTGCACTAAAGGTCTATATCCCCAAACCTGAGCTAGGGGATTAACAAAGGTTAATAAAAACACATAAAGGAAAGGTAGGGGCAGTTTCCTTCGTCTCTGTTTGTGGTGTCATTTGTCTCCCTGTTAAATTGCAATAAAGACAATAAAAGGAAATCGGCTGTGAAAAATGAAAGAGCCCTCTATTCATAAAAACAGTTCAAATGAGAAAAGCCTTTTAATGGAGAAGGGACCACTACCATGCAAAGCAGCGAGTGGGAGAGGGACACATAAAACCCTTAAGACAATTCATTAACCACAAATTATTGTAGGCAACTTTAATTCTTTCTCCCAAATCATGTTTATGTTCTAACCATCAGCGTGATGGATGCCTAGAATCAAATTCTCTCAGACTGATGTCTCTGCTGCCAAGACAGTAGGCAAAAGCACTATGTTTGACTATAGGATTTTCCCTACTGATATGAGAGTCCTTAGAAGAAAGGTGGTCCCATAATGGGCACGAGGATGGAGACACTGTGGTTCACCAACAGATCTGACGCTGCATTCCACTTCAACCAACTCATCTTCCTGAATGAATAAATTGATGATCTTATGAAAGCTAACCACCTCATCTCTGAACCACCTCATCTCTGGACCACCTCATCTACAACGAAGATAATATATGCCTTGCTTATCTCTCATAGCTGTTATGATGCGATACTTAGATGATAAAAAATAAAATATATGGCACCTCCAAATTTTTCCCTTTAAATCATGCCAGCCACTCAGAGACCACACAGTCAGCACCCCGTTAAAAGAACAGGCCTGTTCCCAGCAGTAATTATGGACCCCTCACTTTACCACCACCTCTCCTTTCCCCTTTCCTCTCCATTCCTGAATTTGCATAATCTCAAATTAAACAGTATATTGAACAGCTCTGCACGTGATGGGAACAATCACAATTTTATATTTTTATCCCTCTGCTCTGGAGTCCCAGCCCCTGGAAAAATTTTGGCAGACTCCTTTCTGTTGAAATTGACCCATTGCAAATTTGTTTTTAGCTTCTGTGTGACCCACCATTGCAGGGAACATCCCTGAAAGCCATTCCAGTGGTCTTTTAGGAACTTGAGACATCTCACTTTAAGTATTGAGAGATTCAGACTAATCTTTTCACTCTTCTTTCTCTCCATCCACAATCTACTCTTTGGAAGGTGAATGAGAATTCACCTGCAGAAATTCATATTCAGAAATAGGACCCTGCGACTTGGCAAGAGTTTTAATTGGCAAAGAAACATTCAGTCATGTTCACTAGATTAGACTAATTCAGGCGTGAGAGAGGGTCAATTGGGAAGGATTTTTATCACAAAGCATCAAAGACAAGAAGTGCCCACAACTAGGCTCTAGAAGATCTGCCTCAATTCTGCATCAGCTAGCTTCTAAGAACAAGTGGAAGAGGTTCCCACTCAGGGACATCACTTTCTCTACAGCTACAGGTATTACTGAGAGAATTGGACAAAAATCTAAAGTTTTCACAAAGAGTTCCTTCTTTGGGGGCATATTGGGGCCCAGCACACTCTGGAGCTGTCATCTATAAGCCAGGTAAATTTCATAATCTTTCTCATTAAGGATCTCCTTCTTCTGCAGTGTTGGTGTTGACTATTATGAAAAATGGCAAACTGGAAGTGTTTGATATGCAATATTAACCCAAGCTCCATCTTTTCTAGCATAGCTAAGTAAAGTTCATTTTACAAATAGAGGATTTGAATCACTAGGCTGTCAAACAGACAATGTTTCTGAGGGAAAAAAAAAAAAAGCCCAACACATTAACAGCAGTGCCCTTAGGCATAACTGCTTTACAGATTCAGATAATGACTGGTTAGCTACGACTACATCCCTGATATACCATGAGTGTCAGTTGCCTATTTGTAAAATAATTAGATTGACTTTTATCATCTCTAAGATGGCTTCCAGACCTAAAATTCCATCACTCTGTAGGATGCTGATTTATTTTAAATTTATCTTATAGGGTTTTTTTGGTAATTTAGGGGCTTGTTCATCTGCAGGAAGTACAAAACTGGTTGACTCCATTGCAGCCTAGGCTGGCTATCTCTTCAAGAGAGCTGAGGTCAGGTACCATAAATTTGAGTTTACATTCAAAAAATCTAAGGAAATCTATAAGAACAGCGCATCAATGTCCTTTACTTCCTAAGGGCATTCTGCCCCATTTTTTTTTATTGGTGAAGGTATTAGAGTATTTTATTGATAATGATTTTCACGAGAATGCAAGCTTCATAAGGTCAAAGATTTTTCTATTTTGATTCCTCCTCTCTCCCATTTTTAGAAACAGCTCTGAGATGTAATTGACATACTCTAAAACTCACAACTTAAAGTGCACAATTCAATTTTTCTTAGTCTAATCACAGAGTTGTAGACCTATCACAAGGCCTTCACTTGGGGTCATGAGAAACTTTTGGGTTTAGGTAGTGGTGGTGGTTGTACATCATTGTGAAGCTACTTAATGCTACTGAATCATATACTTTAAAATGGGGAGAATCGCAAATTTTATATTATGTGTATTTTACCACAATTAAAAAATGCAAAAAGACCTCACTGAAGCACTTTTTAACATTATTCGTGTTTCCATTCTGCAGCTCAAGTATCACTGTTCAATGTTGAATAGATTCTGGAACACCAAGCAATAGAATAGATACATTTGAAATAATTTGGACAGAGGTTTTCTCCAGGCAATGGAATTAGAGATGATTTCCCCTCTTCTTTATATATATTTTCTAAAATAAGTATGCATAACTTTTTGGACAGAAAATAGAGGCATTATTTTTTACATCTGAGAACACATGTGATTACCACTTTTACAGGAAGGATCTCAAAGGACCTTTAAGTATGAGAATATTAACCATTTGGGGATATTGCCTTGGGTGTCTTTTCTTATGGCATTCCAGAGTGTGTTTTTATGTTTATGGCTTATTTACAAAGTGTAACATTTTGCATTTATCCTGCATTTCCTATACAAAGTACACCATTTGGTTTCTAAAAAATCTATAGACGTAATTCAGAAATACATCTATTCGTACATCTATATATTTAATTTTAGTTGTATAAACAATTAAGTTAGAACAGCCCCATTTTGCAACTTTTAGTTAATGGATCTAGTCATTGACTATCAACAGCTGTTAAAAGAGAGGCAACCAGACAATAAGTGGCTAGTAATGGAAAACCGAAAAGACATACCAACATTTATCAAGTAGCATTGCCAAAAAAAGACCCTACTGGATCTGATTAAACCGCTACACTCAATCTCCAATTTATAGGATATATAAAGACCAGAGAAACATATTAAGTAATTCCATGGGGTATGAAACCATCAAAATCCAGAACTTGGAAAACTCTACAGGACAAATGCCCTGATTCTTTGATGATAGTAAGAAATTATTTTTACTTGTGACAATGCAATTGGGGTTATTTTTTAAAGTATTATCTTTTGGAAATATACACTGAAAACGTTTACAGATGAAATAATTTGATTTCTGGGATTTGCTTCAAATAAATATTCAATGGTGGTAAGTGGATGGAGGTGTTAACGAAACAATATTGTCATGAGTTTGTACTTTCTGAAGCTGAATGGTGAATACACGGGGATTATACTATTATTTCTACTTCTGAATATGATTGAATTTTCCATAATGATTTTTTAAAGAAAAATAATTTAATTTTTTTAAAAAATTGAGTGGTGAGGAGGGGGCACTTGGAAGTGTTTTTATTATTTGATTTATTTTTATTCTTCTGAGTTTGGAGAATACACAAGATATAATTCATGCTTAAGTAAAATTCTCTAGCTAGGTTCCTCCATTTACCACTGTCATGTGTATAAACTGAAGGAGAAATTTTTCTATGACCTGCGTTCCTGGAATCACAGAGATGTGATATATCCAGAACACACTTCATGGTCTATATCCTGATGCCATGTGGCTCTCTCATAAATGGGAAGCAGCTATAAAATGGCAGAAAATACCCAATTTTACAACTGCTTTTGAAAATCTTTAATATTCCATATTTTAAGAGTACATCAGTGCATCTGACATAAAGTTGGAATGTAAACTGCATCAGGTTTTGAGCAGAAT
Source organism: Equus quagga (assembly GCF_021613505.1). Classification (NCBI taxonomy): domain Eukaryota; kingdom Metazoa; phylum Chordata; class Mammalia; order Perissodactyla; family Equidae; genus Equus; species Equus quagga. Next base: position 32,267,522 of record NC_060275.1, read on the forward strand.
TATGGTGTAATAAAAATGGGCAGGAGAACTGGACAGTGGAATAGCTCTCTGAATCTCATTGAAATGTGCTGCATTATCAATCATAGATATAAAACACTGCATGTTTAAGGATTTGGCAAGGTAGAATACACAGATTTTTTTCCAGGACAAGCAGATCTATCCTGACTCATATAGCAAATACCATTCAAATATAAAGCATCAAAAAATCAGCATCACCATTATATAATAAAACATGCAGTACAGTGCAAGAAACCTTAAGGCGCTTTATGTAACCATATTTGTGATCATGTCAGTATTATTCTGAGAGAGGTGTATGTATATTGTGAGATAAAGTGAGTAATTATATTGGTGTTATTAAGAACCAGGACTTTTGGCATGGGAGAAAGAACGTACAGACGTAAGGTCAAAAAGATTACATTTTTTAAAACCCTGCAATCCTAAATTTTAATTGCCAGGATCAGTGTGAACTTGATATATTTTATCATTATATATAAAAACAGCAGCTAAACTGATAGCAATCAGTTCTCCCAGCAACAAGATGATGGTCTGTAAGTATAGTTTCCTACTAAAAGAACCAAGAAAAAGGTCTTACAGCTAAGAAAGAGTGAAGAGGTCAACAAATCCTCTTCCTAGCCCCGCAAAAAAGGATAACACTGGACAAATTTATCAAAAACCACCATTTTGAGACCCTGAAAAAATTGACCAAACACAAGCAAATTAAGAAGTATTTATTTATGAAAAACTCCTAGTCCTTCAGCTAAAATCAAAGTATGTAGCCTTCTTGTCTGAGGTTAAAAATCACCCCCCACCTCCAGCTTGATCAGTGATAATGGCAATGTTGCCAGTGTGGGGCTGTAGGATACCAATAGCTTTGCTGTCAGATAAAATGGCCCCAATTTCAGGCACAGGATAAAAATCTACAGCAGGCCGCATTGTTAGTAGGAAATAAGTGGGAAACTGACAGTTCTACTAGCCTAAATTTGTGGTACTAGTTGGAGCAAGAGGTGAACTAACCATAAACTTAGTGGAGAAATCTTGGAAGTGAGAGAGTCACAGAAGAGATGATAAACTCCTCATGCATCCCTGACAGACTGTATGTGCATCACATGCAGACTATGCACATATGTAGGACATACCCAAGAGAGTTGAGTTGAAAGTAAAAGCCAGAGAAGACTTGAGAACTGGCTAAATATTGCATGTGCTCTCCAACCTACACAAAGATCAATCAGTAGAGGGAGGAAGATTTAGAGTTTAAGGTATTTGAGCACAACCTACACAAAGATCAATCAGTAGAGGGAGGAAGATTTAGGGTTTAAGGTATTTGAGCACAAGTCATTGGCTGACCATTAAGCTATGCAGATACTGGAGTGACTCCTACGAAGCCAAGCTAAACAATGAAAAAGAAAAAGTCTAAGCAGAGACACAAGCAGCTACACACTGCAGGAAAGATAAATTCTACAGTTTAAGTCCAGGTAAGTTACAGACAACAAAACAACAAAAACAATAGCACAGAAAAGTAAAGTCAGAGTACAAAATTAGTATATTATCTAAAATGTCAATTTTTAACAAAACATTAACGTATATGAAAGAAAAAAAAAAACAGGAAAATGTGACCCATACTTGAGGAAAAGAGCACACTGAAACTGACTCTGAGTAGACCTAGATGTAGAATTTAGCAGCCAAAAATTTCAATGCAGATTATAAATATGTCCAAAGAATTAAAGGAAATTATACCCAAAGTAGTGAATGCAAATTTGATAAGACGAATCAGCAAATAGGGGATCTAACTAGAGAAATAGAAAGTATGAAAATTTCCACTTGGATCTTTAACTTGAAAAATGTAATGAAAATGAAAAATTCACCAGATGGACTCAACAGATTTGTGATAGCAGGAAAAAGAATCGATGATTTTGAAGATTGAAAAATAGAAATTATCTCATCTAAATAGAAAGTAGATTAAAGAAAACATAAGGTAGATTCGGAGACTCGTCAGAAAATCATAACTTACCAATATACGTGTAATGGCAGTCCCAGAAGGAGAGAAAGTGGCAGAAAAGCATATTTGAGAACAGGTTTCAGCTCTGATATGAAAAAAATCATGGAAGTCATTATTCCCATCCTTAAAAGAAAAAAGAAAGTTGAGCAAACTGAAAATCAGTGACTTTTCTTAGACTCAGAACTGTTTATCATAGGCAAATCATCACCGTGAACTTGGAGAGAGAATTAAATCCAGAGAGTTACAGCCAATACTGGCATACCTGAAGAAGTCATGGAAGCAATAAACTGGTAGGATTTCTTAAATGGTAATTTTGATGAACTGCTGGAGCCTTGAGACTAGTTTGAGAGTGAGAAACTCCTGGGGATTGCAGCCTTAAAGGGACCTCCACACTTTGCTTTTTTACCATCAGGAACCCAACCATGCTTTTACAATGAAGAGCTAACAAAGATCTTCTTGTGGCTCTGACAGAGGAAGTTGGTAAAAGAAACTATTGTGAAACATATCCAGAGCATTCTTCATAACAAAGGCTTACTCTCAAGAGGGAAAGTTTTTATCCTACCTGAGGGAAAGATATTTCTCCAATTCCAGCCTCCTCTAGCCTTCCTCACTCATCTAAGGGAGGAAAAAAGTCCCAACAAGCTCTTTTGTAGATATAACAAATGGATTCTGAAATATATTTTCTGAAAGGGAAAAAATCTAGAATCACCAACACAGCATTGAAGAGGAAGGTCAAAGTTAGCGTACTGATAGTACCCAATTTCAAGACTTACTATAAAGCTACAATAATTAAGACAGCACGGTATTAGCAAAAGAACAGACACGTAGATAAACAGAATAGCGAGCTCAGAAAATAGACACACATATATAGTCAGCTGATCTTTGACAAAAGTGACTCAACAGAAAAAAGATAGTCTTTCATCCAATGGTGCTGGAACAAGTGGACATCCACATGCAAAAAACTGTAGGTGTGAACCTTACGTCTTTCACAAAAATTCAAAGTAAACCATAGATCTAAATTTAAAACATAAAACTAAAACTTCTAGAAGTAAAAAGACTATCTAGATAACCTTGGTTTAGCAATGAGTTTTCAGATACAATATCAAAAGTATGATCATGAAAGAAAAAAATGATAAATTGGACTTTATTAAAATTAAAAATTTCTGCTCTGTGAAAGACAGTTTAAATGAAAAGACAAACCATAGACTGGAAGAAAATATTTGCAAAGCACGTATTTGATAAATGACTTGCATCCAAAATATACAAAGAACTCTTAAAACTCAGCAGTAACAAAACCCAATTGAAAAATGAATAAAAGATCCAAAGATTCTTCACTAAAGAAGATAAACAGATGGTAAATATGTATATGGAAAAGATACTGAATATCACTTGTCATTAAGGAATTGTAACTTAAAATAATGAAATACCACTACACAGCCATTAGACTGGCTAAAATCCAAAACTCTGACAATACCAACTGCTGGCAAGGATTTAGAGCAACAGGAACTCTCATCCATTGCTGGCAGAAATGCAAAATAGTACAGCCACTGTGGAAGACAGTTTGGCAGTTTCTTATGAGCCAAACATAGGGTTAGCATACGATCTAGCAATCTCACTCTTAGGTATTCACTTCAAGAATTTGGGGTAAACATGGCCACGCAAAAGCCTGTGTATGAACGTTTATAGTAACTTTATGCATAATTGCCAAAAACTTGAAGTAACCAAAATGTCCTACTATAAGTAAATAGATAATGAAACTGTGGTACATCCATACAATGAAGTATTACTCAGTGAGAAAAAAATGAACTATCAAGCCATGAAAAGGCGTGGATGAGCTGTTATGTATATTGCTAAGTGAAAGAATGTGAAAAGAGTTTAAAAAGACTGGATACTCTGTAATTCCAATTATTTGACATTCCAGAAAAGGCAAAATGATAAAAACTAGCAAGGTCAGTAGTGCCAGAGTCTCAGGGAGATAAACAGGAGGGTTGAGCAGATGAAGTACAGGGCATTTTTAGGATGGTGAAATTACTCTGTATGATACTGTAGTTGTAGACACATGACACTAGACATTTGTCAAAACCCACTGAATTTTATGGCACAAAAGAATGTACCTTAATGCTTGCAGATTTTTAAAAATCATTTAGGATATTAGAAAAATCCCAGCATGGAATATAGAATGCAATGAAACAATCCAACTATATTACAAATGTATGACATAACCTCACTGAGTGGGGTTTTGGAAAAGGGTGCTGACCTAGGCAATTTTGGAAAGGAGTGGCAAGTGTAAAACTAAAAGCAAAAGAGACTGTACATAAGCACTGTATGCTAATTATATCCCATGGGGGGATGAGTTAATACTGACACTGATATACACATATACGGGATTTGAACAATTAAGCAAAATGAATAGTAGATAGTGGGAGACAGGTTTCTCATTATTGCAGTCAAAGTTTACAAATAAGCATGTGGAAAAGGCTAGAATGATCCATATAGTAATGGATTGGAGGTGGAGACATCAGCATGAACTCAAGTTTACCTCAATATAGATATAGATGGTTACATATGGAAATATTTCTAGACAGGCGCATATACATGTGCTGGTATACATACATATTTCCTTGTTCTATTAGCCTACAGGGCCTAGAAGCAATGATACCCTCGTAACAAAGAGTATATCTAGCACTCAGATCTTGGTTTCTAATATCATTCTCAAAAAAAAAAGAAAAAAAAAGATCCAGGCCTTCTTAGAGAAATGGCTGATGAACCTGGAGCATATTGTAGTGCCACAAAGTAAGAAAATGTTTGTACAAGAAAACCCTACAGGGACAGCCCTGGTGGTCTAGTGGTTAAGTTCAGCATGCTCTACTTCAGTGGCCTGCATTTGTTTGGTTCCCAGGAACCAGGCCTACAGCGCTCTGTAGCAGTCGTGCTGTACTGGCGGCCCACACACTAAAAAAAAGAGGAAAATTGGCACAGATGTTAGCTCAGGGTGAATCTTCCTCAGGAAAAAAAAAAAAAAAAGCTACAATGATGAAGTATGTCAAAGGGACATAGGAACCAACTGAAGGAGTTCCCAATGGCCAAAACTGGAATAGCTTAAAAAAAATAAGCAAAGTAGTATCAGATTATAACCCAAAGTACAAAATAAACATCCATGAGGCCATACAGATATAAATGATTGAATATCTAGATAATATGGGGAAAACAGACAAATCTTCCTAGCAGAAGAATTCCAAGTAATTCATATAGATTCCCCTCCCTCAAGGTTATAGAGAGTAACTCTCTACTCCTCTAGTGTGGGCTGTACATAGTGACTTGCTTCTGAAGAGTATAGCTTGGAAAAGGAGGGGAAAAGAAATCAACTACTGTAGAGAAGCCTTGCAAACGCTACTTCAGTGAGTTGTTCAAGATCAACACCAACACTGATACGTTATGTTGATAGCATATACCACTGATATCATGTGATGAAAATGGCACTTTACCCTTGTGGTCATCTTCTCAAACACACACAACTCTAGTTTAATCATAAGAAAAACATCAGACAAATCCTAATAGAGGAACATTCTAAAAAATACCTGACCAGTACTCCTCAAAACTATGAAGGTCGAGGCTGGCCCAGTGGCATAGCGGTTAAGTTCGTGTTCTCTGCTTTGGGCCCAGGGTTTGCCAGTTCAGATCCTGCTTATCAAGCCAAGCTGTGGCAGGCATCCCACATATAAAATAGAGGAAGATAGACACAGATGTTAGCTCAGAGCCAATCTTCCTCAGCAAAAAAGAGGAGGATTGATGCCAGATGTTAGCTCAGGGTTAATCTTCCTCAAAAAAAAAAAAAAAAAAAGAAGGTCATCAAAAGCAAGGGAAGTCTAAGAAACTGTCACAGGTTTGAGGAACCTAAATGCAATGTGATATCCTAGGGAATCATGGAACAGAAAGAGAACATTACATAAAAACTAAGAGAATCTGAAAATTATATGAACTTTAATGAGTGTCTCCTTATAGGTTCATTAATTGTAACTAACGTCCCATAACAATACAAGGTGTTAATAAGGAGAACAGGGTATTAGATATATAGGAATTCTCTGTACTAATTTAATAGTTCTCTAAATTTAAAACTCTTCTAAAAAACAAAAGTTTATTTAAACACTATTTTAACAAATGGTTGAAACTCCCCAATTTGATGAAAAACATTAATCTACAGATCCAAGGAGGTCAATGAAAACCAGATGTGATAAATATAAAGAGATCAATACCTAGACATATCACAATCAAAGTGCTGTAAGCCAAAGACACAGGAAAAACCTTGAAAACATCAAGAGAAAAAAGACTCATCATGCACAGTGAACCAATGGTACTACTTAAGGTTGACTTCTGAATCAGAAACAATAGAGGCCAGAAGGCAATGGGAGAACATATTCAAAGCACCGTCAAAACAGAATTCTATATCCAGCATACCTATTCTTAAAAAAATAAAGGCAAAAATAAAATGTCCCCATATAAACAAAGATTGAGGGAAATTGCTGCCAGCAGATCTGCCTTATAGGAAATACTAAAGAAAGTCCTTCAGGCTGAAAGGCAGAAGACCAGATGATAATTTAAATCCATAGAAAGAAATAAAGGGACCCAAAATGGTAAGTATATATGTAAATAAAAGACTGTATAAATATATTTTCTAATTCTCATAATGTATTTTTTAAATATAAGATTGTATTAAGCAATAACGATAACGCTATATTTTGGGGGTTATAACATATATAGAGATATCATATATACGACAATAGCACAAACAGTGAGAGTACAAGAAATTGAGCTATTTTAGAGCAAAGTTGCCATATTTTGCAGGAATTGTCAGTATTTACCTGAAGTAGATTGTGATAAGTTAAGATATTGTAATCCAAAGTAACCACTAATCACTCCAAAAAACCAGTTTAAAAAAATCAACAGGGACCAGCCCTGTTGCCAAGTGGTTAGGTTCGCACGCTCTGCCTCTGCAGCCCAGGGTTTCACCGGTTAGAATCCTGGGCGCAGACACGGCACCACTCATCAGACCATGCTGGGGCAGCGTCCCACATGCCACAGCCAGAAGGACCCACAACTGAAAACACGTAACTATGTGCCAGGGGGCATTGGGAGAAAAAGAAAAAGTAAAATCTTTAAAAAAAAAAATCAACAAATAATAGGAGATATTATTAAAGAACTGGACTCCAATGGGTCAAAGAAGAAATCACAAGGAGAATTCAAAAATATCTGAACAATTGTTAATGGGGATAATAGGAACCTTGAATAGTAAAGGCCAAGTGGTGTCACTTAACCATTATAAGCAAGGTGGTCAAAATTACCATAATAGGTGTCAAGGTTGGATTGACAGCCAGGGTAGAGTTGACCTAGGAAAAGGATGGACAGCCATTTAGCCTATTGCTTAACGAGTCATAATGAAAAGAGATAAAAAAAAAATGGACGAGCAGAAGGCAGGTATCATGTACCTAATGGAAAGGCATGATCCTTGTCCAGTTCCCAGGCCTGAATCAATTCTCAGACTCAGAACCCATCAACTGAGGGAAAGGCCAGGTCCTGATGAAGAAAGATGCAGAAAGTATTCACGCAAGTGCTCTCCACAGTCCTTCTAAAAGGTGACTATGGCTCTTTACTCAGATAACCATATACTGGAGAAAGAATAACCAGATCTTTCAAAGGCAGTTGTATACAGGGTATGAGTTGATGCTAAGAACCAGGGATCTAAAGAGTCCTTACGGTCCCCTGTTAGAGTAAGAGAATGTGGGAGCACTCAGGCAATAAAAGAGTACTGACCCAGGTCCATCTCACTGTGTGTCCAATAGGTCTGGCGGCACCTCTGGTAATTATTGCTCAGTTCCAAAATGTATAATCAGAAGGGACATGAATAACAGTTCAGAAACTTCATATTGGCTCCTGAGCTGTAAAGTAACAGCTAGTATAGTAGGAAAAGTCAAACGGAAGTGCCTAAAACCTCTCGCTCAACCAAGATAGTAAATTACAAAACAGTGTTATATTCTGAGGAGAGAGGTGATTAATGCCATTTTCAAAGGCTTAAATCAGTAATGATGATGCCATCATACCCTATTTAGTTCCCCATTGTGGCTCTTGAAAAAGTCCAATGAATCAGAACGACTGAGAGTGGACCACTGCAAACCTAAGCAAGCTGTAGGCCCAAGTGCAGCTGCTATAAAGATATAGTATTATTAGTAGAGCAAGTTAACACATCCCTGGTTATGACAGTTACATATCTGCAAACGCAGCCTTGTCAATCTCTCTCAGGAAGAATTAGAAGCAGCTGTTTCCACTTGGGACAAACAACAATGTACATTCATGGTCTTGCTCAAGAGCCAACTTAATTCTCTTGCTTTCTGTCAAAATATAGCTCAAAAAGATTTGAACCATCTGGACATTCTGCAGAACATCACATTGCCCGCTATATAGATGAGATCATGTTTATCAAACATGATGATCAATAATTGGCAATTACTCTGAATGCCTCGGTAAGATATATGCATTCCAGAGAGTGAGAGATAAGCCTCACAGAGGTTCACAGATCTGCCACACTGGTGAAGTTTTTAGGGTTCTAGTGACCAAGAGTATGCTGGGATATCCCCTTCAAAGTAAAGGCCAAGTTATTGCACTTTGCAACTCTTAAGAAACACAAAGTGGTTGGTAGGCTTCTTTGAGTTTTGGAAACAGCATATTCCACACCTGGGAATACTGCTCAGCGCCATTCATCAGGTGTCACAGAAGACTGGAAGGTTTTGAGTGAGGCCTGGAGCAAGAGAAGAGGTGTATAGATTAGATGAAGAAGACTTGTGAGACTCTAGCTAAAGTTCTAAGAGAAAATTCAAAGCAAGCACCTCAAGGTTTCTGGAGCAACACCATACCAACTTCAGCAAAGAATGACATACCATTCGAAAAGTGGCTTCTGGCATGCTACTTGGCACTGGTAGAAACTGGACATCTAACTATGGAGTGTCAAGCGACCCTGAGGCCAGAACTTCCCACCACACCCTCCACACTATTAAACGCATCAAGTCATAAGTTCACACAAGACTTCAACAACTCATCATAAAATGGAAATGGTATATCAGAAATTAGGCTTGGGCACGTCCAGAGGGCTCACACCCTTGGTCTCATGAGACATTCCTTATGACCAACTGATGAAGGAGGAAGAAGTCTAAGCCTACTTCATGGTTGAGTCAGCTTTGTATGTGGGTACAAGCAAACAATAGACTACTGTTTCACTACAGCCCCACTCAGGCATGTCTTTGAAGGAGAACAGTGAGGAGAAATCCTCTCAATGGCACCGATTCAGGTTGAGCAGCTCACCATTCATTTTGTGTAGAAAGTGAAGTGGCCCAAAATAAGGATATACATGTACCTCTGTGAAGTGGTAAGTGACTTACCTATTTGGCCAGAGGCCTTAAAGTTGCAATATTGGAAAACTGAGTGCAAGTATGTCTGAGAAAGAGGTAAATGCTGGATTTAGGGGACTGGGCACAAAGCGTAAGAATTTTTATATTGCACATTAATGCCCAGAAGAAATTATCAACTGCAGAACAGGTCCAAACAACCAAGTGGCAAAGATACCTTCACCAGTAGGAATCAGCCAGTTTCTTTCCTCAAATGGTTTGTGCAATGGGATCAAGACTGGATTAGCCAAAGTGACAGACAAAGGGGCTATGCCTGGCCCACAGCATGATCTCATTAAGGCTGATATGGTCACTGCTAAATGTCCAATCTCTCAACAATAGAGGGCAATGCTGAGCCCCTAGTATGACAAACTCTCAAGTAGACCAACTAGTGTCTTAGTGGCAAGTTGATTACATTGGATACCTTCTATCTTGAAAAGGGTAATGTTTTATCTGCACTCTCATTGCTTATACTTTAGATATGAGTTTACCTTTTCTACCTACCATGCCTCAACCAGCATCACTATCAATATTAGTTTCCTAGGGCTGCCAGAACAAATTGCCACAACTAAGTGACTTAAAACAATAGAAATCTATTCTTTCACAGTCCTGCAGGCCAGAAGTCTGAAATCAAGCTGTTGGCAAGGTTGTTCCTCCACGGAGCTTTGAGGGAGAATCCATCCCATGTCTCTCTCTTGGCTTTAGGGGGCTGCTGGTAATCCTTGGCATTCCTTGGCTTGTAGACACAGCACTCCAATCTCTGCCTCTGTCTTCACATTGCCTTCTCCTCTCTGTGGTCTTTTCTTCTCTTAAAAGGATACTTGTCATTTGATTTAGATGCCTTACCTAATCAAGGATGATGGTTTTTGCCTGGTCATTTTGGGTTCCTTATGCCAAACAGCCAGTAGGCACAAAAAGGAGTTACCTTCCTGACAAGTTAATTAATCCTGATCATCATGAAAAGGTACAACTGCTGCTATGTAATGGAGAAAGGAAACAATAGGTTTGACACTCAGAAGACCATCCATTGGAGCATCTTAGTGATTTCATGTCCAGTTGTAACTGTAAATGGGCAAATGCAGAAACAACAGTCTGATAAGGGGATGGTAATCAGGGGCTGAGACCCCTCAGTAATGAAGGCTTGGGTCACCCAACTAAGCAGGCCATGAAGACCAGAAGAAGGGACAGCCAACAGGGAGGGGAATCTACAGTGGGTGATGGGGGAGGGAGCTAAGTTACAATTTATCAGTTACAAACTTAGTTCCAACTTAATCCCACTAAACTCCCCTGCCCCCTTTTCTTAAACAAGATTTCCCAGAAATTGTGACAAACCAGAATGCTGGTGAAGCTGTGTTTGAATAACACGATCTTAAAGTGAGAAGCAAGGGAATCTAAATCATGCAAGGAGTGGACTTCAGTTGAAGCTGTTGGTGCCTCCAGCCAGATCCCCTTTACTGAGCTGGTGCACACAGCCCTGACTCATTGTTAGTGTTGGCTGAGCACAACTCATAGCTGCATCTTTCTCCCAAGAATTTTTCTTGTCTAAATGGAAACAGCTGTTTCATTCAAAGGATTAATTAAGCATTGCCCCCAGGGACAGTCAGGAGCCGATAGTTAATGGACATGGAAGGTACAGAAGGCTTGTTCCCTTGCCTTAAGTGGGGACCATCTCTATGGTGTGATCTGTGCTACAGAGCTTCCCTTGGGACCAAGATAAAGCTAATCTTTAGCCAAGACCATTTTTCTTCCTTAGCTTTTTTATCTTATTGCATCTTGCTCGCCTCAGCATTCTCCTGAGAGCACTCATTCAATAAATTACTGTCATAGGAATCACTGACTCAGGTTTGTTCTCAAGCAGAGCCAAAGGCATAAGCCAAGCACAGTATGGTTTCCAGAAGTTTGAGAAATGAAGCAGGAATTTTAATAGTCCCACAATGTTGGGAAGAAAAAGAAATGGTATTCCAGGCCCACCAAGTAGGAGAAAGGCCCTGATAAACAGTTCAGGCTCTCACTTAGGACACCTGAAGAGCTATACACTCATCTTCTTGTCAGCTCAATCCCTGACTGAAATAAAGTGAGCTCCCACTATCCTCTCTGCAGGTGGATCAAAATCTCTTCAATTTTTCATAAACAATGCCTGGAATTGAATTAAAAATAACCAGACGTAGAAAGAAATAGGACCAAGAAATAAAACAGAAAACAGAAATAGACCCACAAGTGACCTAGATATTCAAGTTAACAGACATAGTTGATTATTATGGTCAAGAAAAGATACAGTATTTCAGCAAATAACTAAATTTTTTAATATAAATAAAATAAAAAAGTTCTAGAACTGAAAAACAACAATTGAAATTAAGAGGTGAGTTTAATAACAGAACAAAGTAAAGTTGATGAAAGGGAGAAAAAATGGGAACATAGGTCAAACAAGCATACAGACTAAAACAAGGAGAGGAGAAAAGATAAACACAAGAGACACAAGACATACAACTTTTTGTAGAATTAATATACGTATAATCCAGTGGTTCTTAATGAGACAATTTTGCCCTTCTCCTCCAGGGGACATTCGGCAATAGCTGGACATTTTTTTGTCACAACTTCTAGAGGTTGCTACTGGCATCCAGTGAATAGATGCCCGAGATACTGTTAAGAGTCTTATAATGAACATGATGGACTCCCACAAATAAGAACTATCTGGTGCAAAGTTGTCAGTAGAGCTGCTGTTGAGAAACTATGATATAAAAAGTCCAAGAGAGAGCAGAAATAGAAACTGGCAGAAGCAATATTTAAAGAGATAATTACTGAGATTTTTCCAAAAGGAAAAGAACAAGTACTCGTATCAGTGAATTGCAATATATGGACTTATTTGATCCTAGTCCCTAGAGGCAAATTTAAGAAGAAATGTAAGACGACCTGGGAAGTTTGAATATTCACTAAACCTTCAATTGTGTAAGAAATCATTCCTAATTTTTTAAGGTGAGGTAATATTATGGCTATGCTTTGAAAGATAATCATTCCTTATCTTTTAGAGATACATACAGATATATTTATGAATGAAATGATTTCAAGTCTGGGATTTTCTTCAAAATAACCAGAACAAGGAGAGATGAGAGTTAGTAGGGGTGTAGATGAAACAAGATTGGCCATGAGTTAATGATTGCTGAAGCTGGGTGATAGGTATTTGAGCATTCATTATACAATTTTCTCCAATGTTTCTATGTTTTACATTCTTCCAATATAAAAGAGTAAATAAACCTATAGTGCAAAGGAGCAAGTATTTTGATTGCTATTAGGCTTTTATAGTTGCATTAAACAACATCAGAATTTTCTAGCCCAAAACATTACTTATCTTTGACCATACAACCTACAAGTATCAGCTCTGTCAGGCATCTCTTCTTTCACAAATTTAGCTAATGACATTAAGTTTCCTTTAAGTGCTATATTCAGTATAAAGTGATTGCAGATGTCACAATCACATACTGCATCTGACCTGCTGTCATCAGAAAAGTTATTTCAAAAATCTACCTCAAAAGCAAGATTCTTATCACTTTGCCTCACCATTGTATATCCTTCAGATTTCCCTCTTCTGACTGCTCCCTCCAGTTACTTCTTGCCTTCTATGACTTCCCGTTTTCTTTTTTGATCTTCATTTCCAGTTTCCAGGCCTCTAGTACACTGTCTTCAGTCCAACTTTATCTCAACACCAGTTTTAACTCCTGCTTTGACTTAACTTCCTACCCTGTTCTGATCCATGGTCTTGCTTTGAAATTCAGCAATTGGATACATGCCTACTCCAGACTGCCCAGCTGCTTTCTGATTCCCACCACTGAACTATACTGACTGCAACTTTCAGTGCCATGGACTAGGCATATGGTTGTGTAACCACCAAAGACATGAAAATATTGGCATGTCTGAGTGGCACAGAGTGTCAACCAACCATAGCTCATTGGCTTATCCCTCCCTGAACTCTCTAGGATGAGGCCTTCCCATTGGAGGTGTTAAGCACTTTCATGGGTGCTGTGTATGTGCTAATTCTGACTGGCTAAAATTTTGGGGGGAACAACTGTAAAACCTTACAGTGATGTGTCCAATTGTTTACAGAATTCTTAAAAGTACAACCATATCTTCTTCATCCCTCATTATATCCTTTAAATATCCTTCTCAGGCAGATTGGCCAGCCCCATATTTCCCTGTTATTGGCACACAACTGCCCAGGTTCCTCATGACCAGATCCCCTCATATGCTCCAGAAAAATATAGTCACAGTGTCTCCTTCTGAGGAAATCTATCCTCAGATATTTGTACTTTTAGTATTCATTCATCTGTATTCAACCTTTCTAGATTAAGTTCCTTACATTAGCTAGCACAATGCCATGCAAACACCAGTTATTTGATAAATACTTATTGAATAGTTGAATAGATAAATGAAATAAATGAATGAATACAATGTGAAAATATGTACATCTCCTCAAAATAGGAGCGAATCATTCAATATAAATCAATGATGTCAAATCATTGCCCCATAGAGTAAAGAACATGAATTCATTAAATTGATGTTCTACTTGGATGGAGGCCACTTTCCGAATGAATGTGTCCAAACGCCTGTTATGAGTGCTTGGCTACGGTGCCAGGCTGTATTTTCTGTAGAAAGCAATTGTTAAGAGTGCCAAAAGAGAACTGCTGTGAACCCTGGTGGGACCTTAGTTTTATCCAGTTTCCAGATTGTAAAGTGATTGCTTTGGGTTTCTACTATTTCCCATTCTCATTACACTCTTTGTCACCAGAATGGATTTATGTGGTGCCATATTCTGCACACATTACAATGTTTGTCAAGATAATGAATGGTCTGAAAATTTGAATTTTCAGGACAGTCAGTGAATTACGAAAGTGTGTCTTAAAATATTTCCTCATTCTGCTCACTTACCCAACAGGCTCAGCTCTCCCTCCTCTTAAAAGCCTAACAGTTGGCAGGAAGAGGTCTGAGAGGTCAGCAAAGCAAAGATTAGAATATTGAAAAGGTCAGTGTGGCATGGCCACTTCTTTAATTCACACCACATATTAGACATTAAAATTCTAGGTTCTCACTCTTCTGACAAATGAGAATAGAAAAATAGCAGAAAATTAATCGGCAACACTTTTTAAAGTGACAAATGGTTATTAATTTCTTTGGTATTCATTACAATAACATTAATCATAAAAAACTCTTTGAATGTGAAAGTAGCTGTTATGTGCAGTTCCATAGGAATTTGGTGGTAATTTAGCATTCATTAATGTCCATTTACAATGAAGTGTTGCTATATTAATCCACTTTTCTGTGACAAAACCTGTAATAGGCAAAAGACAGTCTGCTCCCTCTCTAGACTTTCCATCTCACTTGTGAAGCCAACTTATGCCTTTAGTTAAGGCTAAAATTGTAAGTGGTCTCCTAATTGTTGTGGCTAGCCCCCTGAGTCCAAGATTCAAAGAATGTCAAAAATTAGGATGACTCTGGATACTGAGGAGCATAATACAGTTTTTTAAAATTTATGTCACTGAGTTTCTGCATTAGCTGATTACTCTAGCCAACTTAATGACACTAAATACAGAATTCAATCTTAGAGGTAGGTAGTGATTCAATGCCTCAGGCCCTAACCTTAATCCTAGCTTGTTATCTTGTTGCAAGTGGTTAAAATGGAAGCATGATACACATTGTTTTTACAAAGAGTGTAATGTAAATGGAAAATATTAGAAACTCAAAGCAAAGACTACAGTCTGGTAATTGGATAAAGCCAAAATCCCTTCAGATTTGGTAGCCATTATTTACTTCCTCTGAATCAGATTCCATTAAAAAAAACTCTACTGGAGTAATAATCAATTTCTTCATAATGCCAATAACAGCAGCTTTTTGTTGTTATTGACAATAGTAATAATAATATCAATACTACTCGACGCTCTATGCTAGGCACTGTTGTAAGGAATTAACTCACATTAACTAAGTTAATCTTTTCAACAACCCTGGGAAAACAGCACTATTATTATCATCCATATTTTATACAGACAAGGAGAGAACACAGGACACACAACTAGCAGCTGGCTGAGCTGAGATTTAAACCTGTCAATCTGGCTGCAGAGTCCACCCTCTGAAGAATTACACTTTGCTGCCTCTTATCTTGCCAAAGGGGCTGTTTGCAAGAACATTGAGTACAATGATGGACTAGAACCTAGAAACTTTTAAAAAGGAAGCTCAATTTCCTAAGGATTCAAGGAGAACAGAAAGATCTGTCCCTCTAAATCAGAACTTCCCAAAATATGTATGCTGCCACAGGGACCAGGAGAGACAGATCCCTTCAGCCCTGGGGCAGCCAGATGGGGACGGAGGCAACCAAAGCCAGTAAGCTGGTTGCACCACAATCTACTTCTTCCAGCCTCCTGGAAGCATATTGGAGAGAAGCAGGGTCTGAAGTACTGTGCACCCTCAGGCCACTGGCAAGATCAGCGCTGCCCGTCATGTGCTGCTGCGTGCCCTGTTCGGCTGAAGGCACACGGAGAGGAGCTGCACCACTTGGCAATACACTTCAGAAGCCAGCAGCAAAGCTCAGCACTGCAGATGAAATGGAAACAAGAACCAACAGAGCTGTTAGAGGATGTCACAGTCTGGGTAGACAAGGAGCACTTCTGTCTGTAGCCCAAGGGGTGACCACTCGGGAGTGGTCACAGGTGCAAGGACCTGATGTGCAAAGCTCCAGGCAGTGCCCTGTGGCCCTGCCTTCATGTATGTTGAAACTTCTGTCAATTCACAGCTGATAGGGCTTTTTATCACCATCCAAGCTCTCTGCAGGTGACAGCTCTAACACTTCACGCATGCTCTGCAAACTAACCTGCCATCAGTATTTCTAAATATTCGATATGAAAAAGTCCAGTTCGATTTGAATCTTTATACATTAACACAAGAAATGTCAACATTAGTCCATGAAAGAAAAGAGCTGTTAGATCTTTAAAATGTAATTTCAACTGTTGTAAATTGTAGAATAATTGCAAAAATTGTTTTAAAATTTTTGTGACCTATTTGTGGAATAAAACGTCTTTGTTGACAAAGACAATCAACGATCTGAAGATATTAAACCCTTTGATCAGAAATTGTTTATGTAGTCATTTCAAGCATTAGCACTTGTATTAAAAAGTTATATTCATGGAAGACAGCTCAGATTAATAAAAATGAAAAGAACTTATCTGGAATTTTATAAGTATTTAACATTTACAGTATTCTTTCTTTTTCTATATTTATTGTCCTTACATAATACACAGAAAAGGTAATGACTGTTTTCACCATTTTATAGAAAATTCACTCAAATCCCCTTCAGCTTACTCCAGAATGCCATACAAACCTTCTCACGAGAAGGTCAGGAAGCCCTGCTCCAGAAGCTGCCCGAAGCGAAGATACAGCAGGAGCAAGCTCACAAAAACCCGAAGCAAAATCAGGTGAGGAAGAAAGCTTTAAAGTCCCCCCGACAACCTAAACGTTTTGAAATATTTGTCATGCCCATGAAGACTTTTTTCAAGAGATAAATTCTCACCAGATTAAAAAGTAAACTCAGCTGAGAATAGGGAATAGGTTTTGAACTTGACAGGCCAGGCAAGGCTGCCTGCAGCCTGACAAGCCCTCTCTTTGAGGCGCTTGCACTGCACATGCAAACACCTGGCACCTGCGCTGGAGGAGAGGCATTTGCGTTCTCTCCAATTCCAACATCCTTGTGCTCCTAGAGTTCTGCTGTGCATCTCCAGCATCACTGCCTTGCTACCCCTTTAGTAACAAAACAAATGAACACATGTTCCGGGGCTGCCCATTGAGCCCTTAGGCCTCCCCAACCCACTCAGTGCCCTTGCCTCACATTCCTACTCCCCTTAGGTGATTGTTTATGACGGTCTTCTCGATTGAGAGCTCCCTGCAGGGAAGGTTTTTCTCATTCTCAAAATACCTAGCAGAAAGCTCAGATGGCATATAAACTCCCTCTGCTATGTATTTGCTGAGTCTCCCTGGACAAAGTACTTCACTTTATTGAAACTCAGTTTCCTCATCTGTAAAATGGAGATAGACTTACCTATGTCATATGGTCTTTGTACAGATGAAATTCATTAGGTCTAAGACAGCAAGGCCCTCAATACATTTTAACCAATATTAGGATAGCTATTATTAATGGTTGTGGAGCTGAAATGTTAAAAGTATTATTTCAAGTACTAACTAGTTTTGAAAATTCTATTCCTACCTGGCATGATATCTTCACAAGATAACATCAGTAAATAAAAGTAAGGATTTTCTTATCAAAACAGTGGACTCAAGAACCCTCTCTTAGGCCCAGAAATCTCAGGTGAGTTTATCCGTTTCTGATCCCCTCCACCCCCATGTCCCAAGAGGATGAGGCCACGAGAATGCCCTACAATATTGGCTCTTTTTTCCTTGAAGTAGGTTAGAGTGGGCCTCATCTGAAGCCTATGACCCATCCTCCAGGCTGCAATCTCCTCCTTCACCCATCTTAGTATCCAGAGCCACCCAAGCCCGTGATCCTGGACCAGCTCACTTGTCTTACATTTCTTCTTCATTGCTTCTTTCTTTTTCCGAGTTTATGAATACCCAGTCTTCCTTGCATCCACTCCTAAGGTTAATTTACAGCATTCCCTGCTTCAGTTTTCCACTCCTTAGCTGCCCCAGCCAATATCCTCCTTTCCAGATTTCCTGACCCCTGTCTTGCCCCCATTTTTGAAGGCTCAAAGTCCTTATTCACTCACTTATCAGTCCCAAGCCCAGCACATTCCCTTAGGCCCATCATCATAGTGCAGGAAACGATCACTCTGTTACTGGAACACCTTAGCACCTCTCCCTTCTTTGTTCCTATCTCCTGTCCTTCCACTCCCCCACCAGGAGTGACCGGCGAAATCTCTGTTCTTGCTGATATGATCCAAGCATAGGTAAATTGAAGACCTGGGAGCTGCCACATCACTGTGGGCTTCCTCCTTCTTGCCCTTTTTTAACCAGCCAGCACGGAAATGCATGAGGCCAGCACTACAACACTAAGTGAAAAGGCAAGATAAAAGTTCACAAAGTGTTTAATTGTAAACACAACTATGTAAAATGTAAAAACAACTACGTTTGCCCATGTTTTCCTTGTGCCTACATATTGTGGATGTTCCATAAATATTTGATGTATAAATTTATGAGTCAATGAATGCCTTCATAAAATATTAGACGGAAACATGCCAAAATGATTGTCTTTGACAGAAATATTAATGGTCTTTGTTTTTTTATTCCTACTTTTCTATACTTTTCAAGTTTCCTACCTTGGTCATGCATGGCTTATATAATAATTGCAAAAGAATTTTGAAAAAGTAATGGTCAAATACAAATCATTCTTAGCACATACACAAGTTTCCTCACAAAATTTAATTACTTTTTAAAACCAAACACAAGAGTACACAGTGAATTATTCCATTGTATAAATGTCAAAAACAGGCAAAACTAATCATCGTACTAGAGAATGGTAGTTACCTTTGTGGGGATGAGGTGTGCGTAGTGATTGAGAGAGGCCCAAAAGGGACTTCTGGGAGCTGGATATCTTTGATTTTCTTCTAGATACACATGTGTGTTCACTGTGGAAATTAAACTGAAATATACACTTACATGCACCTTTCTGCATGTGTATTAAACCTCAATAGGAAGATTACTTTTAAAACTTAAAAAAAGTAATTGCTTTTCAAGTAGAACATTTCAGAAGAAAAAGGTTTAATTTTAAAGTTTTGGTCCGTTGATTTTAATCTCAGTCTGTTCAGAGAAAAGAAATACAAGTATGAAAAATAAGAGGAGTAATATCACAGCAAAGCAGCTGAGGAGTATTTGAAATTGAAAGCTATTAAATTGGCAGAAGAGTGATTATTGCCACATTAAAACTCGTTTCCAATCTTTAAAAATGGTCATGCAATTATCTAATATACAAATACGCTTGGAATGGGTAAAGTCTGCTTTTCTTTCTAATTATAATGTGATTTATCAGACTTTTGACCTTGCTGTCCCTAAGGTGACTCTCTCTCTCTCTCTCTCTCTCCCAAAATCATTTAAATATCCACATGTTAATTAGGAAAGACTTTGAAAAACACATCCCCACATCCTCATTAGTAAGAAATGTTCATGTTGGGGTCACCCAGACCTTGAGTTTGTCTATCACCTTATATTTTGTGGAGGTTCCAAGTGCTTTATTTCATCTGAGTCCTGTGGATGTACAAGCCTGTTATCCAGTAAATGACCCACCCACCTCCAGCCCCTCCAGGAAACTCTACCTGGACAGCCTGATCAAAAGCAAGCTGAGACTGGGGACTCCTTCCAAAGTGGGACAGGCTGTGTACAAATCCAGTGTCCCAGAAGGTAAGCAGATGCTAACAGTTGACATGCAAGGTCAAAGTGCTGCAGGCTAAGACAGTCTGCTCAACTCCAACTGCAAAGCTGGTTCTAATAATCTCCCCATTGAAAGGGAAAGCAACAGAGGGTGAGGCCTAACTCCATGGGCAGTCAAGGTGTTCCTGGCTAAAGCTCTTCTTTGTCAAGAAAATGGGGAACTCACCACATCAGGGGCACTGCTGGGGTTCAAGTGAGCCCTTTGCACAATAGACTCCAAAAAGACAACCAGGTATAACAGATATGGAGAATTGTCCCCAGTTAGGGATACTCAGCCATGGCTAGAGTGTCATCAGGAGTCCAAGCTGCAACCTCAGTTTTATCTATCATTGGGTTTCAGAAATCTTTGGTAGACAGTTCGTTAAAAATTTTAAAGAGAAGGTAAATTGGCAAATAATGGCAGAAAAAGTTAATGAAGAGATGCCAAAGACATGGGAAATGTTTCACCTTACCGTAATAAAAAATGAAAATAAAAAGATGACGTGATAGCGTTTTACATCAAAGTTAACAAAATAATTACAAAGTAAATAATTTAATTCTTAGAACCCAATGTTAGGCCACGTCTGCATTACTGTCAGCTCAGCACATAAGGACCACCTCTTGGGAATGCAATAAGCATACACGTAGCCTGACCCATATCAACATGCCTATTTTTTTACCTAAAGTTTCTGGAAATTTTAAGTAAATAATAGTTTTAAAAGTAGTCATTGCAGCATCATCTAAACTATATATATATTTTTTAAATAATTGAATAAACTATTAAATTCGTTATATAATTTTTTAAAAACTCTACATAACTACAAAGAAAAATGTTTATAACATTGTTAACTAAAAAATTCAGATTCAGAAATGTATAATTCCTAGTATAATTACATAAAACATGGATATATACCAACCAAACTGAAAGAAAATATGCGAAAATGAGATCAGCTATTCTGGTAGCATTGTGAATTGAGATAATTTATGTCTTTTAAAAATCCATTTACCACTCTTTATGCTTGTGCAATAAAAATACATTTAACTAGACAATTAGCTCTTGGGCATTACTGCAAATTCTATAAACAACAAAACACATCTTATTTCACCACACTAAAAAGATAAGGAAATCAAAATGTATTTTGTTTAAATATTTAGAAATTATATGATGGCCAATCACTTAACCTCTCTGGGCCTTTCCTGCCTCATTTATAAAATGGACATGATAAAATCTGTCATCCTATCTCACAGATTTTACACTACTCAAACTAGTTGATACATATAAAAGTGCTTATTAATCATATTGTCTCTGTCCCTCGCACTGCTATAACAAAATACTAAAAACTGTGTGACTTACAAACAAAAAACATTTATTTCTCACCATTCTGGAGGCTGGGAAGACAAGATTAAGGCGCCAGCAGACCCAGTGTCTGTGACAGCCAGCTACCTAGACCTCGGTCTGCTTGCGGTAACCTCACATGAGGAAAAGAAGGCGAGGGAACATTCTCAGGCTGCTTTTGTAAGGATGCTAATCCCATTCAAGACAACAGCCAACACCTGGGTTAGCCAGAATTCAAGTGAAAATTCTTGGTTGACTGCCAACCCAAATCAACCAATTATGTGACGCTGACCTTTTTTTCCTGAGGAAGATTCGCCCTGAGCTAACATCTGTGCCAACCGTCCTCTACTTTGTACGTGGGATGCCTCCATAGCATGGCTGATGAGTGGAGTAGATCTGCACCTGGGATCTGAACCCGCAAACCCCAGGCTGGCAAAGAAGAGGGTGTGGAACTTTAACCACTATGCCATGAGGCCAGCCCCTACGCTGATTTTTTTATACATTCTGCAATCTTAGCCTATATTATCAGAAGTGTCCTATTTTGAGCTCAGGTGGTGAAATCATCAAGATACTCAGGTTCACACAAGGACACTAATCCCCTCCCAAAGGCCCCACCTCCTCCTCATACCATCACCTTGGGGTTAGGATTTCAACGTATGAATTTTGGGGGGAAACAAACATTTCATCCATAGCACATATGTTAAAAATAGGATTTGCTAGACCCAGATTTTGAAAGTTCAAGTTTAGAATTCAAACCATGAGGAGATTTTCACCTGTGAAGTATATTCCACCATTGTTTGAAAATCAATAACTAGAATAAATATAACTGCTGTTTAATTAGTAAATACTAAATACCGGATACTTTACATATGTTTTCGCTTATCTTTTATAACAATTATTCAGATAGATATACTCAGGAAACTGAGGCTCAGTGTGACTAGGGAATTTGTCAAAGGCAGTGGAGCCAGTAACAGTCGAGACCTGGTCTAGCCAGAATTCAAGTGAAAACTCCTGGTTAACTGCAAGCCCAGTGTCAACCAATTATGTGATGCTGATTCTTATTATCTTCTCCAATCTTAGCCTATACTAGAAGTGTGATATTTTGAGCACAGGTGGTAATATCACCACCATGCTCAGGGTTCAAACAAGGATACTATGGGTCACATGTGGAAGCCATTTTTAGAAGACGCATCAGTAAACAATAAAAGCAGGAAAGCAGACATGATAGTAATAAATTTGGAAACCTTGCCCTAGAAGCAGCAGTTGACGAAATGGGGGATTGTTTGGTAACTAGAAGAAAAAAGAAAGACATAATTACAGGGTTTCCATCTAAAAGTAGACTTCTACTGTTACTTTGGGGATAAAGCACCATAAGATGATGATTGGGATGGCAGATCACATCAACTTCTTTCTAAGAAGGAAGGCTATCTTCTCAGTCATCGAGCTTACAGTAAAAGGCATTGCTACTGATTACAGCCTAGCTTAAACTGTGAACTATGAAATGGACCCACGTAGGACTTCCTGTATGTGCTTGTGTGTGTGCTTACTTGTGTGTGAATGGTTAGCAGAAGATCCCGAAAACTCAAGACACCAGCCACCAACGTAGAACTTAATTACACCCAAAGAAAGTTTTTTGCGAAGTATAATGGGGAAGTAGTATAGGAGGCCTGCAAATACCTTGTGAAAATCAGCGTGACCACCATCTTAAGGATCATGTGAGCAAGACAGCATACGTAAAAGAAAAAAGGAAATGAAATAGCACATCCCTTAGGGGGAAAAAAACACAAACAAACTCCACAACCAATCCACGAAACTTCCATTCAGGAGATTGCTTGTACTTGTATTAATGCTTCCTCCATATTCCTAGGGTGAGCATCATCAGAATGTAAATCATCTATCATTAGAGGTCTTACACAGAAGCTGAAGTACCTACCACAGCAGGAAAAAGTTCCTGCAAAGGGCTAAAGATGAGCTCACATGACTTTAAAGAAGGCTTCAAAACTCAGTACCCAATAATTCAATGATTTGGGAATTTTCAGTTATATTCCTCTTCTGAAAAAGGTTTGTTTTATAGCCACAGCTATTCCAGGTTATACCAGGCTGCCTCAATGTGCTTAGGGTCAGGGCAGAGATTTGGTAAAAATGGACACAAAAAGAGACACTGGGTTATTTTTTCATCTGGATCGGTTTGTTCCTCAGCTTGCACTTTCTCTCTCAATAGTTATGTGAGTATGTGTCTTTATTGCCTTTACAAGAGTAAAAAGCACCTTAAATACATCCTGTACTATGTACAGCTGTGCAGGACCCAGCACAAAAATTTTCATAAAATAAGAATACCGAGTATACATACAGAATAGATAAGTGAATGAAAGGGCAGGACAATAATTATGCTTGATTCCATATTTGGAAGGAAATGTAAGTCCATTCCTGTTTAATAATCCTTATTACCTTCATAAATTTCTCTCTGTAAAAATTCTCCTTGTAAATTAGATATTTGTTAAAGAAATGCTATTTTCATTGATTTATATGATAATTTCAAACTGCTTTCATTTATTTATGTATAATTAATATCCAATAGAAAAATAACCTTTAATAATGTAGAACTCTCTGACTATATGCCTCTGTCTGGAAGCCTCACAATTAAGTTTCAACAATTGATAAAAGCTGAATATCAGGAAAGAATACAGAAAGTTGAAACTGTAATCAATTGTCAAAACAATTCCTCAGTGAGAAAAATCGCAGTAATAGAGTGGAAAAAACAAGAGCTTTGTGTTTGGATCCTGGCTCATGCACTAGCTTGATCTAACTGTTCTGAGTTTCAATTCCCTAGTCTAGAAAATAAGAAAGTACCTGTTATATAGGATTTCGTTGGCATGAGAATTAAAATATTATACCAAATAGCCTGTCACAGATATTCACCAAATGAAGATCCCCTTCCTCTGTTTCTGGATTGCAGAGTGCACTGGATGTTTGCACAACCCCAGGACTCCAGGGAAGGTGAAGGAAGGAAGAACAGAAGTTATTTCAGACCTCCCACCCTCCAGCCCATAACTTCCACCATTTTGGACTAAACTGTGTTCACCTGAAATTCATGTGTTGAAACCCTAATCCCCAATGTGATTGTATTTGGATATATGGCCTATAAAAAGGTAATAAAGGTTGAGTGAGATCATAAGGGTGAGGCCCTAATCCAACAGGACTGATGTCCTTATAAGAAGAGGAAGAGACATCAGACATCTCTCTCCTTGTGCACACAAAGAAAAGGCCATGTGAGGACACAGTGAGAAGGTACCCATGTGCAAGTCCAGAAGAGAACTTTCACTAGAAACCAACCCCAACGGCATCTTGATATGAGACTTTTGGCCTCTAGAACTGTGAGAAAATAAATTTCTATTGCTTAAGCCATTCTTACACAAAAACCTATAAGAGTGCAAGCTTATCATAAGAGTTGGGAATGAAGTGGGCAAGCACCCCAAATCATTGTTGGAAAATAAAGCGTCCTTCCAACACTTCATGTTCGCACATGAAGATGGAGCAAGAGATTATTTACATTGTGTGATATGAGAATCTAGAATCATGGTTCTTGTCTTGGATTTCAAAACGGTTTTTTTTTTTTTTTTTTGGTATGAAATCTACTTTTCCAAGTAGGGACTGACCTCCTGGCCATGGCTTCATCAGCACCATGTTCTACCACCGACAGTACTTTTGCCTTACCTTTGTCATACAACACACAACGGACATCTTTACACTGCCTCCTTCCCTACCCTGCTGGTATTAACCCCACTGAAAATACAATTACTAAACAAAGACAAGCATATTGTCATTATTTGTGTTTTTTCTTCAAAAACATTATGGAAAACATTAAGTCTTAGGCAGTAATCAAGTCTTTAAATCCTGCCACAACAACAAAGAAATGTTTGCCATCATTTATAGTCTATAATTGAGGATTAGCTTTAAGTAACACTTTCACATATTGTTGAGCACAAAATATTCTATATAGTATGGCTGGTGAGTTTGGGGCTGCTTTCCAAATTCACATAGAGCCTTATTCCCTGCTGAGGTATCAGGAAATATACTATAAGCAACATTTGCCAAGCCTGAAAGTGGAGGTCCCGCTCCAAGAGTCCTTCCCAAATTTAATGAAGTGGGGTTTATTTATGTCCAGGTCAGCCTTTCCAGCCCAGAAGTTGTGAAAAGACGAAAATTGGCTTTTGGAGATAATCCTCCTTCTGAACCTTTTCTCTGTCTTCAGAAGTGCCCTGTTCAATAGCACACTACCTCGCTCCTTGATAACTGAATCACACCAAGTTTCTAGGAGGTGATTCCCCCTCCCAGAAACAGGTGAATTCTAAAAGGCTCCAGAGAAAGCACTGCTTAAACCCAAAGTGCACTGATCTGCCTTAGAGTAGACCCCAACAGAAGAGGATCCTGAGATGAAGATTCAAGTGCAATAGTTTGTCTGGAAGGTGATCCCAGAAAACAGTGGTAGCAGAGTGGAGAGGTGAGATAGGAAAGAAAAGGACCAAAAAAGGGCATGTCCCCAAGCAAGTTACTACTGTGGACAACTGGAGCTTAATTCTTCTAGGGAACTGGAAAATAGTTTAGAACGTGGACCTCAGAGTTATCCCACCCCATGGGGAAAGGAGTTGCAAAATTTACTGTCTACTAATCAATGCTAGATACTACTAGATACAATCAATGCTACATACTATCAATCTAGATTGATAGATACGACTATCTATCAGTGCTTGCTTGCTCAGTGGACAGCCAAAGCAGACAGAACACCTGGGTACAGTTGCAGGGGAGAGTAGGCGGAAAATTGGAAGGTATGCATGGAAGCATTATTGCCACAGGCGTGTGGTTGGGGAACTGCCAGTATCAACTACGGGGTCCTATTGCTTATTGATTTATTCATGAATAACGTGCCTTCTTTACAAAGTGGTTTGAATCTCAAAAATTTACATTTAATGAAGAGATGAAATTGAGTGGCATGGTTGTCATAAGCCTAAGAGCCTCCTACGAGTGAGAAATTTTAAAGTATATATGAGTTCTTGAAGAAGTTAATATCCTTGAATATTTTAAGGAGCTCCATCATAATCACAGCACAATCTAGTCAGCAGTCTTTGGAAAAAGGACTTTCTAAACGAATGGCAAACTTGAGTCCAAACACTATTTGAACAACACAAATTCCAAACGAATCAAGACTGATTTTATGATGGTTTTTAAACTTGTTGATTGGTTGTTTTTCTATATGACAGCAACATTTTAAATGGCCACGAAACAATGGTTTGAAAAAATTTAACTACTTGACATTTTTCCAGCTGATAATGCAGCTTTTTAGCAGTGGTCTCTTCCCAGACTGCAGTTTTCTGTTACTCCTTGCTGGTTACTGGGTAGTATATGAAGGACTGTCGGTCTGACCCAATCAATCCTGGGAAGCAAGATGCCTTTAAGTGTCAAGTGAGGATTCGGAATGCCCGAAGCTAACAGGAAACTTTTCTATGGCCTTACTGAAGATATTTAAAAATAGAAAACTCTTTTACCAGTAGCTTCCTGGGCTTTCATATTAGACTGAGGAAGCAGGAAGGAACTTCTTGAAGGAAATGCCATCAACAGTGAATTCCACATGGAGAGTTTCTTGAAGCCTAAAGAAGACATTTGTTGCTTGAATTCCCATATGTCAGCTTTATTCAATTAGTCAAACCTTTTCTCCTTTCCGGATTAAAGAAATACACATTGTAGAATGTGGACAAATTCATGTGACTGATCTTTCAAAATAATTATGTAAGTTTTTCCAATCAAAAAATTCATGATCAAGTTTCACATTTTATGAGTAAATCTTGACTAGTTGCTTTGTGTGTATGGGGAGGCTCACATTTCTGTAAGTAACTACTTTAGTGAGTATACAATTATGTCGGCAGTTGAGTTTGTCCCATGCAGTCTATTTAAAGGTACTCAAGTTTGCTCTTGTTTTATGCCAAAACTTCAAAAACAAGATTGGGAAATTCCTGATTCAGTGATTTAGACGCCTTTACTAACTGAATTGAAACAAGAAAATGGTGAATGATTCAAACAACAGGGAGTTATTGAGCACTTGTTACACATGCAACCCGTGCTTGGCTTTGTGGAGAAGAGACAAGGGGAAGAGAAGGGAAACGGTCCTTCCATGGAATCACTGTGCTAGGCGCTTTGCCTGCATTGTGTAACCTTCCTATCAATCTCATGTGGTAGCTATTATTGTGCCTGTTTTCCAAAAGAGAAAACTAAGGTTCTGAAATGCAAAAGAACTTCTATAAGTTCTCTCATCTGGGAAGTGGCAGAGCAGTGGTACAAATCCATGTCTACGTAACTCAGCAGCCTATTTTCTTTATATTACAAGATCTGCCTTCAAGGAGAAACTAGATTACTTTGAAGGTACAAAACGGATTGCAAAAATATCACTTTTGGAGCAATTTTTTAAGCAGTTTTATTGAGGTAATATTGACATACAGTAAAACACACATTTAAAGTGTAAAAGGGGCTGGCCAGGTGATGTAGTGGTTAAGTTTGCCCACTGCACTTCGGCAGCCTGCGGTTTGCAGGTTTGGGTCTTGGGTGTGGACCTAGCATGGCTCATCAAGCCATGCTGAGGCAGTGTCCCGCATAACATAGAGGAGAACTGGCACAGGTGTTAGCTCAGCAACAATCTTCCTCAAGCAAAAAGAGGAAGATTGGCAACAGATGCTAGCTCATGGCCAATCTTCCTCAAAATAAATAAATAAAAAATAAAGTGTACTATTTGACTGATTTTGTTTAACATGTATACACTCATGAGCCCATCATCACAACCAAGAAATGAACACACAAAATCATCATCCCAAAAGTTTCCTCATGGTCATTTGAAATTCTTTTCTCCTGTCCCTCTATCCACCCCCAAACAATGACTGATTTACTTTTTCTCATTATAGATTAATTCACATTTTCTAGAACTTCGTATAAATGGAATTATATGGTATGTAGTCTTTTTCTTTGACTTCTTTTATGCAGCATAATTATTTTGCGATTTATCCAAGTTGTTGCACGTATCAATAGTTTTTCCAATTTTGTTGCTAAGTAATAGTCCATAGTGTGGATATACTATAATTTGTTTGTGCATTCATTTGTTGTTTCCAGTTTTGGGTTACTGCAAATAAAGCTGCTATGAAAATTTATGTGTAAGTCTTTGTATGAAGGTATGCTTTCTTTTCTTCCTTGGGTAAACACCTGAGAGTGGAATGGTTCAATCACATGGGAGACACATTTTTAACTTTTTAAGAAATCATCAGACTTTTTCAATGTATTTATACCATTTTACATTCCCAGCAGCAGTATATGAGAGCTCCATGTTCCATATCCTTGCTAACACTTGGTATTATCAGTCTTTTTCATTTAACCATTTTAATGGGAGTGTAGTGGTATCTTACTAAGGCTTTTGCATTTCCTTGATGACTGATGAAGTTGAGCATCTTTTTTTCTTGTGAGGAAAATTGTCCCTGAGTTAACATCTATGCTAATCTTCCTCTATTTTTTGCATGTGGGATGCCGCCACAACATGGCTTGATGAGCTGTGTGTAGGTCCACACCTGGGATCCAAACCCAGGAACCCTGGGCCACCAAAGCAGAGATTGCAAACTTAACAAGTATGCCACTGGGCCAGCCCTTTGAACACCTTTTTATGTGCTTATTTGCTATTTGTGCATTTGTACATCTTTTGTGGTAAAGTAGCTTTAGAATGCCTTGCTCTTTTCTTAAAACTGGATGTCTTCCTCTTACTGAGTTGCAAGAGTATTTTATATATTCTACATAGAAGTCCTTTATTAGCTATGTCTTTTGTTATATTTTTAACCAAAATGTACCTTTGGTTTTTCATTTTCACAACAGTGTCTTCTGAAGAGCAAAAGCTTTTAATTTTGAGGAAGTCAAATCTTTTTTACTTCAATGCCTTTTCTTTTATTGACTATGCCTTTTGTGTGCTATTTAAGAATTCTTTGCCAAACTCAAAGTCAGTAAATTTTTTCCCTTTGTTTTTGTTTTGATGTTTTATAGTTTTAGCTGTTACATTTAGGAATATAATCCACTTAAATTTATTTTTCTATACGGTGTTAGTTAAAAACTGAGGGGGTTTTTTCATGTTTGTTTGTTTACATATAGCTATCCAATCATTCCAGCACTATTGGTTTAAAAGATTATCCTTTCCTCATTGAATTTCTTTGGAACCTCTGTCAAAAAACATTTAACCATATATGTGTACACCTGCCTCCAAAGAGAAACCCGAAAGTGCCTTTTTTTTTTACTACCTACACATTCTTAAAAAATTATTCAAGGTGATACAACAGCAAAACAAAAAACAAATTCAAGTAAATAAAATGACATGAAATACAGTAAACAATTACCGCTGGATATAACCAAGAAGTAAAGAAGAACTAGAAAGAAATTAAGAGAAGCTGCTTGGAAGATTCTCTATCAAATGGCAAAGTCTTAATGAAGAGCGTTGTTTCTCCACAGGGAACAATTTTGTTCCCTGGGACAAGTTGGCAATGTCTGGGAACATTTTTCATTTTCACAAGTGGAGTGAGGGAATGCTACTGGCATCTAGAGAGTAGAGGCCAGGAATGCTGCTCAACATCCTACAATGCACGGGACAGCCTTCCACAACAAAGAACAATCTAGCCCACAATGTCAATAGTACTGAGCCTGAGAAACTCTGATGTCGAATACTACATTTCCTTCACCTTGGATCAAGCCATGCTAATAAGTTCCATATAAATGACATCTACATAATTATGACAATAGTATTGAAAGTCTCAAAGGTTCTTTTACAGTTACAGAACAGATTGTGAAAATATCACTTTGGGCAACAATTTTTTTAAATGCATTTTATTCTAGACTAATTCATTAAAATGTTATATGCTATCATGACTATTTTGCTTTTGAATCTTCAATGTTCATTACAAATTTGGTGCCAAAAAATTGTTTGTCAAAGAGCAAGCTCAGGTCCTATCCTCGAGGAGTTCACAGACCAGAAGAAATAGGAAACATACTTAATTCATACTCGCCATACCAAGTAGGAAGTGGTAAGGACCATAGAAGATGTACAGCTAAGAGTATTCAAAGAGATTAAAGAAGGTGAGAGTATATTTCCAGCTGGGGTAATCAGGGGAGCCTTCCCACCAAAGGAGGATTTGAGGTCGACCTTGACAGAAGGATTTGGACACACAGAAATGAGGAGGAGAGAATTCCGGAAGGAGTAGAAAGCATGAACAGAGGCATGAAGATGAAAAAGCATGAAGCACATAACAAGAATAGAAGCATAAGGTGAAGAAAAATGTAAGGAGTAGTATGCTTTTCATTCCAGAATGTTCTGTGCAGAGAAGGATGTTTAAAGGCTTGCCTTATCAGGGAGAAAAATGAACCAGTGAAGAACAGAATTCCAAATCCCAATACCCAAATACTCTGCCCAATTCACCATACCCATTCAGTTAACCAACTGAAGATTGAAAATTCAAAGAAAAGAAATGGCTTATTTCTTTAAAACAGTTAAACGTTTCAGGTAGAAAATATACCAAACTAGGTATTCTGTTCAAACCACCTTTCTCCACAAATTATTCCTTGGATTTTTCCAGACCTTGACAACTCTATGCTCCTCTGAACACCAACTCCATGATAGTGACTTAAAGGAAATACCCAGACTACTAGCCACCCTCCTGTATGTTTAGTCTTGCCTCAAAAAAATATGTCTCTTCTTCGTTTGAATACACATTTCCTACTTTTTGATTGATAAAATTGCTCACAATACACCCTAAAAAATTACATACATGAAATATTTTCATCCAAAAATAATTTTACTTTGTGATCCATCCAGCAGAGGCTGGATATTGTTAGAATTAAGGTTATTTCTTGCAGACTAATCTGTGTGTGGTTTGTTTTGAACCAGTATGCTAGCATCCTTTTTATAGCTCCATATCAGGTTTATGTATAATTCAATCAATACCTTGGGGCACACTATTTGATGATTACAATAAAAAAAAAGATCTATTTTGTTGTTCTTTGTGAAGGTACTTTCATTATAACATGTCACTCAGTTACAAGAGTTTATGGGACCATTTACACCCAACGGACGCTTTAAACATACGGTTTTTATGACAACTAAGCTCCAAGATAAATGAAAACATTTTAGAAAGATATTAGGATCCTTTCCTTGGTCTTTGATTGATATGAATTGGGGCAGTAAAAAGGGTTTTCTTTTGTATAGTCCTGCCTGTTACAAGGTACTGGAGAAATGGAGCTGAGATGGAGTTATTACAAATAGCTAATGGCCCAGACTGGCTCACTCATTACCAGCAGGGCACCCAAAACTAAGAGTAAAGAAAATGAAAAACAAGCAAATGACTTTTTAACAAATGTTCAAATGTTTTAGGTCAATTAAACAAATACTTAATGGATATTTTCCACTACGCATATATGTGTTCAATGGAGACCCTCTTCTCCCAAGTAGTAACCCCATGTTCTATAGATCCCCGATAGTATCATTCTTTTGAGTCATGACACTATTTTGGTTTCAAGAGAGTCATTTAAAATGCAAGCCGCTACACTGGGAGAAATTTGAATATGCACTGCATATTAGATAGTGGTATTATATTAGTGTTAAATTTCTTGATTTCGAGAATTGCACTGTGATTATACAAAAAAATGTCCATGTTCTTAGGAAATACGTGCTGAAAGGATGAAGAGTCAGGACCTCCACAAATTACTTCAAATGGTTCAGCCAGATGATAATAATTATTATATTACAAGAATAATGCTTTGGATGTTTTATATTATGGAGAGAGAAAGAGAAAGGAAATGTGGCAAGATATTAACATTAGGCTGAATTTAAGTGAAGGACATATGGGAGTGCAACATAATAGTCTTGAAACTTTTCTGTAGATATGAAAGTTTTTTTAATAAAAATTTAATTAAGCAGGATTAAGGAACTTTCTGATCAAAGAAGAACCCATAGAAAATGGCGCCCAGGTGCTACCTAAAGAAGCAATTGGCCCCCAATGCTCCTTAGCAATTTCTGTCTATATACCAAGTCATTGAGTTGCATTTCCTCCAGTAGTTGTAAACCTCTAACACATTCCTCAGAATCCCGAATTCTATCCTTTCTAGCCCTCTTATTACATGACTTAGTGGCAATACTTTACCTCTAGGTTAACCTATTAACAACATCTATTCTAACTTGCTATCCAGAAGAAGAGGTGTCTCCACTCACCACCTCTCCAAAGCCAACCACCTATTCCATCTTCCCTCCTCCAGGATCTGCTTCTTAAGTGATGCTCACCCCTTCTTCTCTTCAGTCTCTAGCTGGTTACTCCCTCCTCTTGACCCCTCCCCATCTCCCCAGCATATATACATGATCTCCTTTCACAATTCTTAAATCATAAAGGCAACAATGAAGTGCTCCCCACCAAGAACCTGAGGAA
Source organism: Equus quagga (assembly GCF_021613505.1). Lineage (NCBI taxonomy): Eukaryota > Metazoa > Chordata > Mammalia > Perissodactyla > Equidae > Equus > Equus quagga. Next base: position 32,300,165 of record NC_060275.1, read on the forward strand.
AAAGAAAAAAGTGAGCTAAACCATGACCACATATGGATCACATGTTATGGATCAAAGTGGAAATCTAGTTACCTTAAAGAGAGAATGGCTCTAAGGTCATAAAGAATTGGCTAAAATGAGATATTAACACAGATGTTAATATCTACTAACACAGACGTAGAAACAATGTGGTCATTACTTAGAAAGCTAGTTTAGAAATACAGGAGAGGAAAAACAAAGACAAAACTATAGTAATAGAAAAGCAAACCAGTGGTTGCCATGAGCAGGGGGCGAGTGGCAACTGACGTTAAAAGAGCACAGGGAGCATTTTAGGGTGATAGAAATGTTCTATATCTCAATCATATTAGTGATTACATGACTATACACATTGGTCAAAACTCATCAAATTGCACTTTTAAAATTGGTGAATTTCACTATAGGTAAATTATAATTCAACTAAGTTAACTTTAAAAATTGAAGTTATCACATACACTAGTATTTATTGGTGTTTATTAGTAGTCACAAGATGGGGAGGACATGCATCACAATTGATCACTACACACTTGTGGGCATGACCTCCCACCCCACCCCCACTTAAGATGCTGGATAATGAGAATGTGTGCTCCCTTCTGCCATGTCTCTCAGGGTCAACCTGCCCTCCCCAGTCTGTGGTAGTTGCTCTAAAACTGCTTTCCTCTGGGAGCTTCTAGCCTTGCACAGAAGCCCTACTGCATGGTATCATAATAAATTTATCCTTGACTTTATTTGAATATATTGAGAATCTCCCTCTGGCTCAGAGTGTACTCATGGCATTAGAGCTTTTTCAGAGAACTAAAAGGACACACACAAATCTTTTATTTGTTATCAGATATTATTTCACGCACACTGGGCTTAAAATTACTAATAACAGCAGTGAAATTCTGGCCTTCACATTTCTTACTCTATTTCTCGGGGGGCAGGTGGGGGATACAAAGAAAAAAATGGTCTAATTGCATCCAGGATGGATTATTCTCTTCTGTTAGGCTGAAATAACAAACCCAGGAAATTCTAAATCCTAGAAGCCCGTCTGTCAGCATCTGGTTCCCCAGAGACCAAGAGAATGCTTTCATTTAGCTGAAGGTTGCTATAGGCAGCCACACGCCCGCCTGGGAAAATACATCATTTTTTGCAATTGTGAAAATGACTGCTAAGGGGAGTCAGAGCCCGAGTTACATGGCCCATTTCAGAGCCTTCAGCCCCAGCTCCAGGGACCAAATAGGATAGTGATGGCCCTGAGGATTCCGGAATTCCGTTTCTGTCTGAGATCCTGACAATCCCCAGGCCACATTGAGGATGAACTGCTTCTGTCACCAGCTCAGAAAAGCCATCAATTGCAGGGACCCAATCTCGGCTCCAAAGGAACCCTTGTCAGCCCCTCACTCAGCTTCCCCAGACTGGACCCTTCAGAGAACTACAAGTGAACACTGCCATAAAAGGCATAGACAAACAGCTGTGGAAAATGTCTCTTCATCTTGCCTCAGCATCCAGCTAAAATGCCCAGTCCAGCCTGTCTGCTTATCAGCTTACTCCAGTTCCTGACCGTGCGTCTTTGACCTTCATCTGTCCCTCCCCTTTCTGCCATCTCCCTCGCCCACATCCCCCCACATCCTGGCAACACAAAGACGAAACAGGCCCAGGCCCCAACATGATTTAACTGCACCTTTCAGACTCCTAAATATGTTCATAGACCTTTCCTATTGCCTAAGTTTGCAATTAGCACTTTAGTATTTCATTTCTGCCATAAAATGCAGTAACGCATTTTCAATTTCAGCGTCCCCTTCAGACCTTCCACAAGAATTATTGTGTGCTGGATAATGATAAGAAAGGAAACACAGCCATTCGGAGATGTAAATACTGAGTGGTCAGCCAGGTCCACAGACAAGCGAAACTACCATCACCAGGCCTTTTGCACCTGCTTCTCAGCATGTGTGATTTAACTTCACGCCACAAACCAGGTGCAAGTGGCCAGGGAGCTCAGAGTCCTTCACAGAGAAGCCCGAACTCTTAAATCTCAGAACCCTGAGGCTTCGACACTACCGCCATCTGTTATCTGGACAGGCCCATCCCAGGTCCACCGTGAGAGCGGCAGCCTCGGGCTGCACCAAGATCCTGCAGTGACCAGCTGGTTCCTGAGCCCACCTGGACAGGAAGAGGGCCAACAGACCCTTTCCTCATAAAGTAACTCAGGCTTCACATATATACAGAGCAATCTGGCTAAAAAGGAGACATTCCAGTGGAGAAGCCCCACCACAGCCAGAGGTACAACTTTGTCCTTCTCTGCAAGCTGCAAATTTATAAGTTATTTAAAATCCTCTTTGTCTTGTGACAGTACTATTGACTTCCATTGACATTTTTCACTGCAAAATTGTGTCGTCTCTCCACCTCCTCATCATAGGCCAGTCCCATCAAGTCATGCCTGGGGATTATGATGCCAACCCTTCTCAGACCGTCTTCCCAGTCTTAGCCCCAACAGCCAAGTGTGCCTACAAAAGCACCACCTTTATCTTCCATTTGTATTATTGCTGAGACACATCAGTGGATCCCTTTGATCTAAAATATCAACGCCAAATGTCTTGGCCAGCCTTTCAGTGACTACCAACATCCTTCCCCAACATTTCCCAGCACTTACCATCAGGTCTAGCTGGACAGACTTACTCACATTCCCTGTCTACTCTCATCATTACTTGTATCTTTCCTCCCATTCCAGTTCCCTCTCTTCTTACCTCTGGTGTAGAAACCATGCCCCTTTTCTTAAGGCCCAGCACATGATTTAGCTTCTCCATGAAGCTTCCCTGCAATTTCTTCAATGACACTGCTCTTCCCTCCTTTTCTGGTATCCTCATACATCTGTAATCCACACCACACAGGTTAGCACTTTATTGTTGGAAAATTGTTTCACATGTGTGTGTTTCCGTGTCCTTTGAAACTTACACTGTATCACTCTAGTACCTTGCAGACTGCTGGACATGTATGAGAGGCTTCCCTACTGATTTCTAAGCTGAAACACTTTGAGAAAATTGTTTCCAGTTACTTCCTTGTAACCTAAAAAAACTACACCTAATTCACTCAGAGTGATGCTCGAAATTCAATAATCACCCTGTGAAATATTCCCACTCCCCTTGTGACTTAACATTTCTCCCCAGGAGAAAATCTTTCATCTTCTATGCTGCCTACTCGATGGCTTTGACAAATAGAGTTCACCTAGAATCTCCCTTCAAACCATATTTAAACCTCCACCCTTTCAGCAAAGACTCCAGGCTGAATCTCATTGAGCCAGTCAGCTTCGCTAATTTGTAACCAATTTTTGATTTACTAAATGCCAGCATTGAGCTGGAGGACAGATGGAAAAGCCCCAGGTAACTGCTGACCTTCTGATTAGAGGAATAAGATAACCATACCCGATTTCACATTCAGATATCTGCAGAGATTGGATGTGAAAGATCTTTTGTAGGGTTAGAGAGAGGAAAGAAAGCATATGGACCAAAAACGGCATGTGGTTAAAGGATTTATGAATTAATAGAAGGAGGGATTTATTATAACTTTCAAAGCCAATGAGGCATATGCTGGTGCTGGGCTTTTCTGAAAACTTGAATGCCATCCTGGAAAGGCTAGTTCTAGCTGAGGACTTTTATCTTCTAAATAAATGGAATATACTATTAACATTAAGGGATTTTGCTCCTAATGAGGGGTATGGGTGGCTACTATCCTAAAGCATTGTGAAAACCTGTGCCTGCTCTGTGACGAGCAGGGCAAGCCCACGGCAAAATCGTGCCATATAAGGCATTTTATTTGGTTCTTCTTTGTCCTCCTCCATGTGTGCACGCCTGTCCCAAATCCCCTCCCCAGTCCCTTCCTGAAGATCTCCATATTAACCTTCTCAGCCCCTTGCACCTTTTTCCACCCATCACAAACTTATCCCAACCCAATGTGAAATTCTCACTATCAACAGTGAAGAGATGGCTTGATGTGCATCCTCCCCGAGAGCATATGCATTTAAACAGAGAAAAGATTGACATAACCCAGGGGAGTGACATATTTACAGTTGAATTTCTGAAAGATATTTTGGCCTGAGAGTTCTCTAAACACAAATTATATTGCAGACCATCTGGGTATGAAGACAGCTCTGGAAATAGGTTAGAGTGGGGTAACCACAGACAAGGCAGGCTTTTTGAAGTGACCTTGAGGAACAGCATCAGACAGGAGCAGAGTCAGGGGTGGGGGGGCCTCCAGGAAGAGCTGCGACTGGAATGAGTCAGGGCAGTCTGCCAGCCACACCTGGCAGGGTTGGGGAAAAGTAAGAAAGAAGAATTCTAAGGAAGAATCATTGGGGAATGAGTCATGTAGATGCCATGTCTGACTCATAATGTGGAGGACTTCCTGTTCCAGAAGGACCCCTGGGAAAACCACAATAATGAGCAATATTAACATGTCACAAATAATCTTTAGCCTCAGAGGGAAACCAAATCTCTCTGTATGATTAGGACAGACAGAAGAGTGAAACAAAGAAATACTGGCCCTGAGCTAACATCTGTAGTCAATCCGCCTCGTTTTGCTTTAGGAAGATTGTTGCTGAGCTAACATCTGTACCAATCTTCCTCAACTTCGTATGTGGGACTCCACCACAACATGGTTTGATGAGCAGTGTGTAGGGCCATGCCCAGGATCTGAAATGGCAAACCCCAGGCCAACAAAGCAGAGTGCACCAACTTAACCACTACACTGCTGGGCCAGCCCCTTTTTCTTTTTTTTGAAATAAAAAATGAGTACTTTTTTCTCATAAATGTCCCAAGGAAGTGAAGAATTTCATCTTCCATCACATTCAGTCTTTCCTTTTGCTATGAGTCTACTTTTTTAGTCACATGGGCTAGTAATATTTCTGCTTCAGAGATTCTCTAGAAAGATTGCACTGTCAGAGTTTCTATGCATGGGGGAATACTGCTCCAAGTACAGGCATGGGACAAGGCCAAGGGTATTTGTGGACTGGAAAATATAACAGCCAGCAAAGACTGCAAGAAATGTGTTAAAGAGAGGCAAGACATGAGACTGGAAGGCCACGTCTGAGTCTGCATACCAAGAGGGTAAGGATAAGGAAATTGTTACAGTGCTGGCCAAGCACCTTCCCACTTTACCTCATTCAACCTGCAGAGCAACCCTCAAGTGGCTAGGGTTTCATTTCGCCTCTTTTACAGGTGTGGAAACTGAGGCTCAGGGATACTAACTGCCTTGCTCAAGATTAGAGGCAAGCCAATGACAGAGCCAGGATTTAAATCCACTCCTACACACCTCACTATCCAGTAGGTTTCTGAACACTGGAGAAACTGAAAGAAGTGATGTGGAAACGTACAAGGGGCTGTTAGTTGAACAACACCAGATCATAATCCCTGGGTGGGACGTTAAGAGCCATCTACTGATGTGCTGTGTTAGTTTAGTCAAACCTTTAGTTTGACATTATCAACAAAAAAGTACTAAATCCGAAAAGACACTGAGAGAAATGAGTTCATACTCTTGAATGGTCATGCTTTCTTGTTTTTTGTTGTTCTTATTGTTAGGTTCGTCTGTTCATTAGTCTTACCTAAGTCCCTCTAGGTATGAGAGAATTCCTCCTGCTCAACTGAATGATGAAACAGTGCCTTCACTGCCATGTTTATTTATGGTACAATCTGCCCACCTTCCAAGAACGCACCATAGACTCATTGCCTTTTCAAAATATAAACCATCTAAGCTTGTATATGCTCAATAACACTCTAAATGTGTTTATTCAAGCACTCTTCTCCTAATTATTAAGTTTGGGTGTATTTCAAGGGACATTTAATCTATCTCTGAGTCATTTACTTTGAGCTCATTCAAATCATTCAGAAGTCGACTGCAGAAATATTTGCTTTTAGCAGACCAGAGCCACCACATACCTTAAAACTTGGTTCATTGGACCAAGATAAAATGAAAGTGTCAGTTTTCAAGCAAATTTTTGAACTTTGAGCTTGAAAGAATAGGTTGTTAACAGACAACCATTAATTCCTGACTTTATATTCTTTGCTAAAATTTGCAGTCACTCTGCACCATTTAGGAGCATACAAGAGGCAAAGGAATGAGTTAATTTTGTTGGCTGCTAAAGTACACATGGTACCATCTCTTCTGCCTTGTATTCACGTCCCTGGGTCAGTATTCATGTTTTTGCCCTGAGGCCAAACTGTGCTGTTTTTTCCACACAGCACATTTCCACATGAACCTCTTAGGAAAAGTCAGCATTCGATAAAGAAAAGCCAAGTCAGAAATAAATCATAATATTAAGTTACAGAGGAGCAAGGCGGAATACTGAACAACTGGTACACCGTGATAACACAATTTAGGGCTGCTGTAAGTAAAATCCAGGTCAGCCTCAGGAAGCCAGGCAGGGCGTTCCTTGCTGAACAGAGAGCTACTATGTAAATCAGAAATCAAATGAACAGTACATGCAGGATATTCTATCCTACGTGAAGATCAGTCAGTCTTCCTAGAGCCACACAAATGATATTCTTCCCTGTGATGCTGGCATCGAAAAATAAAAACTAGTGATCTCCCAACTGGGGTGTATAGTCCAGGTTTGTTATGGAAATAGTTGAGGAAAATATAAAAAACCCTCACTAGAATAATGCCATGGTCAAGGATAGATCTCCAAATATTTTAGATGTGTAGCTTGAATTTCTTTTTCCTCTGAGTTTATGGACAGCTACAAACTTTCTGAAGGGCCAGAGTGATCTTGTCGTCTCAGGTTAAATTTTTCTGCTGGCCATACAGGAATGTATCAAATTTCCTCAGTTTGATCTATCAGGTCCTGGACGGCCAGGCCCCTCCTTACGTCTCAAGCTCTCCACCAGCCACACCAAATTTTCCAAGACAGATCTTTTAGAATTCTCTGTCTTGGCACAGCCAACTGGGAAATATTTTTGTCTCCTCCACATCCCCTAGCATTTTACTAATCTAATCAGTGGTACTGGCTGGATAGAGGCCACAATTTACGTCCATGTATGTTCTTGGTATGCTGAATAAAAATCTCCCTAAAGATGATCTAGTAATCAAGACTTTCCACGGCATTCTCAGCCAAGGAGCATATAACACTTTCAAAACTTGGGAAAAGAACCTACTGCACCACTCATTTTATTAACATACCTGTTACTTGGATAGGGGAGTGGCCAACATTTTTCACACAGTCTAAGAAATATCATTGCAAGTCTGTAAATGGGGAAAAAAATTAATATGACCACAGAGCTGGAGGCTGGATGATGATTTCTCAGTTGATACCTGCATCTGATGTGAGAGGGAGCTCAGAGAACCTCCAGAGCTTAGATTCCACAGTTACATAGTTACACATATTTAAGAAATATATTATGTTAAAGATCAAGCTCTAGGGGCCGGCCTGGTGGCACAGGGGTTAAGTGCGCAGGTTCCACTTCGGCAGCCCGCGCTCCGTCGGTTCAGATCCCGGGTGTGGACATGGCACCACTTGGCACATCATGCTGTGGCAGGCATCCCACATATGAAGTGGAGGAAGATGGGCACGGATATTAGCTCAGGGCCAGTCTTCCTCAGCAGAAAAGAGGAGGATTGGCAGCAGATGTTAGCTCAGGGCTAATCTTCCTAAAAAAAAAAAGATCAAGCTGTAATTACTTGCTATAAATGACAGCTGTATGGAAATGACTCATGGGAAATTTTAGCTTTTTATCTTGATGACCTATCCACAGGTCGACAAATATTCACCAGATACTTACTGTGAGTCTGGTGCAGTATGGAGCTAAACACCAATATTTTTTCTACACTGGTTGTCCCCAAAATTCCAGAACTAGAATTTTTTTAGCAGAAATAGGAAACAATTCTTTTTCAGAAAGCACAAATTAAGGTAAATAGGCCAAGTTGGGAGCCCTCATAATTTTAGGATATTATGGAGAACATCCCGTGCAATTTTGAAGTAATTTATAGCTTTTGTGCTACAAGACACATCAATGTCCCCATCACTGTCCTCTACTGAAAGACAGAAAATTAATTCTCTTTCCCTGCATCTTGTCTTCCAAAATTCTGCTGAATGTACATGATAGCAATCCTCTTTGGGGAGATTTTATCACAGGAGAAGAGCATTGTCAATACAGTGGCATTAATAACTATTAGAGGAACATAAGCTGAGAGCTGGGAGGGAAATCTGTTCCGACAAGCATCTCCCGAGAGGAATTATCATTCACTTAGAGAGTTAAAACCCTCCCTCACCACCCCATCCCCCACAGGTAGCCTGGTCTTGAGGAACTCTCCACAAAGAAGGCCAGATGGACTGATTAGGCCTTTCTCCAAATTAATGGTGGATTCTCTGGGCTTCGCCTTTCTGATAAGCAAGAGAGGTAGCAACCCAGTTCTATCTTGCAATAGGAAAATAAAATTGGCTTTCTCAATGATGTGCATCCCCAGGGCCTTCGTGATGAATCAGCTCTCATAGATTCCTTCTTTGACCTTATTAAGGACAGACACAGCAGATAATTTTAATAATGCAGCCTTCAATAGATCAAGAGTATTGCTTCCAAAGACGGCATAGCTGAAAAGACTAATTAATGTTGTTTCTTTGGGGAGGGAGCTGGGAAAGTAGTGAGAAGGTGGAGCAATTGAACCAGAGCTTGGATGATAAAATGCTGGCCTTAATTTTTCTTTTTCTTATCTGCTGCCTCACACTATGAATCGAAAGCAGCACATTTAACCTGGCATGTGGAACCATAACCAGCCCACAATCAATGGATTCCTAATGAGAAGAGCTAGCTGAGCAGCCACAATAATCACCTTTTGGACAATCGATACAGAAGGAAATGTGAAAACAGTTTGATATCAGGTATTTCTCTAATCACCCCTAATCACCCCTAATCAGAGGGGTGTGGTGTGTGTTCCGGAGACCTTTGATAAGTAGACAATATTGGAATCTTTTCAAATAATTGCATAATTAAGATGTATGGACTACATGGCCTGGGATATATAAAATAGCAGAGGCTGAGAACCACACATAGATCTGGAGGAGCCTCTCTCTTTCCCTGGTACTGGATATGACAAATCAAATGCCCAATTTAAGCTTACCGGAAACAAAGATTTGAAAGAAAAAAAAGCATATTTGTTCAAAATATCAACCCATAACTACAACTAAGAATGCAAACAAAAAATTCCACTACCTCCTTCCCAGTAGCCAGAGAAAGAGCCAGTGACAGACAGGTCAGTTTCAGCCACACCCTCAAATTTCATCCAACTGCCTACAAATCCCCCCAAAGCCTGCTGGAATGCTTCTCAATTATCCTGTTTCTGCACACTGCTGTGGAAGCAAGAACTCTGGCTTCCCCTGAGCATTGAGAGCAACAGAAATCAGAGTGTGGTGCCTGCTTTGTCTGCAGCCTACCCAAGCAGCAGCATAAAATAGAGGGGACACGGTTCTGCCACCAGCTGTGTGACCTTCAGCAAGTCACCTAACTTCTCGGACACTCGATTTTCTCATCACCAAAATGAGGATGTGAGAAGCCCCCAAGCTCCCGTCAGATCTAAAATTCAGGATCTACAATAATTTGGCAGCCTGCTTGTGGTTCCATTTTCACTTGAGTTAATTCTCTTCAGGATGAGCTGCAATTGAATACTTGGCAGGTCTGGCCCTGCTGTCCCTCCAAAGAAAGCATGAGGCCAGATGAGAAGGAGTATATACAGTGAGAAAAAAAAATCAGATAAATTAAACAATGGAAGGTTGGAATATTTTGGCTATTTCCAAATCCCACGTCTATATCACGGATGCCATACAAACAAAACATTCAGGTAATTTACTAAAGGATTTCTTTTTTGTCCTAATGTTTTTACATTATTCAAACCAGATCAACCCAGATTACAGTGCTAGCCCTTGCTGCACTCTCTATTGCTCTTAAATAGTATTGAAAACATGCACTCTGGTTGCTGCAGAAAGTCACAAACAGGTGAGAACCAAGCGTATCATGAAGACACCTGGAACATACCACTTCTTCCAGCTGTTTCATTTCTGTTTGGTGTCCAAGAAACTGGAGCCAGAGCTGTGCCCTGGAAGAATCAAACAAGGGTCAAATGATACAAGTATTTTGATTCAAACGTCCTTGTAGACCACAGTACATGGGGCCAATTTGCGGAAGTACAAGCTGAAGGATAGAATACACCACCCCAAAATATGTCACTTTAGTATATTGATTATTTTGAGCTCTAGGCACATGAGAAACAGCAAATGAGAAGGAGGCTTTCCATGAGCTCCCTTTATCTACTCGAAGACAGATCCTCCAAAAGGAACTCCATTGTCCTGACTCCTCTCCTGGGAGTTTCCTCAGCCAGGGAGGACTGACTCTTGTCGCAGGTGAGGAGACCAGAAATCAACACCACACTCAGACAAACTTTGTCACAAACTATCATGCCTCCCACTGATTCTTCTAAGGGCCCATTCATCATTCCTGACAATCATTTACTCTTCCCTGAGACGCCTACATCCTCCCTCCCCTTTCTCTATTAAGATGGTATTTCATCCCGAATTCTAAAGCCACCTCTTTGAGTTACCCATTTTCCCCTGGGTATTTCTTATGTATATATATGAGGTATACATGTTAATAAACATCTGTTATTTTTCTCTTGTTAATTTGTGTTTTATTACAGGAGTCTCGGCCGACAACTCAGAAGGGTCGAGAGAAAATTATTTTCCTCCTCTACAAAGCTTTGTGGGATGTAGCCTGGGTCCGTATTTCACAGAAACAGAAAAGTGCTGAGTCAGCTAAGAGTGCCAGTGGAGAGCTACATGCTAACAGATCCCATTTCCCACATCCCCTTGCCTAGGTTTACCATATAACTTGTTGGCCAAGTCAGGACAATTTTGAGTCTGAAAAGGGAAAGAGACTCTTAATAATTATACCACGTCAACAGGAGTAAATGGGGACTGAGCCACGCAAATAGGACTATGGTCATCCTCCTCATGTCCCAGGATCTGAAGGGTCTGTGTAACTAAAAATACACCCACCTCTCCAAAACATTTGAAGAGCCCCAACCAAGAGTTCAAGGACTACAGCTGCATTGAACCTTTTGTAGTCAGTCCCTCCCTCCTTCCTCCTTCCCTCCTTTTGTCCCTTCCTCCCTCCTTCTTTTCTTTTTTCTTTCCTTTCCTTTCTTCTACCTATAAGTATTTAGCACTACTATTTGCTAGTTCCTGTGCAGAAACTGAGTATAAATCAGAAATGGTCTCTGCATTTATGGAGCAGATAGTCTGAGGGAATACAGGCATTAATAAGATAATCACACAAATAAACATAGGCTGCAGCTCTAGAGGAGGCACAGCTACAGAGTACTGATGCTATGTGTATGCATCACACAGTGTCCAGTGAAAACCCAATAAGTCTGCTTGGATGCTGCTGCAAATAAGAAGATGTGATGGCCATCTCAAGGAAGGCACCACCTCTCTGCTGTTTAATGCCTTATGGACAACTGAATGCTCCCTAAGAAAACTTCACTTTCCGAACTCATTTTCATTAAGCCCAAGAGTTGTAACAAGGTTATGTCCTTTGATCTTCAGTTTAAAATGATGCCAAAATTTCAGTTACTTTTATCCCCAGCACACTTGGGTGACTTTGAGACAAGCAAGGCTTTCCACCCGAAAGGTAAAGAAAAGGAATTGTTTTGTTCATAATATGTTTGGGGAAATAAAAGTACTTGGTTTAATCTTAACATCTTTCCTCCTTGGAAAGGAAGCATCCTATAAATATGTGTATGTGAATGTTATTATGTTAATTTTGCAAATGAGGACTCATGAGAGAGAGCTAAGCAGAGCCCACAGAGAGAGAAGAGAGACCCTGCCTGGCCATTCCATCAGCGGCTTCTGTCTCATCACCAGGCTTGGCTCCCTGCTGTTTGTCAGCTTAACCCTAAAACAAGCCTTCAAGTTCACCAAAACGTCCATATTTTGGATTGTAACACTTAAAATCTGAGTAATTCTGACTCAGGCTGAAATCTCCTTCTAAGTCATCTGTGAGGGGAGTTTTGATACGAAAGTTAATATCACAAAGTAAATTGCTGGAGGGTGGAGTGAGAGATATTTAAGCAATATTTGTAAATGATTTCCAAGCATTTTAGCAGCATTCTTTTATGTACAAACAACTGTGGAAATTAGAAGTCATTATTTCTTCTAAAACAATCTCCTGTGGAACACTGGAAAAGCACTTTATTTAAATTTCTATTCAAACTTGGGGTAGTAAGCCTGAAATTTAAAATAAAAAAGTTTACATTATAGATTTAGCACTAATATTTCTATCTTATTGTGACTCACAAAATATTTGACACAAGTGATTAACACAACATCCTAATCTGCTGTGGCCATGGAGGTGTTTAATGTCTGCAGAAAAGGTCACGGTGATCATATTTCTGCACAATGAGGAAACCCATTTTCCAACCAGGACATCAAGAGGGAAGTAAGTCTTTCTGCAAAATGGAGTCTTCCACTGCCCCTCAACCCCAAAACACCACAATTCACAGAAAATCTACCTTACCAAGAAGACCCATCACAAAAAGTTGCAGCATCTCAGAGCTGAAGGCAGCAATTCTCAGAGAACAGTGGAGAAGAAGAGTCCTTCTCCAAACTCGACGAACAGAGGTTCAGTATTTAAAGGCTTTCTTCTGAGTAAGCGTTTAAGCATAGACCAGGCCTTAGTAATAGTTTCTTCAAATTAAGAGCGAGAAGCACTAGCATTGACTCACAAAAGAATACTATGGTGCACCCAGAAGACAATAAAGCCTGAACTCAAACTGGCCCCTTAACCACACCAGTTAGGATCACCACCAGTTCCTTATGACAGACCAACTGGGGACCAATTTCAGGAAGTTTTGCCTTTAAATGTGGGATATACATTGCATATAGCCATTTTTCTCCCTCCAAAAAATCTTTCATTGTCTTCTTAAGTCATAGTTTAAAAAAAGAAAAGTCTGTTTGGTTTAGTTGAACTGGCAACTCCACATTGACATTAGAGGCAAGATCCCGGTACCTGGGTACCAGCATAAGAAGACCCTCGACAAGTTCTAACTGGCCTAATTTCTACTTGGATGTCCAACAGCTTTCAAAAGCCCATATCACATTGGTATTGCAATCGATAATTTCCACAAACTATTCTAAGAGAAAAAGTATAACTTCATTTATATTTTTATAAACCTTCTGTATAATGTTCACATCAGAGTAGCAAAGTATATTATGTTATGAATCCCTAAAGATAATTGAGATGCATACTGAAAAGTGTTTAGTGCTGGGGTGTGAGATTTTAAAAACCGGGGGACCACTGCTCTATACTAGAAGATCCTTAAGACAAGATTACATCTTATTTTTCTTTACATATTCAGAGCCCAGCTAAGTGGCTAGAAAATAGTAGACTGTCAATAAATGTAGGTTGAATAAATGAATGAATGAATAAGTGAACACGGCTATGAACTTTGTATTCCTGTACTCTGTATCAGCCCATCTTCATCAATTAGGCACAAAATTTCAAGACCTGATCATAAGGAACAACTTCAGCCTTCTTCTGTATAGGAGACACGGCCTGACCTCCTCGACCTCTCATCTGTCACCAGATTCCTTTGGAGGAGGCCCTGATACCTGCTAAGGAATGCTGGCCCTTCTCATTTGCAGGCTCACCAGAGCACAGAGAGCCTTGCACTCTGTCATACTGAGTAAGCAGCACTCAGTGGCTGGAGACAGTTTTAGTGTAAGCTGAGAAAACACTATGGAGCCCAACACATGCCCTTCTTCCCGGCTGGCACCAACCTGGCCTTTCCTACTCTGCCTTGTCTCTGGCTTTGTTGGGATGCCCCCAAAGCAACAGAGCATGGCTTTTGCTTTCTCAACTCCCCTTCTTCTGCCTTTATTCTCTCTTCTCCACCCATCATAGAGCCTCAAGAAGGAAGGCTCTCTCTCGCGGAGCAAAATGGCAGGGTGAGCTGACCCGGGATTCTCTCCCCTCCAAAATACAACAAAAGATTGGAAGAACTGAATTTCAGAGAATAAACATAATGCCAGCTCGTTAGAGACCTACAATACCAAGAAGGTGGAGATCATAACCTTGCTTACACCTTCAGAGGCGCTGGAACAGTAGGAGAGAACATCGCTCCCTCCCCTAGAGTCTGCGATCGCTGAGGCGCAGGGGCGGGAAGGAGCGGGGGAGGGGCCGCGCGACCCGGGGATCATCCAGGACTCCTGCCGCTGATTCAGTGGAGACCCGCTGATAGGGGAAAGCTTCCGTGCACGGGGACCCTATAAATCAAGGGCCTTGGGAGACCAGAGAAAAGAACTGATCTGAACCCAGACTGGCGCGTGTAACAGCCCCTTCTCCCTAACAAAGCCAGTGGGCGCAGCCATCTTGCCCCAAGGCGGAGAGCTAACACGCCGCTCTTGACCCCCATCTAGTGGCGACAGGCTGTAACTGCAACTGAATTCTACCACCATGAGAAAAAACCACTCCTCTACCATCCAGCAATTTATAAAAGCCCCAGACCAGAAGGAAAACAATAAAAACACAGAATTAAGTCCTGAGGACTTGGAATTAGGTAAACTAAGTGATAATGAATTCAGAGCAGCTATAATCAAAAAACTCAATGAGGTAGAGAGAAAGATAGAGAAACAAGCCGAGTTCTGGAGTTACTTCACAAAAGAGATTGAAATCGTAAAGAAGAATCAAACAGAATTACTTGAGATGAAAAACACAATGGACCAGATAAAACAGAATACGGATTCCCTGAATGCCCGTGTAGACAACCTAGAGGAGCAAATCAGCATAATTGAGGACAGACAGGCTGAATGGCACCAGACAGAGGAAGAAAGAGAACTAAGAATTAAAAAAAATGAGGAAAATCTCCGAGAGATAATGGATTCAATGAGGAGTAAGAACATAAGGATCATAGGAATTCCCAAGAATATGGAAAAGGAAAATGGAGCAGAAAGTGTGCTTAATGAAATTATTGAAGAGAACTTCCCAAATCTAGGGATCAATGGAGAAATGTGTGTAGAGGAGGGTTTTAGATCTCCTAGATTTGTCAATGTAAAAAGACTCACCGCAAGGCACATAACAGTAAAGTTGGCAAATAGGAATGATAAGGAAAGAATACTCAGGGAAGTAAGAAAAAACAAGAGAATAACCTATAAAGGAGCCCCTATCAGACTGTCAGCGGATTTCTCTACAGAAACCCTGCAAGCTAGGAGAGAATGGAGTAATGTATTCAAAGCTTTAAAGGATAAAAACCTTCAGCCAAGAATACTCTATCCAGCAAGAATTTCCTTCAGATATGAGGGAGAAATTAAATCTTTTCCAGACAAACAAAAGTTAAGGGAATTTGTAACTAAAAGCCCTCCATTACAAGAAATCCTCAAGAAGGCTCTCATACTTGAAAAAAGGGAGAAAGGGGACACAATCCACAGACTAGGGAGACCGATGGATAGAACCAGAACAGGATAGCAAATATTCAACTATAGCATTAGGGTAAAAATAAGGAAACTACCAAAACAAGGACGATCTTAGCACTCTAACTACAAATTAATAAGACGAGTTGGAATAAAAAATGAAAATAATTATTTAGGAGGGGAAGAGCAAAGGGTCTAAATCAGTATTGGTTGAGTAAGTAAGAGACCACCAGAGAATAGACTATATTATACATGAGATTCTACATACAAACTTCAAGGTAGACACTAAAATAAAGTACAGAACAGAGTCACAAATCATAGATAAGGAAAAATCTAAGAAACCCAGCATAAGAAATTGCAGTATTAAATGGGTAGTCTAAAGCACACAGGAAAAGAAACACAGGAAAACAAGATAATGAGCGACAGATTGACAGCATTAAGTCCACATGCATCAATAATCACTCTCAATGTGAACGGATTGAACTCTCCAATAAAAAGACACAGAGTGGCAAAATGGATTAAAGAACAAGATCCAACAATTTGTTGCCTCCAGGAAACACACCTCAGCCCCAAGGACAAACACAGACTCAGGATGAAGGGGTGGAGGACAATACTTCAAGCAAATAGCAAGGAAAAAAAGGCAAGTGTTGCAGTTCTCATATAAGACCAAGTGGATTTCAAAATAAGACAGGTAAAGAGAGACACAGAGGGACAATACATAATGATCAAAGGGACACTTCATCAAGAAGAAATAACGCTTATAAATATCTATGCACCCAACACAGGAGCACCAAGATTCATAAAGCAACTATTAACAGACCTAAAGGAAGATGTTAAAAACAACACAATAATAGTAGGGGACCTCAACACCCCACTCACATCAATGGACAGATCATCCAGACAGAAAATCAACAAGGAAATAGTGGAGCTGAATGAAAAACTAAAACAATTGGACTTAATAGACATATATAGATCACTCCACCCTGAAGGAGCTGAATACACATTCTTCTCAAGTGCACACGGAACATTCTCTAGGATAGACCATATGTTGAGAAACAAGGCAAGCCTCTACAAATTTTAAAAAATTGAAATAATAACAAGCATCTTCTCAGATCATAGTGCTATAAGGCTAGAAATTAATTACAAGAAAAAAGCTGAGAAAGGCACAAAGATGTGGAGACTAAACAACACACTACTGAACAAGCAATGGATCATTGAAGAAATTAAAGAAGAAATAAAAAAATACCTGGAAACAAATGAAAATGATAGCATGCCATACCAACTCATATGGGATACAGCAAAAGCTGTATTAAGAGGAAAATTCATCACAATACAGGCACATCTTAACAAACAAGAAAAATCCCAAATAAGCAACCTTAAAGCACACCTAACTGAACTAGAGAAAAAAGAACAAATGAAGCCCAAAGTCAGCAGAAGGAGAGAAATAATAAAAATCAGAGCAGAAATAAATACTATTGAAACGAAAAAGGTAGTAGAAAGGATCAATGAGACAAAGAGCTGGTTTTTCGAGAAGATAAATAAAATTGACAAACCACTAGCCAGACTTACAAAGAAAAAAAGAGAGAAAGCTCAAATAAACAAAATCAGAAATGAGCGAGGAGAAATAACAACAGACTCTGCAGAAATACAACAGATTATAAGAGAATACTATGAAAAACTATATGCCAACAGAATGGATAACCTAGAGGAAATGGATAAATTCCTGGACTCCTACAATCTCCCAAAGCTCACTCAAGAAGAGGCAGACAATTTGAACAGACCAATCACAAGGAAAGAGATTGAAACAGCAATCAAAAACATCCCAAAGAATAAAACCCCAGGACCAGATGGCTTTCCTGGGGAATTCTACCAAACTTTCAGAGAGGATTTAATACCTATCCTTTTCAAGCTATTCCAAAAAATTAGGGAAGATGGAACACTTCCTAACACATTCTATGAGGCCAACATCACGCTGATACCAAAACCTGACAAGGACACCATGAAAAAAGAGAACTACAGGCCAATATCACTGATGAACATAGATGCAAAAATTCTAAACAAAATTTTGGCAACCAGAATTCAGCAATTCAGCAAAAGAATCATACATCAGGATCAGGTGGGATTCATACCAGGGACACAGGGATGGTTCAACATCCGCAAATCAATCAACGTGCTACACCACATCAACAAACTGAGGAATAAAAACCACATGATCATCTCAATAGATGCAGAGAAGGCATTTGACAAGATCCAACAGCGATTTATGATAAAAACTCTGAACAAAATGGGCATAGAAGGAAACTACCTCAACATAATAAAGGCCATATACGACAAACCCATAGCCAACATCATACTCAATGGGCAAAAACTGAACCCCATCCCCCTGAAAACAGGAACAAGACAAGGATGCCCTCTATCACCACTCTTATTTAACATAGTACTGGAGGTCCTGGCCAGAGCAATCAGGCAAGAAAAAGGAATAAAAGGAATCCAAATAGGGAGGGAAGAAGTGAAACTCTCGCTGTTTGCAGACGACATGATCTTATATATAGAAAACCCCAAAGAATCCATTGGAAAACTGTTAGAAGTAATCAACAACTACAGCAAAGTTGCAGGGTATAAAATCAATTTGCATAAATCAGTAGCATTTCTATACTCCAGTAATGAACCAACAGAAAAAGAACTCAAGAATACAATACCATTCACAATCGCAACAAAAAGAATAAAATACCTTGGGGTAAATTTAACTAAGGAAGTGAAGGACCTATATAATGAAAATTACAAGGCCTTTCTGAGAGAATTGGATGACAACATAAGGAGATGGAAAGACATTCCATGTACATGGATTGGAAGAATAAACATAGTTAAAATGTCCATTCTACCTAAAGCAATCTACAGATTCAATGCCATCCCAATCAGAATCCCAATGACATTCTTTACAGAATTAGAACAAAGAATCCTAAAATTCATATGGGGCAACAAAAGACCCCGAATTGCTAAAGCAATCCTGAGAAAAAAGAACAAAACGGGAGACATCACAATCCCTGACTTCAAAACATACTACAAAGCTACAGTAATCAAAACAGCATGGTACTGGTACAAAAACAGGTGCACAGATCAATGGAACAACATTCAAAGCCCAGAAATAAAACCACACACCTATGGACAGCTTATCTTTGACAAAGGAGCTGAGGGCATACAATGGAGAAAAGAAAGTCTTTTCAACAAATGGTGCTGGGAAAACTGGAAAGCCACATGTAAAAGAATGAAAATTGACCATTCTTTTTCACCATTCACCAAAATAAACTCAAAATGGATTAAAGACCTAAAGGTGAGATCTGAAACCATAAGGCTTCTGGAAGAAAACATAGGCAGTACACTCTTTGACATCAGTATTAAAAGGATCTTTTCGGACACCATGCCTTCTCAGAGAAGGGAAACAACAGAAAGAATAAACAAATGGGACTTCATCAGATTAAAGAGCTTCTTCAAGGCAAATGAAAACAGGATTGAAACAAAAAAACAACCCACTAACTGGGAAAAAATATTTGCAAGTCATATATCTGACAAAGGCTTAATATCCTTAATATATAAAGAACTCTTGCAACTCAATCACAAAACATCAAACAACCCAATCAAAAAATGGGCTGGAGACATGAACAGACATTTCTCCAAAGAAGATATACTGATGGCCAATAGGCACATGAAAAGATGCTCATCATCGCTGATCATCAGGGAAATGCAAATCAAAAATACTCTAAGATATCACCTTACACCCGTTACAATGACAAAAATATCTAAAACTAATAGCAACAAATGTTGGAGAGGTTGCGGAGAAAAAGGAATCCTCATACACTGCTGGTGGGAATGCAAACTGGTGCAGCCACTATGGAAAACAGTATGGAGATTCCTCAAAAGACTAAAAATAGAACTACCATACAATCCAGCCATCCCACTACTGGGTATTTATCCAAAGAGCCTGAAGTCAGCAATCCCAAAAGTCCTGTGCACCCCAATGTTTATTGCAGCACTGTTTACAATAGCCAAGACGTGGAAGCAACCTAAGTGCCCATCAACAGACGAATGGATAAAGAAGATGTGGTACATATATACAATGGAATACTACTCAGCTGCAAAACAGAACAAAATCATTCCATTTGCAATAACATGGATGGACCTTGAGAGAATTATGTTAAGTGAAATAAGCCAGCAAGAGAAAGATAATCTGTGTATGACTCCACTCATATGAGGAATTTAAAACTATGGACCAAGAACAGTTTAGTGGATACCAGGGGAAAGGTGGGGTGGGGGGTGGGCACAAAGGGTGAAGTGGTGCACCTACAACATGACTGACAAACATTAATGTACAATTGAAATTTCACAAGATTTTAACCTATCAATAACTCAATAAAAAAAAATAAGGAAGGCTCTGCAGAGGTCAAAAAGAACAAGGATAATATTGATATTGATGAAGAGACATGGAAAGATTGCCAATAAATATTGTAGAATAACAAAGAGCAAGGCACAGAATGGTATATATAGTCTGTAGGAAAAATTATACATAAAAAGAAACACTGGAACAATAAACCAGAAGCTAATTATTAAAGGATTACATGAAATTGGTGAAGGAGAAACGAAAGCAAGTCTCTTCTGTGTATACATTCTGTATTGTTTTGACCTTTGAATTACATAGATATACTAATTTTTCAATAAAATTAAATTAGAAGAAAACACCTCAAATTGAAAACAAATTGAAACAAATGAATCTAACTATATATCAAATTGGTAACAGCAAAAGTATTTTATTCAAAAGACTTGAAAACACACCATTTTGACTGTGAACACTTAGTGTGAGATATTCTAAGGAGAAGAACCACACACACACAAAAATAAACCTCCCTCAGTAATTATACTGTCAGTTGTAAAGTTGGTATTTTCAAACTATTTTTAATGTATGCTAAACAAGTAATTATGTTGATGATGTTTTAGGAGTCAAAACTTTAGTGTAAAAAAAGAATACAAATATAAAGTAAAAACGAGTAAGTGAAAACACTCTAATGTTAATATTTTAATTTAAATTATGAATATGAACTCATGACTTTTTAAATATATATTTAAAGACCCTAAAAGGTTCTAGAAGCAAGGTAATCTCAATAGCAATGAACATCCCTCATGCCCAGATTGTGGCCTCTATTACTGTTGCCCATGAAAAGAAACCAAGGCTTCTTGGAGAAACGGATTATTCCAGTCTGGGAGAGAAAAGGAGCAAGATGAGCCTGGGCCCTCTTGTTGAGTTTGCAAAGGGAGAGAGCAAGGGAGTCTGCAGAGATTAATGGGGCTGTGACAATCAGATCCAGGGGCCAACGCGGAAAGGCTGCCACTAGTCAAAATTGTGACAATGTGGACCTCAAAAAGAATAATGAGTTTAGTGGATTGAAACAGCTTGAATCAATGAACAATCGATGAGTACACAATGATACTATAAAACTGAAAGCCATCGAAATCTCTTTTGTCACCATTTGAGGTAAGTATTACAAGAACTCCTCTCTGAAAATCAAGAAATAAGAGAAAGAATTGATCATTTAGCTTGCCTTTCTGGTAGGAACTGGGTTTCAGGAGAATAAAATAGCCCACTTAGTGAGAGAAAGTTCTTTACATAGGAATGTCAGCTAACAAATGAAGAAGGAGTGGTGGAATTTTTTAAACATTTTAGAAACTCTAATTAAATTAACTGCTTCAGGCAAGAATTATCAACTGGTATCAAAACCAGTAGGTGAATGGTTTGTATGGTAATACATTCATATGGTGCAAAGTAATACTACACAGATTTCTTTCCAGTCCCAAGAGAAAAACGTAACTCTACAATAGAGGGACTGAATTTAATCCTTACTTTATCCTGGGATCAACGTTAGTACCACTAATGATGGGTCAATCAAATATTATGTGTCTTCTGGCATACTATAATACTATATATCTAAAATCAACTAAAATTAGCCAGAAACGTTTAACTTGAATCCATTAAGCCTTTCAACATAACTTCAGTGTATGGGAAACACATGGGATATAAGAGACACGTGAGTTAAATGACACTACAAGCCAGATAGATGCAGAAAGTGGTACATTCTACAGGACAACTGACCTGTTCTCTTTAACCCGTCAGTCTCATAAGAAAAAAGGGGTAGGAGGTTGGTATGCCATATTTAAAGATACTAGAGGCAAAGGTATGCCGGTAAATGTTTCCCACCACCAGTCCAGAGTGATGGGGAGGCCCCAATTTGCAGCATTTAACAATTTCCACATTGTAAACATCCCCACCATGGCAAATTTCAAGCTACCTGTGTGACATCAAACCGCTCACAAAATTCCTCGTGCACAGTACAAGGCAGCTGTAGCATGCCACTGCTTAGGGGACACAGCAGCCTGGCTCAATGTGTTCCTGGATTGATCCTGGAGAAACGAACTGTAAAAATCATTTGAATGTCATTTGGGAGAATATTTAATGAGTTTAAAATTTAATAAAATGAAAAGGTGGACATCATTACTGAAAAAAGCAGCAGGTTGCAGAACAGTATATACAGTATGACATCATTTTGGTGTAAAATATTATAGATAGGCACAAACTAACAACAGTAACTTCTGGGTGATGAGAATGTGCTGTGTTTTTTTTCTCTAAGACTCAACAATACACCTCTACTGGTGCTGTAATATTTGGCTGTAACCTTATAGGGATATTTTTTTAAAGAGAGATGATAAATAAGGCAAAACGGACATTTTGGAGCAGGGCGATACCATGATAGATGCTGTTTGAGAGATCAGCATGTTTGCTGTCATCTTTCAAGGAGCCTTTTTTGGCCAGTGGGTCTTGTTTGGGGCCTCTGAAAAAGGAACTGGCTGCATTTGTAGAAGTTCACAGATAAAATAGGAACTCCCAGCTAGTAAGTTTTTCCTCTTTCTTTCAAGTTCTCTGTGACCACTACAACCCAGTCCATTGTGAGCTCTCCCTTAGCTTCAGGCTGACAGAGCACTTTGTCATTTGTTTATTGACTTGGTCACTCACTTCTTCACTCCGCCATTGGTTCCTGATCCTTCTTGGCAGTCTCGACACAGACACTGGGCATAGAGAGATGGACTCATGTTCCCGCCCTCAGCAACTCACTTGGGATTCCTCTTTTTCCTCTTACTCTTCTCCATTATGGGGGTATTTTGAGGGCAAAGACCATTACTTATCCTTCTTAATTTCTGTTGCAAAGTTTAACACGTGACCTGTTACATACTAGGTACTCATAAAATAATTACTGACTACCAGATGGAGTAACTCTGTTTTTTTAACTTTCTTAGGCAATAATTGAACATACCAATCAGTACAGGCTATTGGCTGGTGATCTCCAAAGGTTTTTGAGCATGTACTCCCCTTGGTACAAAAACAAAAAACAAAAAAACGAGCATTGTCTCTCAACATATGCACATTTCTTTATCTATGAAATATATACATGTTACATACCACCATGACAATATGTCTAAATTTTTCTTATTTTAAAAAATAAATTATTTTATTTCTACACCCTCTGGAAAATACAGGGGTGAAGTAGCCTTCCTTTTGTCCCTTTTTCTCCTCCCAGCCATCCTGCCAAATTCCGCAAGGACGAGTATAACATTCTCATAAGAAGGAAAGAAGGATATGGAGATTGCCATCACTCTAAGTTAAAGGCAATTTTCCCAGCCTCCTCCCTTTCCGCTCCCTCCATCTGGAGGAAATGCCACCTGATGGGCTTATTCATGTATCTCCCACTCACACACACCCATACCTCTTCAATCTGGAATGTAAGCCAGGTGAATATAGCTTTGTTACCCACTGCATAAATAATACCAACCACGAGGCAGCTTCCAAATGACTCCAGATGTGCTCTCTTCACATTGCCAGAAAGAAAATAACTTTGAGCTAGTGTCATTTTGGCAGAGAGCTAACTCAGTGATTTTCATCTGGATGAAATAAGGAAGAACTATCAGGACTTGTCTATTACCCATGCAGGTGAGATAGAAATAGAAACATCCGCTCTGTCAAATTGAATGGCCCTGTACTTTAGCACTCTTAGACTCTGGTTTAACATCAAGATGTCTCAGGCTTTAAATGAAATGTCAAATATAATTTGGCTCTGAATTCCCAAGATATATGATTGCCCTTGGAGAAAACTTGATAACTCAGCGTTCTGGTGTCAAATGTGTATCTACCTGATAGGGTACTCTATAAAGTGGGTCCCCCCACTCTCCCTCCATCATATAAAAACCCTCAGCCAGCCTGATGAGCCAGGCTCCATTCCTTGCTTTAATGGGCATGAGACTCCACAAAGAAAATTTTTATGTCCATGAGGCAAAGGCCACTGTTCAGAGTTCTCTTTGAGAATCTAATCTGCACAGAATATGACAGCCCAGTATTATAAAATGCAGAGACTTTCAAAGTGTTTGGACACAGCTGACCATGCCCATAATAATATATCACACATACTCCCTTCCTTTCAAAGTGTTCTTTCTGAGTTCCTCATTTCACTTCCCCTTGCTTGGCATTATCCAGCCCTGGTGGTCTAGTGGTTAGGGTTTGGCACTCTCACCACTGTGGCCTGTGTTCATTTCCCAGTCAAGGAACACCATCACCTGTCTGTTAGTTGTCATACTGTGGCAGCTGTATGTTGCTGTGATGCTGAAAGCCATGCCACCAGTATTTCAAATACAGCAAGTTCACCCATGGTGGACGGGTTTCAGTGAAGCTTCCAGACTAAGACAAACTAGGAAGAAGGACCTGGCCACACACTTCCAAAAAAATTGGCCATGAAAACCCTGTGAATAGCAGCAGAGAATTGTCTGATACAGCACCAGAAGGATGGCACAAAAAGACCAGGCAGGGTTCTGCTCTGCTGTACACAGGGGCGCTAGGAATTGGAATCCACTCAACAGCACTAACAAGAAAAAGCTTGGCGTTAATTTTCCTCATTTGTGGAAGAATCAGACTCAGTCCCAAAATCCAACTGAAAAGAGTATTTAAAGAAAAAAATATAGAACAGCTTGTTTCTTTAAAGCGAAAGAAACTCACAGCCTAAACTTGGAAGGACTGAGGGGCAGGTATTCGCTCAGGAGCTGCTGGACAGTGGAGATTGATAGAGCAGTGAATGCGATCAGAAGACTCACAACCTGGTCCAAAGTGATTTTCGAAAACTAACATGGTAGATAAAGAAATCTGACAGCCTTAGCCTCGAGTGTACGTAAACATTTTAGTGGAATTTGATCTGTCACAAAGGGCCTTTCTCTCACTGACACACTGCCGTGTCAGAAATTCCAAACCACAGCTGGTATGCTGAGTGTAAATATGGCTGTGAAATGTCTCACTGGGAGGGGTAGTGCTTTCCCCTTGACCTCGTCCTTATAAAAAGGGGAAATTAGGACACAGAGACAAAAACACACAGAGGGAAGATGATGTGAAGACACAGGGAGAACGCCACGTGAACATGGAGGATTGGAGTAATGCATCCACAAGCCAAGGAATGCCTGAAGCTACCAGAAGCCAAGAGAGAAGCATGGAGTAAATCGCTCTCTAGCATCTTTAGAGGAAGGTTAGCCCTGCAAACACTAGATTTCAGACTTTCAGGCTCCAGAGCGGTGAGATAATTTACTTGTATTGTTCTATGTCACCCAGTTTGTGTGTTTTGTTATGGAAGCACTATTAAAATAATATAGAAGGCAAGAATTATCATTCCTATGTTACAGATGTGGAAACTGAGGCGGAATTCAAATTCAGCTCTGTCTGACTCCAGAGCTCATACGCACGCAACTATAGCAATGTTTCTAAATCGGCTTCCCTGGGCCTGAGAGTCATAGACAGGTGCTCAGAATTCGAAGCATTCAGTCAAAAAATTCTTAATTTTCTGTTTGCATTTCAATGGTTTTTGAAATGATGAGTGTATATGGGCTTATCTTAATGGCTATGTAGTAATCAAACACTACCCATGATTTCCAGGTCCAAACTTCTGTTTCTGTTGGTGATGAAGTTGGTATCAATTGTTGCTATTTTAATCATCCCAAAATAATGAGAAAAAGAGCACAACATGCTTCTTATGTAAATAATGATTTTAGCACAATGTGAAGTCCGAATAGCAACACAGCTGATTGTATGAAAAGTGGTCACAGTAGCTGAAATGACAAAACTGTAGGTTAATTGAGTCATCATCAAACAAAACCTAATAGCACATTCAGGTTGGTCTCAAAAGGGTGCTGCATGTCAGTCGAGCCACTTGATGCCTGAATGATGATTTTGCTTCAAATACCATCATCGCGTATGAGGAATATTGTTAATATAAATTTTATTGGGCTGTATATTTGTTTCTGTTTAATAACTTTATTATGTTTATTATTGTGTTAAGAGGCAGAGGCATTAAAACCTTATATCTACTTTTATGATTGTACAAGAGGTAGGAGAATGTATTGAGACATTAAGTTGTGTTTTGCGGTCCGCATTGGCCACCACTTCCATTCCAGAGGGTAGTCAAGTACTTCGTGTTCTTTCACATCAGGAGCATTGGTGGGGCCATAACTGAAGATGCTTGAAGACCACATCACACAGGGCCTTCTGTAAAAGCCTCACTTTCCGAGGAAATATGCTGAGTACACAAGAGGAGGAGGGAAGGAGACGAAGGTCCTTGTTAGAGAGAGAGGAAGATGTAGAGAAAGTGATGGCAGATTTACCCGAGTCTGGGAGGAGATAAGGCGCTGAGGGTCCCTCAAGTGATGGAAATCCATATCTTACTCCCTCCAAGGACAAGGCTTGGAAGATGGGGTAAATGGCTGCTTAGTGTGGGAGAAGTGGATCCTAGGAATCCAGGGTCCAATTCCTGGGCCTCAAACACAGTCTAGAGAGAGCAGAACAGTAAACCCTAAGTCACCTTGAGAACTTGGATGAGGCCATCTCATTGATTACTAGTAGGACCAATGGCTTACATGCTTTGTCACTGCCTAAGACCCTCCCAAGACATTCACATGACCCTTAGTAGATGCATTGGCTGAGATGCAGGGAGCCCCAATGAGACTAAGATTCATTTTCTTGCTGGCCTGGCAGGATGAGGGCTCAGAGTCTTATTTAATCTGAATGAAAGTACCTAAAGTAATGCAACATATCTGGCACATTCAAGTGGTTTACATACCTATTTAATTAATGTTATAATTTAAAATTATCTAAGTCAATACTTTGGGTCTGAAATAATTTTTTTCTTCCAAAAGAAGCCTGAACAATACTAGGTTTAAAATGCATGGCATTACTCAGAATTGCCTCCTACAGTAGCAACTAACAGCTTAGCATGGGTTAATCTACTTGCTAGCTAGCTGTCACCTTGGAAACCGAGGAGCAGAGCCCCGAGGGATGGGGCAAGTGGATTTATAGACTTAAATAACAATTCCAGATAACAAGAGAAGAAATGTCACAGGTAGTTCATGATTAATTGCCAAATGAGTAGCACAAACAATAACTGCTGAAAAATAAGAGCTCCCTACATTTTCTCGGGTTAGAGTTTTATACAACATTTTCATACACTTACTTTACTTAGCTTTACTGAAGTAGAAAATGGACTGTGGCCATATGAACCTGCTCCAACACCACCAAATACATACTCTACCACCCATTTACCAGTGTCTCTCATCCCCCTGGAGGGGAACATAGAAAGTGAAGAGATTCTAGAATACAAGACAACTGGGTATCTAAGGAAGATGTAAGAGGGTAAAATTATGAAGATAAATGCAATTACCTGGGGAACCTGGACAAAATTTTACCCCCTACCTGTGGTCCTGAGATCCACACAGCCAGTCAATCAACGGGCTCCATCTGAAGGTCTTTCTCCAACCAGCCCTTCTCTCCATGTCTATCCTGCCTTAAAGCGGGCCTTCGTTATCTCTCATCTAGGACTGGCACAGTCTCTCAACCACTCTCCTTGCTTCCTCTCCTAGCCTGCTTCTGACTAGAAATATTATCACATCACCTCCCTACCTAGAGCTCTTCAGTGGCCCTACCATCCCCTCCTCAGCTCCATGTCGCCTCTGCAGTCTAGACTCCCACCTCTTCTCCCACAGACCCGACTTGCAGACTTGCTGTACTTTGAATTCACCAAACTCTCCGTCAGTAAGCTTGTTCTCATGCCTCTGCCTAGAATTCTCCCTTCTCTGTCCTTCCTGATGAAATCCTGCTGGTCCTTCTAGGGCTCACTCTTCCCCAAGCCTGGCCTCCTGAGGTACTCCTGCCTCTTCTGTCCCTGGAATTTCGTTAGTGTCTGGCTCCATTTAACGGTTATCAACATGGTTCAGAATAGTTGGTATTTAATGGGACATCTCTAATTGTCCTAGAATCTGGGCTAAAACTGAAGACAATAGATGAGTATTCACACATTCCAGAGAGAAGCTGAATACTCCTAAACCATCCACACTGAGTGAAAGAAAAGTAGATATGTGAAAGGCAGTTGGGTGAAAGAATAGAAAGTTCTTGGCTTTTCCCAACCAACGGGCTGGAGGAAGGGCTTGAGGAGCATCATTTATAGATCCTGGGTGTGGCTGCAAGAAGTGAAGAAAGGAGTCCCACCCCCCAGTGGGATATTTACTGTGCCACCAAGTCACAGGCTTCACAGCAGCTGGGGATCCAAGTGAAGCACAGGGAGCGTTCTTGGAAGACCTTGAGTTAGGAGACATATGTGTACAGATAGTCTGGGACCTGCGTCCTACCCGGAGGAGTCTCACAGCATAGTGGCCAGAGCAGCCCAGGGTGGCAGGGAGAAGGCAGCAGGCAGCTTTAGAGCAGGGTTGGGCTTGACAAGTGCATGTGAGTTTCCTGTGGACCAAGTACATGGCTCAGAGGATGGCTGAGCTGGAGGCAACTTGATGAGATCCTACCCAAAAGGGCTGGACACCTGTAGATTGACCTCCGTGGGATAGGGGTTAGATAGGGGCTGCCAGGGGTCATCCAGAGAATGTGGCCCCTGCATTAGGAAACTGCACTGCAGAAATACCCATGTTGGAGGTTGGGTGGTGGCGCTGTGCAGCAGGTCCCATGAACAACCTACCAATGTGCCTCCCGTAGCATTTGGACACCTGCTACAGCCAAGGGCACAGATGCTTGCCTCCAAACCAGTAGCCATGTAAGTCTTTGCCTGCCTTATCCTTCCAATGTCTAATACCTGACCTCATCTCTCCCACCACCACCCCCAACCCTGAAGGAACATGAGGCAGGAGGCGGGAAGGTGAAGGAAGAAAGAAGAAACAGATCACACTGGTCCCCGCCCTGGTCACCAAGGCACACGTAAGCCTGCTCTGAGGGAACGAGACAAGCTTTAAATTATATGTCATCTTGCAGTTTGAAAAAGGACAGAATGAGGCTTTTGAATGCCTGAAAGGGACTCTACATTGTCAAAAAGGAGTAAAAGAGATTGGACAGCTATGGAACCTGCCCAAGATGTCATCGAGAGGCAAAGAAGGGAAATGAGATAAAGCATGAAGGAAATGGTAAGAGGACAATAAAGCCATTTCCTGCTTATACTCTACAAAGTTCAGCCTAAGTAACAAATTCATTTTATTTTTTACTTATATATGTATAGATATGTGTGTGTTTATATGTCCATGTGTCCATGTGTATGTATATAAAGGAGATGTTTGTTTGTATGTATGTAGACATACATATATCCTTTTAGTCTGTAGCTTTTTGAGGAAAGAGGCATATTTGTTCACTTTTATATCCCCAGCCCCTGGCACGCTGATTATTGTGGAGGAAGATGAAGTGCTGCCCCAGGGGGATACAAACACACACCATCTGGCGCATCCACAAGTATCAGGCTGTCAGACACAGCAACCCTGGGACCACACTTCGCTCTCTCTTCCCAATGACAGTCACTTCCAATCAACGCTGTGAATCCAGGTGGCATCCTAAGAGGGCCTGGAGTCATTACAGAGAATTCTTTTATCCTCCCAACTCTGCTTGTCTCCAAAGGCCCACAGAGCTGGGGTGATAACTCCTATGGCCAGGGACATTCACTTATATATCACTCACCCGCTTTGTCTGAGGGTTTCTACCTGTCAGCTGTCCAAATGACAAATGCCTTCAACACGAAAATGGAACGTCCAAAGTCATCTTTTACAAAAATGACTTCTCTGTACAACTAGGCTTGTGTGAGTTCCCAGCAGTAAGTGAAATTTCTATGGGAGAACTTGAAGGTAAAATGGGTGGAGAGGAGGAGGTATCTTTGGCATATTTTCCTGAGTAAACTACTTAAAGGTATTGTTCTAATTATCTATTGCTATGCAACAAACCACCCCAAAATACAGTAGCCTAAAACGACTATTTTATTCGGCTCACACTTTTGTGGGTCAGGAATTTAGGAAAGGCTGGAATGGGGAGTTGAATGCTGAACCATGTAGCACCAGCTGGGGTGGTGGAGGGGGCGGGGGCAGCTGAGGAAGGAGGATTCACATCCAATATGGTGTCTTCGCTGGTTGCTCTGAAACCTGGGCTGGATGCCTGGCAGTTGATTCTGGCTGATGGCTGGGAGCCCAGCTGTGGCTGTTGGCCAGAGAGCTGACACTTGGTCTCTCCATGTGGCTTGAGCTTCTCACAGCAGGTGGCCAGGTTCCAGAGCAAGCATCCCAAGAGCGAGGGTACCAAAAGGCCCAGGCAGATGCTGTAGGCTTCTTATGACTAATCCCAGAAGAACCAGAACATCGTTTCTGCCACATTCTTTTGGTCAAGCAAATCACTAGGGAGCAGAATTAGACTCCGTCTCTCAATGACAAGAATAACAAAGAATCTGTGGCCATTTTAATCTACCACAGGGATGTTGAGATGTATTCCACATGAAGGGGAGTGACTCCCTCTTCAGCTACTCCTTTCTTCACCTCATCTTTACATACACATGGTACAGAATGGAGATGATAGTGAAATAAAAGCCAAGCCTTCATTACGCCCAGAGTCAACTAATTGTTATCACCTGAGCAAGTCCTCTAACTTCTTGCGTCTCAGAAAGGAGATGTTTTCCTAGGTTACAGTGAAGTTAGAGGTCACATACTTGTGGAGCATGTAAGCCAAACCCAGCCCACAGATTTGTTTGGTGTGAACATTGCTTTAATATACATATATATACATATATACATATGTGTGTGTGTATGTATACACATACTTTTTACTTAATTGACACACTTAAAAGCTAGATGATGCTGTATAAAATTCAGATGATCTGAGAAAACTGGACATGCATTCCAGCATGGCAAAAGCTGCCTGGAGTGGAGGGTCGGCTGCCTTCTTTAGATGGGGTGGCCACTCTCTCATGTGTCTACACAACTCATATATTACATGAGTAATATGGCCAGGGCCAGATAGGCATGCAAGTTTGCTTCTCTACCACATGGTATAATGGTTAAGAGTGCACAGATGCTGCCTTTAGTGGCATGTACTCAAATCCCGGTGCTGCCATTTATAAGCTACACGAACTTAGGGAAGCTTTTTAACTACTTGCTGCTTAATTTCACTGTCTGTCTGTTAGGAACAACAATAGTGACCTGCCTCACAGGTTTTATGAAGCTGAAATGAATTTACATTATGATATGAATACATAATTAAGATAATAATTAACATATTAATAAATAGGTGAACAGTGCCTAGCATGTATTATCATTTTCACAGTACTGTAATCATAATAAGAATCAAATGAAAAGATTCAGGTAAAATTACTTTGAAAATGTTTAGGCATTATATACAAGTCCTAAATTATTATATTTCTATTACATGCAATACAGAAGATTTCTTACAGGTGGTTTCTCCAACCTTCTCTGAACACTTCTGGGGCAAGAAACTTACCTCCACTTGTCTTAATCTTGTGACAATTCATTCCACGGTTAGTTCTGTTTTTAGAAACGTTTTCCTTAAATTAGGCCTTCCTCACTTCTGTGAACTTCTATAGGACTTATTTTCTGTACTTTTCCTTTGGCATCATCTCCCTTATTTCCTTACTTAGCTAATTTATTCTTTCTTCCACCTATATCATGTGTCAGACACGGTGCAGGGGACAAAGAATACAACACGGAATAGCACCCAGCTCCCACATGACAGAAGCTTAGAGATCAGTGTTCCTGGCTCCTTGTATTGTAGGATGCCACACGTAATAACTGTTTTACTCTTTCCTGCATAAAAATAAGCTTGCCTTTTACTCTCATGTGTTACAGTTTATTAAGTGCTTCCACAGACCTTATATCAATTGGCTCCCAGAAGGACTCTGTGAAATAAACTGTATTATTCCAATTTTAGAGATAAAGACACTGAGGTTTGTGCAGTGCTCTCTCCACACCACCTCTCTGACACACCTCCAGGGACTGGCATAGAGTTGGGCTCTAGGGTGCACTTGAAGAAAGGGTTCAGTAAATGAATAAACTATACCTGAGTGAAGCAGGAGCTGAAGTAGCTCTAGCCAACATCATTCCCAACACTGAGCAGCTAGTTCAGTTCAAAGAGTGCAGCCTGTTAGAAAACAACACATCCAGGCTGGAGGAGTATGACGACAGAGGACTCCTCGAGGAGTATCTCCAGGAAAACATGGAAATGGTGAATTGTCTGATGTGTTTGACTCTCTAATGCCTGTGACAAAAAGCTATTGGAGTATATAAAAAGAATTAGCAATAGATACATAGAAAATTGATCAAATTTTAAAATGAGCCAATTATTAAATCTGAAAAAAACAAAAATATATATCAGAAAAGAAACATAATTTAGGTACAATACATAGCTCAGAAGTAAAAGATACTTAGTCATATTGAATTAACTAAACATATTTACATAACTATATTGGGAGGATAAGAAGAATAGAAGCAGAGAGTGGTCGAAGAATGCTAGATCTTTGCTATAATTACAAAATAATAATGACTGAAACAGATAAATCAAGAAATAACAGTACTAGCGTATTATTTAGGATTACAGATTCAAGGACCAGAAGAAAAACTAAAAGAGTTGAAAAAGCCTGGCTCTGGGAAGCAAGACTTGGGAGCAAAGAGGGATGGGATAGAGATGAGACATCATAAGCCTGTTAGAATGTATTATTTGACTTTTTAACCTCATGCAGGTATTACTTTGTTGTTTTAAAAAAAAAGCTGACCACAAAATGACAACATGATATCACCTCGTACCCATTAGGATGGGAACTATAAAGAATGTTAAAAAAAAAAACTGGAAAATAACAAGTGTTGGCGAGGATGTAGAGAAAAGGGAATCCTTGTGCATTGTTGGTGGGAATGTAAAATGGTGCAATCAGAATGGAAAACAGTGTAGCAATTCCTCAAAAAATTAAAAATAAATTTACTATTTGATCCAGTGAGTCCACTTCTGGGTAAATACCTAAAAGAATTGAAAGCAGGATCTCAAAGAGATACTCATATACTCATGTTCATAGCAGTATTATTCACAATTTCCAAGTGGTAGAAGCAATCCAATGTTCATCAATGAATGAAGGGATAAACAAAATGGACTATATACATATAACAGAATGTTATTCAGCCTTAAAAAGAACAGAAATTCTGACACATGCTACAACATGGATGAATCTTGAGGACATTATGCTAAGTGAGATAAGCCAGTCACAAAAAGACAAACACAATATGATTCTACTTATATGAGCTACCTAGAGTTATCAAATTCATAGAGAAAAAAAGTAGAAGGATGGTTGCCAGGGGCTGAAGAGAAGGAAGAATGGAGAATTCTTGTTTAATAGGTATAGAGTTTCAGTTTTGCAGTATGAAGAGTTCCGGAAGATTGGTTGCACAACAATGTGAATGTACCTAATGCCACTGAACTGTACACTTAAAAAATGGTTATGGTGGTAAACTTCATGTTATGTGTACTTTACCACAATTAAGAAGTTTTCCTAAATTAAAAACAACAACAAACAAAGACAATGTAGCCTGAAATGTGATGGAGTCATAAGTGGGTGATGTTCAAATACTCACCCACCAGTATGGCATAGGCGTGGGATAATCAGAATGGACACACAGTTAAAAAGTGAAAAATTCGGCAACTAGCTAGATGCTTACTCCACAATATTAAAATCCAAGGTTTGACCTTTTGTGTGTATTTGACTGTCTCCTGCTGTGAGTACATTGTGTAATTCTGGGGGAATTGAACCTATAGCAGAAGTCAGGAGACCAAGCACATGATGTATCAGAAAGATCACTGAACCTAAAATCAGAAGGCCCTGAGTCCAAGCTTTAATTTCTCTCTGATTAGCTGAGTCACTAGCCCTCAACTGATCTGTAAAATGTGTATAACAATCCTTACCTACAGTGCCAGGGACATAATAGGAACTCAAAAAATATTTGTTGAATAAATCAAGAATGAAAGTATGCTTAAAAGAGACCATAAATATGAAAGTATATTGTAAGTTCTATTATTCTCTGTAAACATAAACATTTCAGTAAAATTATACTTTTTCCCTGACTAAGATAGTATCTGGTTATGACTTGGAGTCTTTCTTAGGGCTCCTGAAACCACTCCATTTCCAAAGTGACCACTTATCCTCTCTGAAGATTCTTTCTAGTGTACTTTATATATTGCAACAAGCTAGGAATGCTGTTGCAAAGGAAAAATCAAAAATATCTTATGATCAATCAAAGATGCTGGCTAAAGTCACCCTGAACATAAAGAGATAAAGACTGTCCTTGACCCCTTGACCACACTTGGTCACTCTTGGGTGGTTAGTCTGCTTGGCACCTGTACTTTAGGAAACTTTTTGTAAGTATAATTGATATTAGATATCCCAACTTCCTGAAGAACAATTTAGGATGTCCCTTGGGCTAACTAGCACACTCAAAATCTCAAATACTTGGAGTGTAGAAATATGACCACTGCTAAGCTCCTTGACATCCATGTTAACAATGGTTTTTTGCATTTGACACCAAAAGCAAAGGCAACAAAAGCAAAAATAAACAAGTTGGACTACATCAAACTACAAATCTTCTGTACAGCAAAGGAAACCATCAACAAAACGAAAAGACAACTTACTGAATGGGAGAAAATATTTGCAAATCATATATCTGATAAGGGTTTAATATAAAAAATATACAAAAAACTCACAAAATTTAATAGCAAAAAACCAAAAAATCCAAATAAAAAATAGACAGAGGTTCTGAATAGACATTTTTCCAAAGAACACATAAGATGGCCAACAGGTGCATGAAAAGATGCTCAACGTCCCTAATCATCAAGGAAATGCACATCAAAACCACAATGAGATATCATCTCACAACTGTTAGAAGGGCTAGTATCAAAAAGACAAGAAATAACAAGTATTGCTGAGGATGTGGAGAAAAGGGAACACTTATGAAACCGTTGGTGGGAATGTAAATTGGTGCAGCCACTATAGAAAACAGTATGGTGGTTCCTCAAAAATTAAAAATAGAACTGTCATATAATGCAGCAATTCTACTTCTTGGTATTTATCTAAAGAAAACAAATACACTAATTCGAAAAGATATATTCACCCCCATGTTCATTGCAGCATTATTTACAATAGCTGAGATATGGAAATAACCTGAGTGTCCACTGATGGACAAATAGATAAAGAAAGTGTGGTATATATTTACAATGAAATATTATTCAGCCATAAAAAATTAAGAAATCCTACGATTTGCAACATGGATAAACCTTGAGAGCATTATGCTAAGTGAAATAGGTCAGACAGATAAAGACAAATACCATGATATCACTTATATGTGGAATCTAAAAAAAACCAAGCTCATAGATAGAACAGATTGGTGGTTGCCAGAGACAGGAGGTGTAGGGTGAATGAAATGGATGAAGAAAGTCAAAAGGTACAAACTTCCAGTTATAAAATAAATGTCACGGAGATGTAATGTACAGCATGGCAGCTATAGTTAACAACACTGTATTGCATATTTGAAAGTTGCTAACAGAGTTGATCTTAAAAGTTCTCATCGCAAGGCTGGCCTGGTAGCCTAGTGGTTAAGTTCAGCATGCTCCACTTCAGCGGCCCAGCCATAGTCCTGGGCTTGGACCTATACTGCTCATTAGTGGCCATGCTGTGGCAGCAACCCACATAAAAATAGAGGAAGATTGGCAACAGATGTTAGCTCAGGGTGACTCTCCCTCAAGCAAAAAGAGGAAGATTGATGACAGATGTTAGCACTGGGCAAATCTACCTCAGCAAAGACAAAACAAAATTTAAAAAGTTCTCATCATAAAAAAATAATAATTCTGTAGCTGTGTATGGATGCTTGCTAGATTTGTTGTGATAATCATTTTGAGATGCATACAAATGTCAAATCAGTATGTTGTACACCTGAAACTAATATAATGTTCTATGTCAATTATACCTCAATTAAAAAAAAGCAAATAATACCCCCCCCCCCAAAAGAAGTATAACCACTGAAATTTTCCCCAGCCTGCTCCAGCTTGTCCAAACCTGGTGAGACCCTCCCTTATTTCCCAAATTAGTCAACAAAATTGGGATCAACATTCTAGGATATTCCTCAATAAGCTCTCCAGGTGTGTCATCAACTGAATTCAGCTTCTAATGAAATAAAATATAAAAAGTGTACAAACAATAAGAAGGTGGGTAGTAAATCCTGAGTCTCCTAAAGTGTAAATCAGAAGAATAATACTGCCTAGAATGGTTAGCTTCAGCGGGATATGGCACTGGAGGGCACTGCATAGGCTGAAGTTTTAAAAAGAGGTCTTCAAAATTGGGAGGTGAGGGCAACAGAGGCAGATCTTTCAAAATTCACTCTTCCATCAAAGGAAAGCCCCAAGTACAGACAGTCCTAGGGATTCCCTTGGCTGTCTCCTTCTGCAGCCTCCTCCCAGAATTATAAATTGGAAAGACCAATGCACTGTAAGTCCAGAGTCTTGGATTTAGTGGCTCTGGCCTTAACTAGCTGAGTGAGCCCAATGTTGCCCTTTCATCTTTGTGAACCTCAGCAGCTGTATCTGTAAAATAAGAAGAGTGGTTAAGATGGTCTCTCAGGACTTTTTAGTTCTAGGGTTCTCCGAATCAATAAGTCTGTTCCCCTGTGGTGTCTAAGAGTTTCATTATTAGGCAAACTTGGTGACAACTTCTTAGAATCTGCTTGGTAGAGGAAAGAACAGGAGTGGAAGTTGAGGCCGTTTGGTTCAAGTATTGTCTCAGTGTTTTAGGAGATAGGGAGCGGCTATCATGGACAATTATGAACAGCAACTGTTGACTATATACACACTTTTGGGATCAAGGTTGTGCCTGCCAGACTGATATCTAGTGAAAGGAAAAGGGGAAAAGACAATCCAGCCACAGTCAATGAGGCACTGGGAAGGAGGGATTGGAGAAGTTAATAGATTACAAGGACTCATAAGGATGTAGAGTAGTCAAAAGAGCCAATCATTCATTCCTCTCTTCACTCGCTCTCCCAACAGATATTTATTCGTCATTTCCACGAACATAATTAAAAACAGTGCTGAAAACACTTTTCTATTTGAATTGTGCTTTTTAATTTTAAATGCAGTTTTATTTTTTAGTTTCATCTGGTTGTCTTATCAACTCTATGGGATATAAATGGCAGGTTATTATTCTTGTTTAACAAGAAAGCAAAGTTCAGAGAGGTGAAGTGAGTTTAATATATATCACAGAGCTAATTCACTGAAAAGTCAGGATGAAAATTCAGGTTTTCTTATTCCTGCTCTTATGTTCCTTCTATTGAATCACAGACATGACCTACAATCACAGTCTGCTCCTACAAGTTCCAACTTTTGTTCAAGTGGATGGCCTTGACCCCCCACCATGTTAATGCCCCTTTTCCTTCATTTGGCTACTTGAGAACAGAGAACTGAAGATAAAGTCCTATAGGAGTTTAAATTTTGTCCAATAGAAAGTGAGGATGTGCAATTTTCTTCCTAAGAGGTAACACATTGGTGTCCCTGGACTACCGAGGAAGATGCTTAGGTTGGGCTCCTGGCTCTGACGCCAGATTTATGTTAACTTCTCTGGACCTCAGGTCTACACCTGCCAAGCAGGTGACAACACCCACCCAATCCAATGTAGAGCTTTGTTTCTAGTATCAAATTAGGTAGAATATGGAGAAGCCCCCTGAAAACAAGAAGTGAAGCCATAAACGTGTGATGTGGTTGTTATGGTTAAGTGTGTGATTGGGAGAACAGATAATAAATAGCCAGTGCTGGCTTGACTTCAGTCTTGGAGATCAAGCAAATCCAGAGGACAGGGATTTGGATACAATTCCTAAACAAAGGAGCAAAGTCCATAAGCAGCTCAAGGCTTGGAAAATAAGGAACAGTTGGTCTCACAGGTTGACCAGGCAGGAGAGTTGGCATAGATCCTCAGATCATCGTGCTCTGCCTGATGAATTGAGTGGGCCTCACCAGGAGCTGTATGTTAGCCTCCTTCTGGCTGGAAAGAAGCAGGGGAGGTTGTGACCACCTGTTCTGCTCAGGATGTCACTGTACCTCTTGCACATATTCCTGCAAATGCAGAGTCCAAACCAGGTCCTTGGCAAAATCACAAAGCAAAAACCTCTGCCTCCCTCATTTCTTCTTCAATCTCTCATTTCCTCACCTCATAGGGCCCATCCAGAGGTGCCCAGTGGCTCCCAACAGCTCACACCATTGACTCTTGTGGCCCTCAAAGCCAGTCTGTGGAGATAACACCCTGTGCTCCAGTGATCTCTGCTGCTCACCCCCAAATTCAGTGACATTGCACTGTTCCTTCCTCTTCCTGCTCAAAAGTTGCCAGCTGAAAATCAGAGCCAATAAGTAGCTCAGACTACAGAGCTTATAAAAGGTGGCCAAATTTAAAAGTAACTCCTCTCAGGAATACTAGCATGTCGATAATAGGCTCAAATAATTTTCCCAAAGAAAGAAACAATGGATTATCTCCAAGAAAATCAATGGGATCACAGGGTGGATATCTTGAGGCTAAGGCTTGAAGAGTAGTAGAATTCTACCTACTCTCCACCAAAAACCTTGCATTTCTTGGTCCTGATAAAGTTCCCCTTAAAAAATGGAATCATTACACAACAACCAAGAAATAAATATGAAGCATATATAACAAAAGATTAGCTTTTATCAATTCCAAATGATAAGTAGACAGAGACCGTTACCTCTCTAGGGTTTTCTAATTAAAAAAATAAGTAAAATGGGCTCTAGAAACATCAAATGGGTGGTACAACATTAGTAAGACAAGTGGCTCTATGGCTGATGTCTGGAGAGGGCTCAGAATGACACATGTAACAACTCTGGATGAGCATCCAGATTAAGTTCTTCTAAGAAGTTCTTGAACAAACCAAGACCTGATCTCTTTGTCTTGATCCACAGAGGATTCACTGACCCTTGGGAATATCAGTTCTCCTCTAGAAGACCTCAGAGGGCTTGAACCATGCCTAGTTGCTCTGTATCCTCTCCGCAGAGTGACCCATACTGGACAGAGACCCAAAGATGCAGCCTGTAGTGGGCATGTGTTTTCTTTTGAACACCTGACATGCCTTCCTTAGGTGAACCATCTCATCCCCTTCCACGTGGTTCTAGCATAAATCAGTTCAGGTCCTCCAAGAAGTAGCCACCAAGTTGGGATTAGAAAGCAAGAGATTTATTGGAGGAAACACCTGTGAAAGATGAAGAAGGAGAGAGTAGAAATAGGCAGGGAGAATCTTCATTCAGACCATGATGCAGGTTTGACATCTAGAAAGGGAGAATGGGAAGAAGAAGTGGGTAGGAAGGACCTCAGACTACAATGTAGTTCTGAGAGATTCTCAGCCAGGGCAATGCAGAGCGGGAAGGTGGGGGGTCCCCAAACTCATTAAAGGAATCCCTCAGCAGGCAGGAATGGCCTGGTTTAGGTACCCCCACTGTACTCTGTCACTGGCTGGGAGCAGCCCAGTGAAAATGTGGCCTGGTATGACCCAAATGTGTGGCAGCTGGAGGTCATCAATCAGCTATGCTACTGACAGCAAGTTCTAGAGAAGAGAGATCTGGGTAGGATACCTCCATGACTGCCATATAATGAGACTGTCAAT
The DNA here is from genome assembly GCF_021613505.1 of Equus quagga. Classification (NCBI taxonomy): domain Eukaryota; kingdom Metazoa; phylum Chordata; class Mammalia; order Perissodactyla; family Equidae; genus Equus; species Equus quagga. The sequence continues at coordinate 32,339,664 of NC_060275.1, forward strand.
CATAAAGCCCAACATACCTAGAGGGAGACAGATGATCTAAGCAAGACCAATCAGAGCCCATCTCTGGAGTTGATATACAGACATTAGAAGGAAACAGCTCTTTTTCCCACTGGAGAATCCGAAATAGGTGAAACCAGACAGGCCAATTTTCCTCGGCACATATGGGAAGCCAAACTGCATCAAGGAGAAAATAAGATCAAACCACAGAAGGAAATAAAGTTCAAACTGGGGAGGCCTGAAGCCTGGAGCCATTACATATCTCCCTTTCATTTTTCCTTATTCTAGTTTGAGTTGTATTCCTGCTGCAAGTAAAATAGTGCTCTGCTTAATATCTGCATGTTTTCAGTGTAATTATTATAATATTTCAGAGCTTGAAAGGCCACTAGAGGTCATCGAGCCCTTACAGTGTATTACAATCACTTGGGGAACTTTGTTTTGACACCAATGTCTGGACCCCACTCTAGTCCAATTAAATTAGAATCTTCACAGGTCGAGTCCACACCAGTTTTTGTTTTCCTTTTAACTCTCCAGGTGATTATGATGTTTACCCAAATTTCAGAACCACTGGTTTTATCGAATCCTCATTTTGCAGATGTGGAAACTCAGGTTCAAACACAGGAAGTGACTGGTCCTAGATCCACAGGTTCTTGGACATAGAGCCATGCAAGTCTCCTTACTTCTAATCTAATGTCATTGTTTTTAAGTATAATATGTCATCTTGCCTGAGTGCCAAACATTGATGTCATCCCTAAATAAAAACCCTTTGTTCTTTAAGTTGCCTGTGTTGCTCTGTCCTAGTCTTGGAGTTATTTACCTATCAAAACAGGAAGAAGCTACCACTCTCTGAAACAAGACCCAAGTACAAAACAGTTTTACTCCATCAGCACAAGTCACTATGCCATTGTGTCATCTGATAGGAAGCCATCCCTCCCCTTCACAGCTGTCATCTGCTTAGCACTGGAGAGGGAGTCAAGAGGGATTCCAGATGGAGCCATGCTATCATGGAGAGCAGCTCCAACCACGAAAAAAGATTGTTGGATTTCACTGCGAGCTACTCTGACGCTCAATGGCCATTGGTTTTCTATAGCCTGATATGAAGACACATTGCATTTGCTTTTAAGAAATTCCTGCAACTCAAAATCAAATTAACATGTAAATTACTCAAGTTTGTGTCTTCTGAAAAGCCACCTTATTTCTGAGTCCTCTTTCTACAGTCCTTTCATCATCATTAAACACTTTATTATTTAAAATATTAGTAGAAGAAAGCAGAATGTAAAATTGTGGTGTCTAAAAGTTACTTAGTTAGCAACTAAGTAAAATTAATTTTAAAAAGTGTGAGTTAACAATGACCACGTCTGGGTTATGAGGCTTGACATCCAAGACATGACAGTAGGGGCCAAAATGAAGAAGACTGTGACCAAAAGTCTAGGCAACTGAGGGATGAGATGATGGCCAATGATGTGAGAACAGATGCCAAGTCCAGGGCCAGTTATTTCAAGACAAAGGGGAATGAGTATAATGGGCAGACCCAGAAAGAAGTGGGGAGATCAGGAAAGGATCGAATCCCTGGATAGGGGATTCATGTAATAAGGGAAAATATTGAAGTTGCCGATGCAATGACAATTCTACCAAAAAAAAGTTTTGACGGAGGAAGTAGAAGGCATTATAAAATATGACTCAGGACCAAAAACTCCTGATTTGGTCACTAACCAGCTTTGTGACATTAAACAACACATTTCACCTTTCTGGGCCACAGCATTATGACCATAAGATAACAGAGGTGGACTAGATCAGTCAACATGTATTTATTGTATGCCTTGTTTGGGTCAGGCACTGCACTAGGCACAGGGTATTCAGTGAGGAATAAAATACTTCTGTCTTCTCATGGAACTGAGGTCTACAGTAGTACATTGAGACATTTTGATATAACCTACTAAAAGAAATATATAAATATATTTTAAATCAAACACTGCATGTGTGTGTGTGTAAAAAACAAAATTTTCATGAAACAATGTCTAATCTTACTATGTGCAGTGCATTTTGCTATTTTGGTTCTGTTCTATTCTATTTTTTAAAATACTGTCATTAAATTGATTTTATGCCTGACTAAAGGGTTATAACCAGTGGTGGGAAAAACCTAATTCTAGAGGATACCCTCTAAGATTTCTTGTAGCCTTTTAATTCAATGATTTCATCCCTCTAAAATTTTGCTAATCTCTCACGCTTCTCCAAGCAAGTGACCATTTACGTAACCCGTGTTTAAAGTTGGGCCCTTTGTAATCATGTAAACAAAGTGCCCTTCCAAATCCAGAAAAGATCCACATATGGAGTAATCTTGGCCACAGCACACAACATTGCTTATTTTTTTAGAAAGATTAGCCCTGAGCTAACATCTGCTGCCAATCCTCCTCTTTTTGCTGAGGAAGATTGGCCCTGAGCTAATATCCTTGCCCATCTTCCTCTACTTTATATGTGGGATGCCTGCCACAGCATGGCTTGATGAGTGGTGTGTATGTCTGCACCCAGGATCCAAACTGGTGAACCCTGGACCACTGAAGCAGAGCGCACAAACTTAATGACTAGGCCACTGGGCTGGGCCCAACAACACTGCTTCTAATACAGCCTGTCTAGTGACTTCCATTAGTTCCCTGACACTGAATAGCTTTGAAATGCCCTTTACCTTTTTTTCCTTCAAATTTTATAGCCTCTTTTTTGTTAGTAGAGAAAATCCACTTTCCTCCAACAGTTTAACTTCACAGAACAAACCACTGCCCATGGCAGAAGGACCATTCAAGAACAACATAGAGACCAAGTATTCCCAGGAGCACACCTTTCCTCCCTGTCATTTTGCTCCTGGCACAGATGGGTTTTATCTAAGCACACAGTGTTTGCACCAAAAGCACTCTTCCTGCAAGGAAAGGTACTTTTGAAATAGAGCTGTGCCCCAGAATGAAAAAAATAAATTGCACTTTTCTGATAACAAATCATGCTTTTCTGGTTTTATGAAGAGCAAATGGGGCTAAAGATGATCCTCCATTTCTGTGTTTGGTTGGTTGCTTGTTAGTTTCCCAAGAGAAAAAGGAAATTTCTAAAAGGTGGAGAATACAAGGAATTTATCTTAAATGTATGTTATTAACAACGTGACTTGCTCATGTCTAAGAAGCTGTAACTGTCTCCCTTCCTTAATTAGACAGTCTGGTCTGATAGAAATACCATGGAATCAGAGTCAGAAGATAAGAATTTGAGTTCGGCTGCTCTGAGATGAAGGTTGATACAAATGATGACTGAAAACCTACACTCCTCACCAAGGAATTTGCAAAATATGCAATGTAAATTAATAAAAGTTAATAAATAGGTAGAGCAAAGGGTTTTTATGAGAAGTGCATAACAAATATGAAATCTCTACCACCTAGGAATTCCACAAATGCCAGCTCTCATCAAAACATGTCAAACAGGTGGCCTGCAAACTAACAAGGAAGTGGGACGCTGGGGGAGGCCTGGGGGGCCATGGAAGCATATGAAGGCCTGAGGTGACCCCAGGTGGATGGGTAGGATTCCTAGAGTCTGTGAGGAGGGGACTATGGTGATTATCTCACTATGCAGTGAAAAAATAATTCTGTTTAAGTCAAATTAATGGTTTGAATCCCACATCTTCTGCTTTCTAACTCTGATCTTGGTCAGGTTTCATTTTGTATGAATCTCAATCCATTTATATAATAAAGAAAATGTTAACATTGCCTGCCCTACCTAGATAACCTCTTTCTTTTATAAAAAGAGATAGTTCACCTAAAATGACTTTATAAAATTTAAAGTGTCTCAGAAGCAAAAATTAATAATATTCATTCCACAAACATGCACTGACAGCCTGGGCTAGGGTCTAGGAACCAATTGTGAGTAACCCGGCTGCTTCTCTCCAACTGCTGGCAGTGAACTTAAATGGGAGGAGAAAGTCAGGTGAGGTTTCACAAGAGGTGATGGATAAGGGTCTTGAAAGATAAAAAGTAGCTCATCAGTCACACAATGCAGCGGGGCTGAGGGAGGCATGGCTGGAAAAGAGTCTTAGGAAAAAAGAAGATTCCCAAAGGAGAAATGACATGAGTAGAGAGCTGCCGGCAGTTCATTTTAATCAAATGTGTATGCCTTGAGCCAGTGAACCAAGATGATGTGACATAGGTGCTGCTCCTCTAGGTAGACAAAGTCAATGTAATGTGGTACATCCCATGAAAGAGGCATGCCCTGGATGCTGCAGCTGAGTCAATCGATGCATACAAAGTTAGCCAGATGAGGTAGGAGGAGTAGATCACATCCCAGACCGGGAAACCAGCTTGCATGAGTTCAGGAGGGCATGTAAAGCACGTAGCATGAAAGGAGCAAAAATGGCCAGTTTGGGGAAGAGCAGAGGGCCCAGCCTATCCATTTTATGTTACTGGTAATGGAAAAGAAAGATTGCTTGTGCATGGCTTTCAATAGACAGCTAATGCATTGATTCTTTATCCTGTGGGTGGGGGACATAGAATAGTCTTCCTAACAGACAAATAATAGTGTTAGGAAAAACAATTCTGTCAGCAGTGAGCTGGACATATCAAGGTGGAGAAGAAAGAGAGGCAGAGAAGACTAGCTAGTTGGCCGCAAAAATAAACCAGGCCTGAAACGATGATGGCCTGGACTAAAATAATGGCAGGATAAATAGAAAAATCACACACATTTTTCGCATCAGATGGAGGTGGACTTCTTTCACAGTATCATTTGAAGGCATTAACTAAGATTGATTCATTTCATTTTAAAATTTTGATACCAGGAAATTTTCTGCTGTATATTCTTCAGCAAAAATTAAAAAGATCAACATCAGAGCCACTAAGCACTGGAAGGCTGATTGTTAAGCCCAGCCCTGAACTGGACCAGCAAGGAGACTGAGACCAGAAAATAGAGAGGACTGTCCTAAATTAGCCAGACTTGGTGGCAGATCAATGAGAATAACCCCATTCTTGTGACTCAAGTGCACCTCTCGCCACAACAGAATTTCACCCTGAAAAACATACATCATTGTCCAAAGAGACCAAGATACAGAGGGAGGATGTGCTCCTGACACAGGTGCCAGAGCTCTCAGTTCCTGGCTCTCCAGGTTGCTCAAAGTGAGAGGCACAAATCCTTCATCCCTCAGGCACAGCCCTCCCACATCACACATTTGCTGACAAATGTTCACTGAACCCTGCTATGAAACAGCCCCAATGCTGAATGCTGGAAATGCAGGGACAAATAAATCCCAGGCCTGTGACAGGTCTAAAATGAGTCCTTTCCAGTGGGCAGTGCTTTGCTGAAGTGGACAGCACGGACCCACTGGTTAGTGGAGTCTGCCATTACCTTTGCTGTTGTTATGTCTGAAATGCTATCCATGGCTCCGGTGCCCACTCCATGTGTTCACTGGGGTTGAAATGTTGATTTGACCTCAGTCTTCCTTGGATGAGATCCCTTCAAGCCTGCCTTGACAACTGCTCTCCCTGGGAGTTGGGCCTCATCCCAGAAATTTTTAGCCGCTGACTGAGATCCTGCTTGCAACCAGACAGACAGCCTGCCATGGGTCTGACTTCTAGCATCCCTACTGCTCGAAGACTCTCACTGCTATGTTTCCCTCATATCAGAATCTCTTGGATTCTACTTGAATTAAATTTCAACTTGCCATGCATTGTATCAAAGCATTTTCACTACAGGTCACCTCCTTAGGGGTCAACATGGTCAATTCCCTTAGTCCTAATACTACCTGGTCCAAGGTACTCCTCTTCACATGCTCCCTGCTACAATCCCAGAAATGCTTTAGCACAAAACCACCTGAGACAGGACAAAAGCAACAGGGATGTAAGACAGCATTTCCCAGGAAACCCAGAATAAAATGGGGCTTCCCTAGGTATTGGTGGCAAAGTACCAGGAAGTAGACAGACAGACAGAGCAGGTGCTATACAAGTGTTGAGCCCCTGAGATAAACAAAACCCGGATATATGGTTGTTTGGACACTGCTCCTTTGTTAATATGGGCTCAACTGTCCCAATTAAACAGTTTAGGTCATTTATATGGAAGTGTTGAGCTGTTATGAGTTTTCTTCACCTACAGCTACCGGGTTTAATTGTGTTCCAACCTATCACTATGGTTCTCAGAGCAAGATGAAAACTAACAGAAATAAACCACCCAGAACCATCAAAGGGGGGCTCCTCCCTCCACTAATGAGCCACCACAGCCAAACAAATGATGCTTTCTGATAATGCACACATATTGCCGTAGCCATGGAAACACACTTAGCAACAAAGAAACCTTGACCTTTCCCCATCTGTTTAGAATCCTCACAGTGACACATTAATTTCAACATAGGAAAACAAAAAAAGAAGGGCATGAATATTACATTTTCTATAATTCCCAGGCATCACCTAGCCCTGCGTGGATCAAACTCCCAGATGAGGAAAGAATGATGCAGTTAGTTTTAGTCCAACACTCCAAGGTGGAACCTGGGTGACATTTTACTGGCATTAAGCAAGACAACTCAAATATGCTCTGCTGCTTACTGAGGCATTCCTGGAAAGGCGCCAAAATTGGGCCAGAGATGGACAGCTATCAGAACAAACACTAGCCAGTGTAAATATTTCCAAGAGACAATATTGGAGATCTCCAAAGACTAATATTCTGTGAGAGCTAAAGCTTTCTTTCCATGCAGCTATTGTTAGCAGGCTAAAGCAGAAGACCATGGAGACAGACTCAGTCCAATTCTATCCAATCCAATAAACATTTAAGGAGACTGTCTTTTTTTCATTGGTAGATAAGAAGTATATAACATAGTTTCTCTCTCTAAACTAGTACATTTTTGTAAATAAAGAGATATTAATTCACTTAATTACAAAAGCTCTGTGAAAGGCAGGATGGATATTGCAGAAGTAATAAAGGGGGTCCGGCCCCATGCCCTAGTAGCTAAGTTTAGCATGCTGTACTTCAGTGGCCCAGGTTCAGTTCCTGGGCGCGGACATATCCCTCTTACCATCGCCCACAGTATGGTGGTGACCCACATACAAAATAGAGGAAGATTGACACAGATGTTAGCTGAGGGCTAACCATCCTCAGCAATAAATAAATAAATAAAAATTAAAAAAAGAAATTCCCTGCATTAAGTGTCAATTGAGTTAAACTTTAAGATGTCAGAACATTTTTCAATAAGTTAACTGTCATATAAGTAGAGAGATGAGCCAAAGATGTATTTTACTCTTTAACGAAGGAACCAGTAAAGTGGCAAAGCCAATTTGAAGGCAGGAGTTGAGAGAATGATGGATGACAGTGGAAAAAAAGACTAAGATTACAATCTTAGACTGAAAACTGATAATGCCCTACTGGACAATAAAACCATAGCCTTTGGAGGTCTCTTTTCTACCGAATAGAAATAATTTGCAACATATAAATCTTCCACAACTGACCATCCAATTTTAGAGACTCTGAGCCCTAATCAAATAATAAACAATAAGCCAAACAAAGTTACCTTCCTCCAGAGTGTGAGATGATCCTTGGGTGGATTTCCTATAAAATGCTCTAGTATGACATTGACAGGGCATGCAGGATTCTTTCTGCCTCATTTCCAAGTTTTGGAAAATTTTCCTTGACAAAGATAGGATATAAGTAGAGAACAACAGTGGAAACAAACATCGTTAAAACTGAAGGAAGAGTTGGGATGACAGGGTCATTATTCAGCTCCCCGCTCAAGTGCATTATTAGAAGAAAAACAATACTCTCAGCTATGGACTGAATAAGAGAAAATAAGATTCAGTTTCAATCTAAGAGCTTTAGGCCTGAGCAGATAATCTTTACAGGATTAGAAATATGTCAAGAATCAATTTTTTTTCCATTTCTAAACATCTTTGTGGGTGGTTTACAAACAGACTAATAATGGGGTAGGAAATCACTTTTGAGAATTACTGACCCCATAGAGAAAAATAAATCAAGAGCTATATACAAAAAGGAATTTGATTTATTTGGTGCTGTTTCCCTTAGAGAAATATAAAATGCTCAACACTTGCTATTTTTAATTAAGAGCTAACTAATATATTCGATACAACCAACATGTACTGAAAATATATATTACCCTTCAATTTCATGTTTATGCAAGTTGAAATGGAAGAAAGCGAGGGAAAGGCAGGAAAAGGCAGAGAAATGAAAGAGAGAGTGGAAAGGAAAAATGTAAGTCAAATATCCAACAGGAATGGAGGAGACAAAAAGGAAAGGGACACTTGAGACAGGGGAATCAGGAAAAGTCACAAAAGAGGAGCAACATATAGAAGAAGAGATGAGGCTAAAAGAGCACAGTGGGAAGGTCCAGGCAGAGAGAGGACAGTCTGTAGAACTGGAAGTAAAAGCAAGTTGAAATTCCCATTCCCTTATCATTCACTTGCTCTGTGGATTTCTTTGTCGTGCTGTTAGAAGCAGTGATCAGTTGATGGATCACTATTCAAAGGTCTTCAGTTGCTCTATTCCTTAAACCCAGAGAGCAGAAAGTATGCTCTAATCCATAAGAGAATATCACACTGCCTCAATGAACTTGAGCTGGAATCTGAGACCGACTCCCCGAGGTAAGAGGTTTCTGCTCCCAATGAAACCAAGCAGCTAAGAAGAGGTGGCCCATGTTAAGGCCCCACCAGGCTTTCACCTGATGATGTGACCTGAGCAAAGTCCCAAGTCCCCTGGCCATCTCCTCGTGTGGCAATAGTAATGTGCCCCATATACTGCAAGGAAGTAATAAAGTTTCTAGTAAGATGACAGATGAGAACACATTGCCAGGGGTTTGGCAGGTCTAGTCCCCAGGCATGACAGCCACTGTCTGGATGGAGCAGGTTAGGTGACAGGACACACACAATGATTCAAAAGCCCTTTCTGCTCTCCTGCTTCTCTAACTAAACCTTCTCCACTTTACCCTCAGCTCCGAACACAACCAACTCCGCCTTTAAGAGGTTAATACAAGTTAGAGAACGGCTTCTTGGAAGTTTTCTTTTAATTTCTGTTTAATGACGTATTGGCCAGGGCACTCTCACATCGTCTTACTTAACAGCCTTGCCTGGACCATAAACTGTGCTTGGCGCCCACCTCGGCCCACAAACCCTACAATTAAGTGATCGTTTGTCCTCACAGGCTTGACAGAAACAGGAGTCTGAGGCGGGCTGGGAGGAGCCCGGATTTATTAAAGTAATAAATAACCTGGAAGCCCCACCAAGCTGCTGCCTCCCCCTTCTTATTTACTTCCTTTTTGTGGCTTCTGAGATGGGGAGATGGGGGACTTAATTGCTTGGAAAGAAAGTTGCCTAAGAACTGCATAGCGCTCTCATTGCAGAAACAATAAAATAAAACTGGGAGGCTCTGGGGCTACAGCTTAATAACAGCTCTGCTGCTGTCTGGGCTGGGCTTCCTGGCAAGCGCTCACTCATGCTCTGTTTCTAGAAGAACAACACACTCCTGCACATAAACGCATAAAGGAAGGCCCTCTAAGATGAGGCTCTTACATGCCTTGTCGTTTGTTCCATCTTCTTTATTTTATTTTTAATTATAAGACTTAAAAAAAAGAATTTGGCAAATATTATGATAGGTGTAGAAATCCCTGGATAGTACCTTAATATTTTCAAATGTCATTTTTTCTCAGATATTCTACCTCATTTGATCATGAATTTTTACATTATCTCAAACTACACTTGCATGGCTCAGTAACAACTTATTTAGCCGGAACTCATCTTTCTAGAACATTTTTGTATCTAAAACACTATATTATGTAAAAGGATTAAGTAAGCAAACCAGCTTTCTAGAAAGTCAAAATAGTTGTCATATATATATATATATATATATATATATATATATATATATACTCACTTTATTTTACACACAATTCTCACAAAAGTATTTATGTATTTTCCAAGTCCCCAACCTAGAAAGTGATAATCCTTCCTACAGGGTCATTTTTAGGAACCAGTCACTCCTCTTCCTACTTCCCTTGTCCAAATTAAGCTTCTGAAATTCACATAACATAAAATGAGCCACTTTAAAGTGAACAATTCAGTGCCATTTAGCATAGTCACAATGTTGTCAACCACCACCTCTATCTAGTCCCCAAACATTTTCAACACCTCAAGATAAACCCCACACCCATTAAGCAATTACTCCTCATTTCCCACTACCCCCAGCCCCTGGCAACTGCTGATCTGCTTTCTGCCTCTGTGGATTTACCAATTCTATATATTTCATATAAATGGAATCATATAATGTGAGATATTTTGTGTCTGGCTTCTTTTGCTTAGTTTCATGTTTGGAAGTTCATCCTTGTAGTGTATATCAGTGCTCCATTCCTTTTTTATGACTGAACAATATTTCATTGTGTGGATACACCATATTTTGTTTATCCTTTCATCCACAGATGAAAATTGGTTGTTTTCAATTTTGGACTATTGTGAATATTGCTGCTATGAATATTTGCATACAAGTATTTATTTGAACTCCTGTTTTCATTTATTTGAGTTAAATACCTAGTAGTGGAATTAATGCATCACATGGTAATTTTATGTATAACTTTTTGAGAAAATAACAAACTGCCACAGTAGCTAAACCAGTTTGCATTCCCACCAGCAATGCACCAGAGTTCCAATTTCTCCAATTTTATTTCACACACGATTCTCACTAATAAGTTTATGTAGTTTCCCAGGCCCTAGTCTGGAAAGTAGTAATCCTTCTTATTGGCTCACTGTTAGGGGCTAGTCACCCCTCTTTCTACTTCTCTTGTCCAAGTTAAGCTTGTTCCAACAGATATGTCCAGTATCAACGCGCCTAGTTACAGCAGCTGAAAAGCTGAACATTTCCATTCAAACTTAGGCAAAGTTGCTGTGAAGAAACTGATCTTTCTAAATGTTTTTATATTTTTTTAACAATATACTTTCAGATATGCAAGCTCCCCAAGATTTTCATATACCTATTCCAACCTGGATTCCAGACAGGTGCATTCAAGGCTGTCATTACTATGTCTTTATGGAAGATTATACTGGAAGCTATTGGAATGACAGAGCAACACATGGAACAAAGAAAACTAAGCCGATTAAAAACTAAGGTAATTAGTAACTTAATCTGTTATCAAAATAAAAAGTAAGAAAAACAACAGAGAATATTATAGGCATAAGAACACAAATACAATTATTAATTAACCAAAAATTATAACATAAAATTATATCAGAAGAATGAGGAGAAGAAACAAAGGAGTTGATGGTATAAAGAGATAAACTGTCAAGTATCACAAAAGAAAGACAATGGATAATGTCTAAAATTGAAGGATCAAAAGACAGCAATGTACATGAAAGTTTCAGATATTTATTGTTCTATAACAAATCACCCCAAAACTCAGCAGTTTAAAACATCAACCATCATTTTATTATTATCTTTCATACATGTGGAGTTGATTCCACCAGTTGGCTGGGACCTCAGCTCAGGCTGTCGGCTGGAACACCTACACATGGCCTCTCTGTGTGCCATGAATTTCTTTATAACGTGGTGACCTCAGACTTTTTACATGGTAGCCCGGGGCTCCAAAAGTCCCAGGAGGCTTATTTAGAAGCTGATTCTTTTTTATGACCTAGTCATGAAGTCGCATATTATCAATTCCACTACAATCACAGGCCCACTCTGATTCCAGGAGAGGAAACAGATACCTCCTCACAATGGGATGAGTGTCAGTGTTGCACTGCAAGAGAAGTGCATGAGTTGGAGGACTTAGTGAGGCCCTCTTGAAATATACAATTTTTCACATATATTATTCAGAAAACATTAAAGCTAGAAGGAAAAATTAAGAGTCTTAAGTGTTTGCTTCTGGTAAGGGAAATTGGCAGCAGATTTTGAAACTATTTCTTAAAATAATTGTATATATAACTTTGATGAAATGTTTTAAATTGTTTTTAAAAAAATAAAGCCAATATTCCTCTCTATATGGGTACATGAAACCCCAGGTGCTCCAAGGACATATAGTTGGTTTGTGTCAGAGCCATTAGAGCTCTCCATCTCATTGAGCACTCTCAACAGGCATCACAGCTCAAACACCACAGACCTAAAAGGCCAGCATCAATTGTTTGGAGCCGTCTTCATATATGACAGTGAGAAACCTCCATTCAGTGTTGTGTATCACCCACAACATGGCCTGAGCCCCCAGTATGTGAATAACAAGGGAAGTCAATGATTCAATCCCATGGCCAGTATAAGTCTAGTTATAAGAACTTTAAGAAGCTATCTTAGCAATGTTGTTCTTTGGGATATTACCAAAGGAAATATCCCCAACTTTTGAGTCCTTGAACCAAAGGAAGCATAAATTGATACCAAGAGATCATTTCTTTATGCAAAATTTTTCTTTGCTGTTTTTGGTTTTTTCAAACCATTTGCTCTGATGGCATTACACAGGACCAGGGTAAAACGTTGAGTGTGGTGGCTGCAGTGGGAATTAGGAGACACCTGAGCTCCCTGCTCAAACATTATGGATCTGGAATCAAAAGAAGTTTAATTAGTAATTTTTCTCATGTCCTGCCAATCTTTCTTTAATCTATTAAACAGAGACATCTAATTATACCCTGCAATTCTTTTCTTTTGGAATGTTTTGCTTTCATCTTTGTCTTCCCTAACACAGTTGATATAAATTATAGGGTAATCAATGCATTTCAATATCTGCCAAGTCCATAGATGTTGCCCATTAGAGGAAAGCCCCAAGTGCCTATAATTGTACCAGAAAGTCTAGAAAAGCCTCACTTCCTGCTGTGTTTATAAGGAACCACCCAGTGCAACCATCTCTGAGTTAAGGTCACATAGTACAGTTGGTTGCAGTGAATTGAGGAGTTGAAACTGGAAGGGAATTGTGAAATATTGCAATGGAGAAGAGGTTTTCCTCTTTCTTATATATTCCTTCTTCACAATTTACATTTCAGAGACAGGATGGAGATGACCACATCCTGGCTTCTACATCATAACATCATGATATCAACATTTCTCAGAATTATATGAGTCAGATAGTTCTCTGACTTGTTATAGGTTACTCCAGGGCTAATGTAAAAGGAGCCCTGGTTTGAGTATCGGAAAATAAGAGCTCCATTTTCAAGAAATGACCAAAAGTATTAAAATACACAAACACTTTATATACAAATCGCCCCAGCTCTATCACTTCATATAACACTGAGTAAGGCATCCTTTCTCCAGGAGACTAACTTTCCCAAACTATGACACGTGGAAGAATAATACTTTTTTTGGCTATTTCACTGTATTGTATTTAATACTGTCACCTACACTGCTCAATTCTCTCTACACCTCAGTTTCCTTTCTCCATATGTAAAATGAGAGATTTTTTATTTCTAAAAATCCTTCCAACTATAACATTCTCTGCATCTATGAAAGTAAAATTAATCATTCTGAGTGTTAGAGGCTTGGAATTATTGTAAGAAAGAGGAAGGAAGTTTAGCTTTTGAAAGATTCCAGGAGCAAGCAAATTTGTCCTTGGAAAAAAGGTGAGATTTAGTGGAAATAAGAGAAAAGAGTTTATATTCATTGACCTTTGGAGAAAGCTAAAAACAAACAATGGACAATTGTTCTGACTGCATCTTTTAGCACTATTGGCATTAAGTATTAATTCTTGGGTGGAACTGGGTATGGAAGAAACATATATTTTGGTTGCTTGGTGATAAATATTTCTCTAAGGTTATCATGAATACTTCCAGTTTCATCTGAACCTAGGCTTTTCTCACTTCCTCACACATCTATCCCAAACTGCATCTTCTTATTTTTTGTGGTTCTTTCCCCCTTTTAAGGATGCCCATGAACTTCTGGTTCTGATCAAGATGGAGTAACAGGAACCGGATTTACCCTCCCCATGAAACAATTTTTAAAAAGGCAATGTATAAACAATTTTCAAGAGATCAGACATCAAATAATGAAGGAGAGTGATACCCAAGGGACAGGAAACATATGATTGCCTCGGCTTAGTACAAGAGAGTGTCTTGGGAGCAGCATGGGGAGTGTAGCCTAGCGGACTCCCTGAGATGAAGAGATAGAGCTGAGAGTCTGAGAAAAACCATAGCAGCTAGAGTCTACAGGACAGAGTACTAAAGTAGAGAAAGTTGTACAGAAAGAAGAGATTGCCTTGAGTATTCAGCATACGAGGATGCATGCGGGGGAACTAGCTGAGGCTGGAGAAAGAACCATCTGGGAAGATTAGAAAAAACAGTGCCTAGCAATCATACAGGGCTGGGAATAGTACCTGATCCCATCTGCCAAACTGAAAAACCTCGTAATTCATGAGGTAATAGGTAGAATATTTTGAAGGATCTTGTTCCATTAGAGGGGAATTAGCACTAGACCAAATGCTGTTCTTGTCTCAACTGACAAATTTCAAAAGTTATACCCAAAAGCCTCAAACTTTTTCTAAGTAACTAAACTGTGTATTAAAACAGAGTTCAAAAATATTTATAAGAAAACTAAAATATCCAGCACCCAAGAAAATGAAATTCACAATGTCTGTCATCCAATCACACAATACAGAAAATATAACCCTTTAATGAGGAGAGAAATCAACTAACTGAAACTAACCCATAACTAATAGAAATATTACAATTAACAAATAAGAACATTAAAATGGTAATTTAACAACTAGAAGACCCTGACATAACACAAAAGGCAACCACAGGAAGACTCTGAAAAGCGGAAAGAATGCAGGGGCTTGAGGAACAACATGGCAGTGTGTTCTCTGGGTTTTCTTTCTCTCTTGCATGTATCCCAGAAAGGGTGCTGGAGGAGCCCAAAACTCAGAACTCCAAACAGGCACAAAGTTCCAAGAAAAGCTTGTTCTCTCTAGTCAAAGATCAGGGAAAAGATCAGCCTACCAAAACAGAAAATCTTTCTAAGAATGATTGCCCTACTCCATCCAAATGCTAATGGAAATACTGCTCACATTCCCTCCGCTACTGAGGTTTCAAGGAGGCCAAGGAGACAGCTATTCATCCAACCCCCACCTGGTGGAAGAAGGTGGTGGCACTCTGAATCCCCTCACCCCCAGTGAGTGGTGGCAGGCCCAAGTGAGGAACTGGATTTACATGCCTGTGTAGCAGCAACAAGGAAGTACATGCTCATGCTTCACTTTCTCCAAGGAGATATCAGCAGAGTCTAACCAGAAGCTTAACGCACATCACACTCACGTGTAATGAGGCAATGTGGGTCAGCACTTCTCTTTTGCCAGAGTAGTATCACCAGGGCCCAGTGGGGAACTAAACATTCATTCCCTAGCCTGGAACTAGCACTGTACCTAAACAGGGTGACTGACGGCTAGAAAAAAAAAGAAGATTAAACAGGATCCAAAGTCTCACAACATAATACCAAAAATGTTCAGGTTACAATTGAAAACCACTCTTCATACCAAGAACTAGTACAATCACAAATTGAATGAAAAAAGACAATCAGTAGATACCAATAGTGGGGCTGGCCCAATGGTGCAGTGGTTAAGTGTGCATGTTCCTCTTCGGTGGCTCAGGGTTCGCCAGTTTGGATCCTGGGTGCAGACATGGCACTGCTTGGCACACCATGCTGTAGTAGGCACCCCACACATAAAGTAGAGGAAGATGGGCATGGACGTTAGCTCAGGGCCAGTCTTCCTCAGCAAAAAGAGGAGGACTGGCAGCAGTTAGCTCAGGGCTAATCTTCCTCAAAAAAAAAAAAAAGATACCAATAGAGATGACTCAGATGTTAGAATTATCTCACAAGGATTTTAAAGCAGCCATCATAAAAAGTCTTCAGTTAGCAATTATGAACACTCTTGAAACAAATGAAACATAGAAAATCTTAGTAAAGAAATAGATGATATTAAAAAAATAGCCAAAGAAAAAAATGTAGAATACAATAACCAAAATAAAAAACTCTCACTGGATAGGCTGAAAAGTAGATTAGAGACAAAAGAGGAAAGAATCAGTGAACTTGAAGACTGATCAATAGAAATTACACAAAATGAATAACAGAGAGAAAAAGAGATTGAAAGAAAATGAAGAGAGCCTCCGGGACTTCTGGGACAATAAAAAAACATCTAACACATGTGTTACTGGCATTACAGAAGAAGAGGAAAGAGTGTGGGGGTGAAAAAATATCCAAAAAATTATGGTTGAAAATTTCCCAAATATACTAAAAGGCATAAACACACTAATTTAAGAGGTTTAGTGAACTATACACACACTAAATTCACACCAAGACATACAATCAAACTTCTTAAAACCAAAGAAAAACTCTTGAAAGAAGTTAGTCTTACTTACAGGGGACAAAAACTATTCGAATGACAGCAGATTTCCCACTGAAATCATGAAAGCCAGAAGGAAATCAATGAAATACATGTATTCTGAGATTTGAGAAGCACAATGGGTCCCAAGCAAGGGAAATAAAAATAAATCCATACTAGACATTTCCTAGTGAAACTATAGAATGTAAAACGAAAAGAGAAATTCCAACTGGTACCAGAAAGAAATGACTGTTTCTCTAAAAAAGAATGACAATCAGACTGATAATATGTATTTTTATAAGCAATAATAGATGCCAGAAGATAACAACTAACATCTTCATAGTAATATGGAAATTACCGTCAGACTTGACAGGTAACTAAATGATCATTCAAGAGCAAAGTGGAAAATAAAAAGATTTTCAGAAATACAAAAGCTGGAAGTGTTAACTGTTTACAAACTCTTAATGGAATAACTATACAAGAGATATACTTCTACAAGAAGGAAGGTGAACCCAGGAGGAAGTAGAATTCGGAAGCAATAAGCAAAGGAGATGGTAAGCACATTGGGAAGCATAAATATGTATTGTGGATTAAAAAAAGAAAGAAAATGATTAAATTTTGGAAAGTGTTTCTGAGGAGAAGAGATACTAATTAATTTTAACCTTTTAAGGGGAAGTATACATGTTTAAAATCTAAGAGTAAGCATCAGAAGAATACAAATCATGGGGATAACTTGAAAAGTAGTAGAAGTAAAAAGGGAACTTGAAAATCTCACTCATTCTAACAGAAGTCAGGAGGAGGGAAAGAAGAAGCAAGAAGGGTAACAAGTCTGCTTTAGACTGAGGGTTCAGGGAACGCTTCCCTCCAGGAAGAGATAGTTGGTTGAGACCTGAATGAAAAAGGTTACCAGGCTTGCGAAAATATGAGAGAAGCACAAAATTTACAGGCAGGGTTAAGAGCTATAGTAAAAGCCCTGAGGCAAGAGTGAGGTTGATTACTTGTGGGACAAGCACCTGGTACATGGGAGGAATGTGTAGGAAAAGATAGCAAAGCAGGGAAAGACACAGAAAGTGTACTAGGACCTCCAGGAAAGAAAAACTATTTTTTTCTGAGATGGAATCAGGAAGGCTTGGTGGAAGAGATGGCACAAGGATCAGGCAATGATGCATGGATTGAGTGGGTGTCACCCAGGCAAAGGGAAGAAATGGGAAACAAGCTCCAGAGAGAAGCTAAGTCCAAATTCTGGAGCACACTCAATGCCAAGTGAGATCAGAAAATACTCTGTATACACTGATGGGTCATACTCTCCATGACTGGGTCTCTCCACTTATTCCACAAGTCCCTGTGAGTATTTGCCCACCCTCAAATTCCCTAGGGTGAGGGGCAAAAGAAAAGCATCATTTTCTTCTCCTTGCTACCACTAAATGTTAAATACCATCTTCCAGCTGATTCCTACATGCTTCTTAGGATACCCTTCTCGACTATTCCAGAGGTTCTAACTGTCCTTCACTCTTCTTTCTTGAATCTTACCAACTCAGGTTCTCTGCCCTTATTTTTTTGTGAGTTTGTATGTAGTATTCCATGTCATTCTTCTATTTAACTTACAAAACTAAACATATTTTAATACATTATTGAGTAGCATCAATTCCAAGAGAGAATGAGTTCTTCATTTCTGACATCAGCATATGTGGGCAATCACAGAAGTCCCCAATAATAACATCCACGTAGAGAAATTAAGCTTCAGAACAATCCCTGCCTGCTCAGAATCTGCACTCATCAAATAGACTCACAGAACATTGAAGCTACACAGGACTTTAGAAATAATCCAACTTCTTTGTATTGCTATATGAGGAAACTGATGCTTAGAAAGAAAACTCTCTTTCCCTATCTAGAAGCAGAAACTTTCCTGAAACTCAGAGGCTTCTTAAACATGCAGAGGCCACAAGAAGGAGAAGAAATTAAGTTTTCTTAGCATAAGATAAGTTTCTTGGCATATGATAAGTTTCTTAGCATAAGATAGTTTTCAAATAGGTCTAAAAAAACAAGTCCTTTAAAGAGAATTAAAGACAAATCACAGACTGGGGAAAAATATTTACAAAAAGACATATCTGATAAAGGACATGTATCCAAAATATACAAGGAACTCTTAAACCTCAACAGTAAGAAAATGATCCAATTAAAAAATGGGCAAAATATCTACACAGAAACCTCTCCAAAGAAGAGAGCTGATGGCCAGCTAAGAGAGCAGATGGCCAATAAAAATGAAAAGATGCTTAATTGCAAATTAAAACAAAAATGAGATACCACTATGCCCTGTAGGGGAGGAAGACATTTCCTCTACCCACTCTAGGTCCTTCTGGACAGGCTGTGAATTAAATTGACATGAGAGACTAACAGCAGAAAATCAAACAAAGCTTTATAACACGTATACATGGGAGAGACTCAGGAAAACTGAGTAACTTGCCAAAATGGCAGAGATTCTCATTTTAAATACCATCTTCAGATACAAAGAAGGATGTTGGGGGACGGGGGAGTCAGTTATGGGAGATTACCAGAAAAGCATAGTAAACAAGCGTAAGGTTATTTATGCAGATTTAACTCCTTGTCTTCCACATTGGTAAGAGTTTCTAGAGACAAGGTCATCCCCCCTCCTTCCTGGTACAGAGAGGGAGACACCTTTACAGATGGAGATTTCCTTTACAAATATAAATGGTTCTTAACAAAGGGTAACTTCTACTTTTCAGAGTTTCTCTCATGTCTGCAGTTTTTAAAAGTAACCAGCCCAAAATAATCCTCATGCCAAAGAGACACATCTTGGGGTGGCCAATTCCAATCCCCCACAGCCCCTATCAGAATAGCTAAAATCTCAAACACCGAAAAAACAAAATGCTGATGAAGATGTGCAGCATTAAGAGCTCTCATTCATTGCTGGTGGGAATGGCACCGCCACTTTGGAAGACAGCTTGGCAATTTCTGACAAAGCTCGACATATGTTTACCATGTAACCCAGCAATCATGCTCATAGGTATTTACCAAATGATTTGTAAACCTATGTCCACACAAAAACTTGCACACAAATAGTTATAGTAGCTTTATTCATAGTTGCCAAAAATTGGAAGAAATCAAGATGTCCTTCAACAGGTGAATGGATAAAGAAACTGGAACATCCATGCAATGGAATATTATTTAGTGATTAAAAAGCAACAACAACAAAGAGCTATCAGCCATGAAAAGACATGGAGGAATCTTTTTTTTTTTTTTTGAGGAAGATTAGCCCTGAGCTAACCACTGCCAATCCTCCTCTTTTTGCTGAGGAAGACTGGCCCTGAGCTAATATCCATGCCCATCTTCCTCTACTTTATATGTGGGATGCCTACTACAGCATGGTGTGCCAAGCAGTGCCATGTCTGCACCTGGGATCTGAACTGGCAAACCCTGTGCTGCCAAAGCGGAATGTGCAAACTTAACCACAGTGCCACCAGGCCAGCCCTGACATGGAGGAATCTTACATGCATATTGCTGGAGAATGAAGCCAGTCTGAAAAGGCTAAGTACAATGACTCCAATTGTATGACATTCAAGAAAAGGCAAAATTATGGAGACAATAAAAAAAAAAATCTGTGGTTGCCAGGACTAGTGGGTTGGAAGAAGAGGAATGTACAGGTGGAGCACAGGGAAGCTTTAGGGTGGTGAAACTATTCTGTATGATGCTATAATGGTAGATACATGACACTATACATTTGTGAAAACCGGTAGAACTGTGCACACACAGAGTGAATCCTAATTAACCTATGGACTTTAGTTAAGAATAATGTGTATCAATATTGTTCCTCAGTTGTAACAAATGCATTGCACTAATGCAACATATTAATAATCTGGCAAACTAGGGGGAAGAAGAGGATGTGAGAATTCTGTACCTTCTATGTGATTTTTCTACAAACCTAAAACTGCTTTTAAAAATGTCTATTCAATATTAAAAAATAAAGGGTTTTTTTAAGAAAGCAAGTCTCAACAGTAACCAGGACAGAAAAATTTACCCTGCAAACTAGCGACAAAGAGATAGCAGTGCAATAACAAGACTAAACCGAAGCACAGGGACAATACTGTTTAGATTTATAAACAATAGGTTTTTTAAAAAAGGATCTTTGAAATAGAAAGAGCTTATTAACTGAACAAAAGAAGCTGGAATTTCAAATACTATTACATTGCTCCTCAGATACCCATAAATCGGAGAGAATAAAGTTTCAAGATAATATTTCTCTCTGTGACTTATTCTGTTATTATTACCAAAACCTTATCCAAATGGTATAATTTTCTTTCAGCATTATTATTTTAATTGCTTATCCTTGTTTCCATAAGCCAATATTTTTTCTGGAACGTCAGACGTCTTTCTTTACACCCATCTCAATTTTAATCACGTAAATCAAAGTTTCAAAAAAAAGATCCAATCTTCAGAAATTCACTTTATAAACGCTGCCTTCAAACCATCAGTCCTCTATAGGACGCTCATCTATTCCAGGAATATTGTGTTCAGAAACACACTAAATTATGGCTAAGCAGAGAGAAGTTATAATAAGGTTTTCTTTTATTTAAGCGAAAAAACTCTCTCAGGCTTGTGTACGGAGAAACAAGCGCTGCGAACAGCAGGCAGGGGCAGCCCAAGCCTCTAGCTTAGTGGGCAGCGCCACTCAGTGGACAGACTTGGTTTCTCGTTTCAGTTTGACCAGCAATTAGCTGGATGGTTTCAAGAAAGTCATTTAACTCTGCATCCGCTGTCTCATGAATAAAACTGGGGATAACAGCGCTTGCTCTGTCTACCTTCTCAGCTATTGGGGTAAAAAATACGAAGTAAAGCAAAGTCGCAGGGTCTGTATTATTAGTTCATAGCTTCACTTGAAAGATGAAAACTAATTTATGCTCTAACAGAAAGCCGAGTCCTCAAGGTCCCATGAATTTAGATAAGTTTGGCTGAAAACTATTAGTCTTCTCTCCTTCTAGGATTGTGGCACACATTAACCTAATTAGTACATCTGAAAATTTATGAAGTGACTGGTCAGGGCCCAGTAAACTTTATATCTCCTCTGGTCTACACAGCCCATTGTGAAGGAAAATTATGGGCCCAGATCTGACACAATCATGGGTAAATCTCAGAGGAGGCCAAGAAGGGGACCCCGTTCTCAGTGAGAAACTAGACAAAACCAGACTTGGACTTCTACCAGCTCTGCAACAGGGTCACACCTGGGATCCTACAGCAATGGATGTGCCTGAGGTCCTCTAATCGCCTTTTCTTGCCTCTGGGCCTCCTTTGTTTCCTCTTCTTTCATTCATATTCAAGACCATGCTCAGAAGCCTTGAGCAGATATGCAAAATGTTCCTTAAATGCAGACAATTGAAATATAAATGTTCCTCCCATGTGCTATTAATTTTTTTACAGCTATATTAATAATAATATTAATAATATATTATATTAATAATATTATATTAATATATAATAATATATTAATTAATAATATTAATTATTTTACAGCTTTCCCCAAACACCCTTTGTATACATAGTGAATTAAATGGTGACTGTAAAATGTGAAGAGAACTTTTCCCCAGTTTTTCTGCCCCTGCTTCTCAGTTCCCTACTCCAGCTACACCCAATCCTCTCCCTTCCAAGTATATTTCAAGAAGGAAGCCACATCAGACACACTATGCTTTTCTTTCTTTTTTTTAGTGAGACTGTAAAGAGCAGATCTTTCGGTCCAATCCCTGCCACTAATGGCCCATGTGACCTTAACACTTGGGCCTCAGTTTCTTCATATGTGCAATGGAGATAACAGTAATCAACTCATGAAAAGCATCCACAATGCCTGGCACACAGCAAATGCTCAATAACAAATATTTTAAATAGTTGGAGGGGGAGTAACCTTTAAAAATATTAAGTCTGGCCAGTTTACTGGTAAGGGAGAATCAGTTCTATCCAGAAAATCTATTGGTTTTCAAAGGAGAGAAACTCTGGAGCATATTATGGAAGAACTTAGACTCTAAGAAATTTATTGACTTTTGTCACTGACCCCATTGAAAAACAAACAGTGCCTAATATATAGTAGGCTCTTAGTAAATATTATTACATCAACAATAAATGTTTCTGTCATTTGCGGGGAGACAGTTCTCTACGGGTGTTTCTTGTGTCTGCACATCTTGTAAGCAGAGGCACTGACTCTCTCTGTTCTAGACTATCTTTTTAAAGATGTTTGTATAGCAAACAGCCTTAGAAGATGTCTCCCTCCAGAGCCAAGGGCAGCTTTGTCTGCTGCCCAGTATAAAAAAGGTAATGACTGCCTCCGAGGCAAAGGTTGGAAAGGCTTGCTTGCAGCCCATCATAAAATACTGGGCTTTCCTAAGTTCGGGGTTTCTCAGCTGCGATGCAAACCACTACGTATGCAGCATTTACCTGGGCTGCTCCTTGTCGCTTCAGAACTTGATGGCGAAGGGGAACTGACATGAGCATGAAGCTCATGCTGCTTGCTGTGCCCTGAGCAATAAAACCCTTTGTCTGTGACTTGGGAGACTCGTGTCTTCTGCCAGTGCCCATGAAACTGTGGTCAACCATCTTGTTAGCTTGCAAGTAGATAAAAATCTCAGACCCTTCACAGTTCTTGATATCATTGCTTCCGGTTTGTTTTCTAATCCTCAAAATGAGCCCTCTAGATGGGCATATTAGGCAGCTAAGGGTGGGAACTTAAAACTGGGACTCTATCTGCACTTAAAAAGGGACTGAATCAACTCTATTTGATAATAGAAAAATCACTGCTTATCTTAATTAGACTGGTTTTCTTTTTTTAACCCCAAGTCAACCTATGTGTCAACATTTGTATGTATAGCCTCAGCTGTCCTCTTATTTGAGCTTTCCTCATCCCCAAAATGGGATAGCAAGTATGAAGTGTTAATAATCAGAAATAACAAGTCTTGATTATTCACTACAAGCCAGGAATATTATATACCCATCTCCAATCCTTCTAACAAATCTTCAATGTTTTTCTATTTTACAGAATGTGAAACTGGGGCTCAGAGATGTTAAATACAAAGATCACACAGTTAGCGTGTTGCAGAGCTGGATTAGGATCTAAATTTTCTCTGACTCCAAGTAGGTTCTGCTCTACCATATTATTCCTCAAGATGAGGTAGAGTAGAGGGTTATCCTCGAGGGTAGAGGAAAGCCTTTCTATCAAAGATTTCTCTCCCCTCTCTATCCTACTGCCTGAAACTCCATCCTTAGAGAAGAGAGGCTGTGCTGTATCACAGAGGGAAAAAGCACTACAAGTGAGATGAAATGAACTCCCATATCCTGGGACTGAGGCTTACTGTGGCTTTAAACCCCATGCTTCTCTGAACATCAGTTTTATCATCTGTCAAATAGACATAATAAAGTGTATCCTACCTATGAAATAGGGTTTCTATTATTTAGAAAGAAAAATCAGAATGAGATAATATATGCAAAAGCACTTTTTCAACCAGGTTTGCTTTTGTTGTAGAAATTCTTAAAGAACTCTATTTCTTTAATCTGAGATACTTTATATCTTCAAGAATGTCCAGTTCAAATTCAACAGAAAGGAAGTACATTTTAAATGGTAACTAGTGGACAGCAGAGCCCAGAATACAGCTGTGGATATGGGAATACACTGTAGGCCTGCAGATGGTGGTAACAAAAGAGAAAGAGGTAGGAGGGCTCCTAGTTCACTAATTGGCTACACCCAGCATTGACCCCAAAAGGCCACACATCTCAAGGGCAAGAGGAACCTAGGACTGGCAGTGAGTCAAACCCCCTGAGTTTTCATCTTCATTTCAAATATTAAATTCTTTTCCAAATAGAAGCTGGGACACCAAATAAACTAAGAGCATCCTTCTGACACAAGATATGCAAATGTTTTTATAAATATACAGTATCATCTATAATGTCGACAGGTCAGATAAAGGCATCAACTTTCACTGAAAACTCTAAATTCCAAATACAGGATGCAAATAAAGATTTTATACACACACACACACACACACACACACACAATCTATTCTATTTTCAGCTCTACAGATGGTTACAAATTGCATATATCATTCAAAGATTCCCCAACCTCAATCCACCTTCATGTACAAACCAGACTCAAATATTGGAGGACTCTCCAATGCCAAGACTTGAATTTTAAAAACCAATTATCAGATTTGTCAAAAAGTACTCTGGAATGCAGCCAGGGCACATATCATCTCTGGCTGTGTTCAATATTAATACATTAAAAACATTAAAAAAACATCCAAACAAAATAAAAACAACAACAAAATAAACCTGGTCTAACATTTGCCAAGCAAGACCCCCCCCCCCCCCCCGGCAGCAGCAGCCCAGGGCTACCTCCTGCTCTCTAATCATTAACTATTCCATCAGCTATTCCTTTTTGTCTCCTTAATAAATAATTGGGATGTGAAGGCCCCGAAGGCAGTGGGAGGTCCCACAGGGGAAGACAGGATGACTGCACAGAGGTGGCCCTCGGAAGGATCTGACATGTGACTGCCTAGGCAGCTCTCACTTGTCCCAAACCAGCCCTGAGCTGGGAGTCCCTGGGAGATAATGGATGGTTCTACTTTGACTTTCTGAGAGGAAGGTGTCTGTGGAGAGAGGTCCCAATTTGCAGGTCTTTTGTTCTTGTGTTTTTGTAAGCACTGACCTCCCACTCCCTCCTCCTTGTTTCCTTTCTTTCTTCCTCTCCCAGTCTTTCCTTCTCCACATAATTCTATAATGCCAAGAGAAAGTCAGAATAAAAAGAAAGAATAATTAGGGTCAAAAGACTAGAGGGCCCATCTCTGATCTGTCCTGTGTGGCTGATGAGGCCATGGGCTCCAGAGTATCTGACATCAATGGAATCAATGTGGCTAAATTAAAACGTGCAGAACACCTCGTGTTTTACATGCAGCTATTGAGAGAGCGGAGACACAGCCAGCAGGATCTGAAAGAGCATGTTAAGCCTGAGCTGGTCGGCAAGGCTCCTGAAGCTGGCAGACAGGGAGGCCAGCAGAAGCTGATGAGAACCCAGGCATGCGAATAACAGGTGGACATTGATCATGGTGCTTTCAGTTCAGGTTGAAAGGGTCTTTCATTCGATTGTAAAGAATGTGCTAATTTTATAAAATTTGGAAAACAGGACCCCCAAAACATGGTAGGACTCTTGTTGAAGAGTGAGTGTACCCAGCTGGCCAGCGAATGTTCAACATTCAAAGCACATTTATTGAGCTCTCACTACCAGGCACTACCTGTGTGGGTTATGCAGACTTTGCACCTGTCAGTAGCTTAAGAACATGAACACAATAGCAACTCAATGGCTAAAATGGACAATAACTCAACCGCTGACAGGTGGATATTGACTGCCCGTGGGCTAATGAGTTCACATCTTAATTCCAGCTGGGTTTCAGAGTCCCTTTGAAATCTCAGCCAAATCATTTAGACATTGTTTGGGGCACAAACTGGGATTTTAAAAGTTTACCTAGTTCACTGAGTAAACTATTAATTACCGTATATATTTAACAAGGCAATATGTCCCATCAACCGTTTCTTCCAATCCAGCCAAATATGTAATTTTAATATTTCATTGTCTGGCTAGTCAACATTTCCTCTTCATGAAGCCTTATTCAAAGAAACCTCAATAATACTGTTTCCGATTAGCTCCTTCCTGTCCAGTTAATAAACCTAAAGTCCTGAAGTCCTGCACACCGAGTCCTAACTCTCCTGTTCAAGACTCATCCTCTCTGCTTCTCCGACTCTACCTCCACCCCTCCACCTCAGGCCCCAGAACTAGAGGGCTCATGCACATGGTGTTGTAATTTTGATAATAGCTGATACTTACATGGCAATTACTACGTGCCAGGATCTGTTGTAAGTGCTTCACATGCACTAACTCATTTAACCTTCACACAACCCTATGAGGTAGGAACTATTATTATCCACATTTTGCATGTCTTGAGGGTCTCTGGAGTGGCCTGCTCAGGGGAACTACAGTCTAAGAAAAAGGGGAGAAAAGAAATACTAATTCAAGGACATTTACTCAGGATTAAAAGGAAGAAGACATTCTTAGTCCACCTGTGTTTTCCACTCAGCTTCTCCTATGGACCAGCTTCTCCTGTAGTCCAACTTCTGCTGTGGTCCAGCCCTTATTAAGTGTGAAGGAGAAGAGACCACAAGGAAAAACTCTATGGGTCTCCTGCAGTAAGGAGAGTGCTCAGTGGACTGGTGTCCGACTCGAGTCTAGGAAATTCAGAGGACAAGAGATGGCTGGCAAAGCTTTGGAGGAAGAATGAAGAGTCACTGCTTTCTTGGGGCAAAGAACGCATAAGTGTTTCTCATGGAGCAGATGGGTCCACACAGGAGAGAAACCTGGCCTAGAGCCGTGTCAAATCACACACAAGAAAAAACGGAGAAAGGATGTGGCTTCCAGCAGATGGAATGTCTTTGAAGTAAATTGCCAAAAAGAAGGGCTGAGGGCAAGGAAGTCATCTGGAAGAAGTCACTAGGAGTGCAGTCCCTAATGGAGGTCTCTGCGAAGCCCACTGTAGCACGCACATGAGAAAGAGACAACCTTAAACAACTACCGGACCCAAACATCACTAATTAGCTACTTCCTGTCCAGTTAATAAACCTGCCGCCAGTCCACCTCCCTGAAGGCCTGCCTGCCCTCCTTGGGCCTTCCCCCTCCCCCCACCCCACCCCCTACAACCCCAGACTCACCTGCATGGTGTATGAGGCATTGCACAGCAGTGGCTATGTGGTGACCAATCGACTAGCTTTCCCTGTCACACGACAGATTTTCACTTGATGTTGCAAACAACCCTATGTAAAAATGTTGATTGCTGTACTTCATATACCATAAAATTCACCTATTTAAAGTTACAGTTCAGTGATTTTTAGTATATTCAGAGTTATGCAACCATCACCATCGAATTCCAGAACATTTTCATTACAAAAAGAAACGCCACCCCCAATAGCAGTCACTCTCCTCTTGAGTGGGGCATGCATTGTCTCCCAACAGTGTGGACAAGCGCAAGGTCCTGGACCTAAGCTTGAGTCACGGAAAATGAGCAGCAGCTGGAGGCAGGAGCGTCTGGGGTCCCATCAGAGAGTTACGCAGATTCCAACCTTGTTTAACTCACTAACTTAGCAGGGCTTTGTCCTGACCCTGTATGGACTGCTAAGAAATATTTAATAGCTTCTCAATTAGTAGCATAATATCATAGACTCATCCTTTAAAACTTTTGAATCTCAAATTCTGTTTTCTTTACAACTAAGCACTCCTGTGTTCTTCCTAATACACAGTCAGAGAAGCTTCCCCAAAGTAAACCCTTTATGAGACTTGCCACTGATTGATAATTCGCAGATTTTAGAACAAGGTTTATATAATCACCAGTTCCAAGGGATATTCATTGAAAGGCTGTTCCAATGTTTTAAGCTTTTAGTTTTCTTGTTTTTTTTAATCTTCCACAGAGAACTTTATTGTCAAGACTTCAATTCGTCCCGTCACTGTTACCTTGTTCTGATTCAGTCCACAGAAAGTTGTCGCTGTTAATTTGTCTTTTTTCTCTATTTGAAACTTCCAAGAAGCAAGCTCAAAATATCTATCTAGTTTTTTTTTCTGCATTCAGCAACATTAAGCAGCTTATTTAGATTCACAAAGCCCTGCTAACTCCTGCTTTTTGATCCCCTTCCATCAGTCATATTCAAAGAGAATTGCTTCCTCTGTAGTAACCCAACTAATTTTTCAAGTTCCTAGAGACGTGGCAATTGATATGTGTTGTCCTAATGAATCTCTGGCAGTTCCTCCTCCCCTTTCATTGTTGCTTCTGTTTTCACACTCTCATTCTAAATGGCTTGTTTCAAGTTGTCACTGTGTTTTGTATTTCTCTCAAAGTCAAGAGCAAGGTGACAGAGGCAGTGGCCTCCATCCAAGGGGTAACGTCCACCTCAGTTTCTGACCTTTTCTTATAGACTTGGTGAGGTCCTATCTTCCCCACCACAAGCGTGCTAACTCCTTGTCAACATATTCGAGGTCCAACTCAACCACAGATGAAGAAATAGGCTTTAAAAAGCAGCTACATATATTATAACCTCTATAGTTTAATTTGGCTTTTCAATAATTTTACTTTCTTAGGCCAAGGCAGTGCCTTTTAGCTGATATTTACTCATCTAACATTTCTTTTTAAAATAAAATTCGTTTTACTATTTCAAATACTGATGATCCAAAGCAAGTACAACAGAAAAAGCTCTACTCTTGGCTCCTCCTTCCTCCTAAACTCCCAATACAAGATGCCTTCCCCCCAGTGCCAGATCTCTGCTGGTACCACTTGCACTTCCTACCAAGATGGCCCTTCACCCTCCACTAACCCGGCCCTTCCTACTTGCTGTGTTGGTTGTGCTCGGTTTTCTTATATTTTTATATTTTCTAAGGCTTATGTTTCTCTTATTTTCTTATGACACAAGTTATGCATGCTGAGTACAAAAATATCAGAAGATGCAGACAGGCAAAATAATATAAAGAATATCCATTATGCTCACCTACCTAGTCACCTGCTGATAATACACTGGTGTATCTTTCCTTTTAGATCCTTCTCTCTGCACATGTATTATTTTCTTCAAAAATGGGATTATGCATCTATTATGTTTTGTAATCTACTGCAATTTATTTAACTAATCCACCAGTTGTTGTAAAATTATATTACACCGACTTTTCCCTGTTACAAAGAACAAAGAAAAATTTAAAAACAAAAAAGAAGAAAACCACACAAATTCTGAGCAGAAAGAAAATGCTTAAAGCCTCTTAAAAAGTTATCCAACGACCCCATGGCGCACCACAGCTACCAATACTAGAAGATCCTTGCCAAAGGATTATTTTTTTTTTTATTAACCAAATATTCATTTCAACCAAATTGATTCAGCCCAAATCACTTGGAACTTCAGTGTCCCAGTGGGTCCTTGCCTTCTCTAGGAAGCTTTCTCCAGATTTTCCAGTTGATATTGATTCCCCCCTTCCACAGACCATGTGTCTTGAGGTGGGTATGTTGGCCTCATTATGTTCTAACTTCCTCTGTTGCTTCATTTTTCTCCTGTCCTCAGTTTAACTCCCCTTAATTAGGGTGCTTTGCATATGGAAAGTCCTCAGTAAATAAATAAGTAAATAAAAATAAGCAAGGATCACGTCCAATATTACCCACTATCCTGGGGATTTATTTTGAGGCTTTTTTCCTGACCCAGTTTCAATTCCCCTATTGGGTATAGGAAATTGCATTAGCCAGGGGTCTTTCAGATAAAGGTGATAGAAAACCAATGCAAAGTAGCTTAAGCAAAAAAGGAGTAATGTATTGCTTCACGTAATTGGGAAGACCAGGAAGACACTTCAGGCATAGATAAATCCAGGGGTTCAAATAATTCTCCCTCTTTTTCATATTCTCTCTCTTACTATTTTGTTCTTTTTGTCTCCTCTTCCTGTCGGATTTCCTTTATAGCAGGTGTTTGGGGGCTGCTGTTAGGGTTGGGAGGTTGGGACTACAGATCCACAGACAGATCCAGGCTTACACCATCGCAGCTAGTAAGCCCAGACCAAATAGTTCTTAACCATCTCTCGCAGAGACTGCACATGAAATCCCGTATGTATATAACATCCTGAGCGCTATGATTAGGGCAGGCGTGAGTCACATAGCCACCTCTGCTGCTGGGGATGCTATGTACCATAACTGAAAGATCTCCTAGAACTGCACAGAATAGGACAAAAATGTAAAGAATTTTTTCTATTATTTTTTAAAGAGAAAAATATGACCGAAATTTCAGATGGTGCCAAATAGTCCCATTGAACACATTCTTCTCCTGCCACTTACATTCCTTCTTATCGAAATTCAGAGACTACAATCAACTTGTTTTCTAGCCAGGTGGAATCTTAGAGTTTTAATTCACCCCCTTCATTTTATTGATGAGGAAATGGACTCTCATCCATCATCAGTGAGCCAACTAGCAGAGGGAAAGTCTTACAGGTGCCTAAGCAAAGGAAAGAGGCTGTAGTGTGGGAACTGGGAAATCAACATGTGGTTTCAGCCCCACAGGAATTCCCTTGTGTCTCAGAGCACTCATGTCATCTTTCTGGGCCTCAGTTTCTTTCATAAAATAAAGAGTTAGGATTCCACGGTTTCTAATCATTTTATGATTTTAGGCACTGAAATCATGGGTCATAAAGATTCGTTTGCTTTTTCAAATCACTGTCATTGATAAAATCTTATAAAAAGAAAACAGTGCTTTTTAAATATTTTCCCTAAAAATGAGCATTCTACCCCATTTTCCAAGGAAAATGGTGCTAACCTCAGCTCACGTGTAAAGAAGTTGAAGATTCATAGTTATAAGCAACATGAGCAAGATGATTTACCCTGGAATTTACTTTATTCTCAAGACCTAAGCTGCCTGTGATTTTTAAAAATTTAAAATCCCACTGCTAAGGTGACAATAAATTCTGTATAAAGATCTGTGGAAATGCTTTAGTAACATGACACATTTCAATGGCAGCATGTGTACGTGGCTTTTTTCCCTAAGAAAAGACAAGTCAAGGGGCCACCAAGGGTGGTTGTGGTTAAGGTTGCGTGCTCTGCTTCAGCAGCCGGGGGTTCGCGGGTTTAGATCCTGGGTGAGCCGTGCTGTGGCGGGATCCCACACAGAAGAACTAGGACTTAGAACTAGGATATACAACTATGCACTGGGGCTTTGGCGAGAAAAGAAAACACAAAAGAGGGAGATTGGCGACAGATGTTCGCTCAGAGCCAGTCTCCCTAACCAGAAAGCATACCTTAAAAAAAAGAAAAAAAGACAAGAAACCTATGAAATAGACTAGAACCCTGGGCATTCCTAGCACATATTTTGGGATGGGAGATTAATTCCTCACCCAAACCGAGAAAAAGTTACAAAAGTCTCAG
Source organism: Equus quagga (assembly GCF_021613505.1). Lineage (NCBI taxonomy): Eukaryota > Metazoa > Chordata > Mammalia > Perissodactyla > Equidae > Equus > Equus quagga. Next base: position 32,370,906 of record NC_060275.1, read on the forward strand.
AATACCACTTTGGCTTTTTCTCATAACTTTTTCTCATAATTTATAAGCCCTGGTGCTGTTACTACCAACTCAGCACCCACACCCGCTATATATAAAAGGATTGAAGGGGGGCGGTTACCTTTCCAAAGGGACTGCGATGTTCACAAGAGGTTCTTTTTCTCCTCCTTGTGGTGAAGATGGTATTTTCTCACCCCGTGCCCCAGGAGAAAGGCCCCAAGAGAGCTACTCAAAAGTTTGGAGGCGTCTGCTTATATACTGGGCTTGCCTCCTGTTTGATCTCTGCCTCTTGCTCTATTTTCTTATCACAAGTGTTTTGTGAATTGAAGATTCCATGTCTCAAATAATGTACAGACTTAAGCAACACACTGTCTTTCAAGATCTGAGTCTCCTTAGCAAACTGGACGTGTCATCGTGCACTGAGTCCCAGCAGGTTGTTAAGGAACTCGGCGTCTGTGGCGACGTGCCCAGGGCCTCAGGGTCCTCCGTGGCTTCGCAGGCTCCTCTTGTTCCTCTGCAGCGGCCTGCGCTGCTCGGTCCCTACCATCAGCCCAGCCAGAAGGCCCAGAAATACACACGGTGTCAGTTTCCCATGACTTGGAAAAGCAGAGCTGAAGAAGGCATTGTCTGCTAGGGGTTCATAGGCTCATGGTGGGGCCAGTGACTACAGTGCAGGCAACCATGGAGATCCAGGCGAGGCCCAGGTTAAGACCAGGCAGACATGGCCGAAGTTGTGGCTTGAGCGGAATTCTCTTGGAATCGCCTCTTTAGGGTGCCATGTAGTCTTCTTACTTCTCCAAATCTGCCCGCCTTACGTGAGCTAGAAAGCCAATGTTTCCTTGCCTTAGACAATGAGTTGCTTCGGATATCTTAGAACCAGCTTTACTGAAGCACAATTTACATGGCATAAAACATAATTCTACGATTTTTTTTTGTTTTATTTTTGAGGAAGATTAGCCCTGAGCTAACATCTGCCACCAATCCTCCTTTTTCTGAGGACGACTGGCTCTGAGCTAACATCTGTGCCCATCTTCCTCTACTTTATCTGTGGGACACCTGCTACAGCATGGCCTGATGAGTGGTGCGTAGGTCCACACCTGGGATCTGAACCGGGGCCCCCTGGGCCCCGCAAGTGGAACGTGTGAACTTAACACCTGCGCCATCAGGCTGGCCCCTATGATTTTTAGTAATACAGAGTTGTGCAACCATCACCAGAATCCAATTTTAGAACATTTCCATCATCGCATAAAGTTCCCTCAGTGTCCTTTTCCAAACAATTCTCGTTTTTACCCCCAGGCCCTGGCAACTTCTGACCTGCTTTCTGCCAATGAAGATTTCCCTTTTCTGGAAATGGAAGCCTACTATATGCGGTCTTTTGGATCTGGTTTCTTTCACTTACATATTTTTGAGGTTCATCTATATTGCTGCAGTCTAAGTAGTTTGCTCTTCTTTACTGCCTAATAGTAAATAGCATGTATCACATTTTGTTTACCATTCACCAGTTGACTGACATTTGAGTTGTCTATTCTCTGTGTTACGATGAATCATGCTGGGAACATTTGTGTACAAGTCTTTATGTGGACATGCTTTCGTTTCTCTTGGTAGATATCCAGGAGTGAAACTACAGTTTTGTATTATAAGTTTACGATAAACTTTTTTAAATAGCCAACTCAGATCTCTTTATTAGATTTAAAAGAGAATGTGTGATCAAGAAGCCAACTTATTGAAACTAAACTTAAAGTTGGTGAAGAATGTTCTAATTAATGTTCTTGTTAACTGAGAATTAACTATTCTTTTACTCATTTTTGAAACCCTTATTGAGCTGAGCATTGCACTAACCATTCAGTATTAGGTACAGTTAACTAAACATCATTGGTTTTCTTTGATGACTGGTAATCTTGCAAAGAATCACGGTTATGAACATAACAGGCATTATTTAGTGGTGTGTAAAGAGAATGGGGCTAAAAGTATACAGACTTTAGGATATATTCTGAGAATTTTTTTAGTTGACTTTACTGAATTCCTGAAACCAACGTACTTGGTTTTACTTGCTTTTTTTCTTCTAAAAAGAGAGAATAGGGGGGAAAAAAGTGAGTTGTACCTAGCTTTACAGCACAGAAAGTAAACTTTGACACCCACAGAGTCTGTTGATGATGGTCCCGGGAACTGCAGAGGTTTGGGAGACGGGGGTGGTACACAGCTGTATGGGAATGAGCGAACAGGGTATGAGGGATGACTCAGGGAAGTCTGGGTTTCTTGTGACTAACAAAACAGAGATAAAGGGCAAAAGATTAGTTCTGGTACTCTCAAGGCAGATACTGGTAGTGAAGATCTGAAGCTGGGAAGAACTGAAGAAATAGCTCAATTCTAGCGAAATTCTATGGTTCATTCATCTATGGGTTACTCCACCTATTTTGAGCTTATTTATATCCATGTGGTCCATTGAGATGCCAGAGATTTAGAATGGCAATATCAGGATGCCATATTAACCTCTATTTTAGAAAAATCAGACATTTTATTTGGGGAGTTATCTGGTAAAATCAGACCAGAAAAGAACCAGGACTCCTTAGAAGAATGGCTGACTCCAGGGCTGGGGAAGAGAAAGTAGAAGATGAGCCTGGAACATCTTGTGCCAAAAATAAGGAAAGGTTCAAAGGATACTGGGGGCCGTGTCAGGGGACACAGGCACCAGCCTGAAGACAGCTCAGTTCTGGGGCAGTTTTACCATCAAAATAAGTGATCATAGGAATACCTTCCATAATAAAATAAAATAGGAATCCACAGAGGCCATACTAATAGAAATAAATGAATACATAATTAATGGAGAAAGGAGAGCTCTACCTTACAGTAGAACACTAAATGTAGAAGGAATAACAATTAAAAGAAAAAATCATCATTTGGCTTTCACCACAGTAATAATTGATTCAGGCAAGAATCATCAGCATATGCTAAAATAGGTGGGTAAAAATGTGCTAGAGAACAGGATATTTACATAGCTTCAAAGTATCTCCTCATAAAACACTTAGGAATTGCTTATTAATTTATAAGTATCAAATAGAAATTCATTAGCTTCAGAATAGAGAAAGCTGGAAAACACCATCTTAATCAAGTAATCAAAGTTACCACTACTAGGAATATGACAAATTGACATCATGTGCCTTCTGATAAGATGCCCCGAGAAAAACATATCATCATTTCTGAAGTATTCTTACCAAAAATAAACCCTGAGGAAAATTAAACAAACCCAACTGTGGGTTTTTCTACGAACTAACTGCCTTGTACTTTTAAAAATATGTCAAGATAAGAAAGACAAGAGAAGACTGAGGAACGACGTCAGGTTGAAAATCTCCTTCAGGATGCAGGACTCCAGCTTCTCTAAGTGGTCACCAAGGTGGGATGTGCACCGACTTCTGAGGCTACTCATTCCATTTTTGTTTTTTAAACTAGTCTATATTTTAGATTTCTTTAGTTTTGAGCTTTTGTCTCTTTTCTGTTCCAGGACCATCCAGGTGGTATGCATTCTTTATGGTGAAGTGTTAATATATCAAATTACTCATTTTGGTAAACTAGTATACTTTCTGTATTTAATTACAGAAAGTCTATGTTGTTTTTGAAATTTATCTGCAAAAGAAAATCCTGCCGAGAGTCTCAATCTGGTTTTTTAAAAATTGCTATATTAGATCTATGTGCAGTTTAAAGTACATCATGACTGCAGGTTCAAAGCTGCATGGTTATGATTTACTTTGCCTGTATGTTTTTACCAAATGATTTATTTTCCATCTCAAGGTAAGTACGAATATGTGGCCTGATGACATGACTCAATTTCTTAGAAATTTAATTTACTTTATTGACTACTGCCTGTACCTGTGGTAATCTTGTTCATGACAAAAAAAAAGAAAAAGAAACAGAAAAAAGGAATAGGCTTTGTTTTGGGGGGATTCAAGTCTAAGAGACCACATACACACACATGCTCACACTAGCGGTCAGTACTATCATTGTCGCCTCAGTGAGAAATGGCCAGGAGAATTTGATGGGACTGTGATCACTGGAATTGAGAAACTCAACTTCAAATCTCATCTCTGCTCTCACTTGCAGCCTAACCTTGGGCAGATGATTCAACTGCCTTCAACTTCTGGAAAATGAGAAGACAATTCTACCTCAGAGGACTGTTGACAGTGAGATAAGGCATATAAAGTAGTTAGCATAGTGCTGACACATAAGCCCTTATCATAATGTTGACTGCTATTGCTATAATACACACATACCTAAGCTGAAAACTCTAGAATACAAATGAGCTGGGGAGCATCTAACCCTAGTGTATGAAGAATAGCAAAAATCAGGGTGTATTAACCCTTCATTTAGGAACGTGAACCACACGTTACTTCTCTCTTTCTCATAGCCTCTTGGTGGCTGTCATCCACATTCTCTCCCCTACTCAGAAATCTCACTCTGAATACTTACAGTGCATGACCATGGTACTCAACACTTTTTAATTAAAGCACTGTGTCCTCACAAATACATTTCTCAAACTCAAAGAAAACCCTGCTTGAAAAACTATTGAACTTGTCAAAGGATCTGGATGGCAATGACAGTAAAGAAACACATAGTCTACACTGTAAAGACAGAGCTCTGAACAAAAACAACGGATTCGGGGGAAACAGTATGAGCAAAGAGATTGCTTTGAGCAGCAGAAATTGAGACCGATGAATTACTTTTCTTTCTGATGTAGGCTCGCCTCCCACAACCAAAATACACTCAGCAAAACCACAGCCACTGTCCATCCTGAGATGCTCCTTCCTCACTCACTACCTATCTTCCTTCCTAGACAGCTTTACCTCCTTTATAATTATCAAGTTCACACTGAATACAAGGTTACTCCTGATCAACTCTTCTTACCATTTGTCAGTGTTTGCCCTTATAGAACTTCATATTAGTCCAAAAATTATTTATAGAGCTCCACTATAAGCATGCCACTATCTATGCAAAGTGTTGTGGAGTTTATAAAGATGATGAACATGACACAGTTTTCCCTTATAGTTAATTCAAACAGGGTTCTGCAAATTATGGCCCAAGGGTCAAATCTGGCCCTGCCCATTTGTTTACCTGTTATCTATGCCTGCTTTTTCACCCTAACAGCAGAGTTGAGTTGTTGTGACCAAGAACATAGGCTTTCCAAAGCTAAAGATATTTACTATCTTGGCCCCTTACAGAAAAAGTTTGCCAACCTCTGAAACAAGAGACGCAAGCATAACAAAAATACCCTACTTTACGAAATGCCAATTAAAAAGCTATATATAAAGAATTACAAGAGTTCAGAAGATTGGAGAGGTCACTTTCAACAGCGCCATTTTGAGAAAACTTTTTGGAGGAGGTGCCAATAGAAAAAGGACTAAAAGAATGGGAATGCTGATGGGTTAAAAACTCCTAGGTAACAAAAAATGATGTAACTATGTGAGGCAAAGAAAAAGCAAGACAGAAGATGGAGCCTGCCAATTAGTTTGGGCATAAACTCTCTTAACGATGATTTGTAAAGGTCTTTTCATCTTCACCATTTCTCTAATCTGCATGTATGTTTTATACAAATCACATTCCATATGTCTCTAGTATGTCTCTTAATTATATGCTTGCTTTCCAGCTGGTAACCCCACTCTAAAGAGGCAAGCTCACAGATGAGAATTTGCTATCAAATAGACATAATTAATGGCGTTCTCTGAAACTGTGACTTAATTTAACCTTCTTAATCTTTTCTGTCATTTGATATTTAATATTTATTCAGCACCAAAAGAATAAGATATTGTTTATCTTCCAAAACAAAGTCACGTGACTATGCAACACATTAATTTGCAAAGATTATTATGTTGCTCTTCTCATTTGTGTGTGTTCCTATTTCCCAAAGTTCCATGAGGGAAAAAAGCTAGATGGATTAGTGGGACTTCCAGTTTTACAAGACAAAAAATTATTTTGCTTAGATCAGAAAAGATATATTACATTAACAGGTTTAGCAGAGCCAATTCAAAAAGCTTTTGAAAACTAAGTTTTCATCAAAAAGGAATTTATTGCAGAAAGGCAATTTCTACTTACATTTTGTGTAAAAATATCTTAGGCTCAATACTAAAAGCTTTTGTCTTATTACCTATTGGCCAGTTATCCAGTAATTACATTTTTATATCCTGCTTTATGTACTTAAAACCTAGGAGATCTGTGAACTATAGTTTTCAAAAAGAAAAACCCACAAGATTTATAAGTAAGAGAAAATGACTGTCTTATTTGAAGTATATACAATTCTCGAACTATAAAAGAAGGAGCCATAACATGTAAAACTTGAAGTATTATAGATAAGGCAAAAAAAAAATGAAAATCTGGAAACGAAGGAAAGAGAGACAAAACAGAAAAAACTTCTAAACTGAGACAGTTAATCCAAATTCATATAACTACACCTGATGAGAAGGGCTGAGGGAAGAAAGGCATTTCAAACTTAAACACTAAATGTTTTACTATTTCAACATAAAATTCCTCCAGAACTCTCACAATATGTACATGATCCTGAAATAGCTTTTTAACAATGTGTACATTTAAAAATAAATATATACAGTATTTCAAAACAAATCCTTCAAGATCATATTTAAGCAATGACATTCAAGGAAACGGAATTCAGGCACCATGGAACATTCAGGACGGATGATATCTTGAAGATTAAATGTTCTCTTCCTTGCTTGTTACTCTGAAGTCTTCCTTATACACAGGTTTCTTCTAAAGTAGTTTCCTTATGGAGTCAAGCATCTTGATGGGCCAAAGCCAGTTTCATTTTCTCCAGTACTACAAAAATTATGAACAAATAAAGAAACATGTAGAAAATAATTAGCTTCACTGTTCACGAAGAAAAGTAAACAATAGAGTCTATAGTGATAAAAAATGCTTAGAAAGAGAGGAAGATATAATTCTTTAACAGAAAAAAAAAAACTGAGGTAATTCCAGTCAAGTTTTAAAAAAATACTTTTATTAAAAAAAAAGTGAAAGAATTACTTTACTAAATGCCATGAAGAGGATTGCAATTAACCACAATGTACAGAATTCCTGAGACAGCTTAAAAATCGGTTTATATGAGAAAATACTTGGGGGAGGGAATGTTTGCCGACTGTAATCTCAAGATGATGAATTATTATATGGCAGACAAATTTGGCACCAGGAAAACAAGAATCCCACTGAACTCTGCAGTGACAGAAGATTAATATTTTGGGTAGTGTGCCTAGTTCTTTGTGTGACATTTTTAGAGAGACTGCACACCTGTAGTTTATTCCACAGAGTGCAGCTGTTTCATTCCAGAAATGGTCTGGAATAAAATCAAAGGAAGTTGTCTTGAAAAAACAAGAGAGGCCCAGCCAAGAGTAGTTTTGGGGCCAACACATTAACAGTATTCAATATTAAAATATCAAGTAGAAATAAAAGAAATCAACATTTTCAGCACCTATTTCATGCTAGGCACCCTCACAATCATCTCACAGAGGGCTTATAAAGAACTATCAGTGACACTGCCCTCTCTTCATTGTTATTATCTCTCAAATTTAGCATTCAGTGAAATTGACAGAATATACCTATTACTTTTGAGGACAATTTAATGCAAAAATAATCTGCAACAGTTAATGGTTGTCTTTAACATGTACAGATACTGTCAATCACCCACACTCTCAGTAAGGACAACTCTGATCATTTTGTTTGGGTGAATATACATTGAGACATCCACACCTCACGTGCCCTTTCAGTCAAATATATGTTCGCATTATCTTGAAGGAATTAAGAATGCTGTTTATGCGCAGCAAAATTTTGTTTCTATGAACTTCACCTCATTATTACTCTGAAAGGAAACGTGAAGGAAAAAAACCTTGTTGACAAATCTGTTTGGTTTTGGTGTGTACACATGCGTGTGTATGTGTAAAACAATGAAAGATGCCGGCTGATTTTAATCTGATACAGTTTAAAGAGGTAATTCTAGAAATGATATGGTAAGATATATTTTTAATGCTAATAAAAAGAATGTAATTTACAATTTAAGAAGTGTTTAAATATTTTCCTAAAGGCAGTATCAGAGAAAATAAAAATAAACTTCTCAGATGGTCCTCGGCACTTACATAAAACCACACACATTTATTTGGTGGCTACTAGGCGCAACAAACAGTTCAGGTTCTCTGGGCCACCCCAGGTTACTTACAACAAAATGCCTGAAGACAAAATGCATCTAGGAAGAGTCATTGCACACACACACACACACCTCCCACCCCCCAAAGCTGGGGAAATGGGTGGGGAGCTCATCCAGGCAAAGACAAAGGTATACTGCTTTCGGGGGGCAGGTACTGGGTATGGGGAACGATCATCAGAACTACAAAGAAGGTTCTTTTTGAAGGCTGGTGGACAATGATGAAAGCTGAAAATGTGGGTTAAAACAAAACTGTGAAAGGTCCTGACACATTAGGAAGTCTAAATATCCTGGAAACAATTAAAAACGACACGTGCATGCACACATGTATGTGTGTGTATGAGAAAAATGCTGCTACTGCAGAGACGGTCTCGCATACATTTCCTAAATACTTTAAAAGTGTCTGTGTCTGCGGAAAAGAAAAATTAGTAATACTCTGTAGCAGAGCCAGTCCCAAAATATTCAACTCCCTGTACATTTGAAAAATTTATATAAAACGGTTTGATGTAAACCAGAAGGGCAGGAAAACAAGTTAGTGTAACAATGAACCTTACTAAAAGCACTGTTAATGAAGCAAAGAGGCAAATCTTACCATGGACTACACTCAAGTGTTTGAAAACTTTCTTTGGGAAGAGAAGGAAATTAAATTTGTACGGATGAAAAACAAATGGCAGGGCACTTCAGCTGAAAATTTTGGGGCATCTGCTGACTGTTGCTATTACAATAATGAACTAATCTTAAGACCTTACAACACGTGTGATGCAGCAAGTGCCTATGTTATGTTTTTAAAGATCACGCGTTTAAACGGGTAGTTGGGCAGCAGTGTTGATTACAGTGCAACCAGGGAGCACGTGGGGGTCAAAAAAATTCAAGACTGCCTTTTGGTCAATGTGCAAAATAAATGTTATCCCATCTTTTTCCTATTTATCTCAGATTAACTATTCCCAGTGACTCCTTTTTATATCATACTCTACTGGCTGTTTCTTTTTCTCTTTTGATGCTCAGATGAAAGATTGTGGAGAGAAAAGTTAAAAGATCATTTTTTAAATTTACAAGTCTATTTTTAAAAACTTGCTGCTCACAACAAAATCTATTCATACCTAGTAAATTAAGCTTAGATGCATATGGAGAAAAACATTATTTAGAAACTAGTGTCTATTTCTGCAAGTCAGGGTGTGGGTTTAAACCTGGACTTTGTTGCCTATTAATCCTGAGACCTTAGACAAGTTATTTAATGTATCTAAGCCTTAGTTTCCTCATCTGTGAAACAGGCCTAGTGATATACCCACTTCACAGGTGTGGACATTAAATGAGGTGATGCAGAAAGACATGGAAGCGACCGTGCCCCCCGACTGATGACTGGATAAAGAAGATATGGTATATACACGCAATGGAATACTACTCAGCCATCAAAAAGGATAAAATCATGCCATTCACAACTACATGGATGGACCTTGAGAGTATTATGTTAAGTGAAACAGGCCAGACAGAGAAAGACGATCTCTGTATGACTCCACTCATATGTGGAAGATAGATAAACACATGGACCAAGAAAACAGATTAGTGGTTACCAGGGGAAAGGGGGCTGAGGGGTGGACACAAAGGGTGAAGTGGTGCAGCTATAATAGGACTGACAAACAATAACGTACAACTGAAATTTCACAAGGTTGTAAACTATCATAACCTCCATAAAAAAAATTTTTTTTTAAATGAGGTGATGCAGAGAAAGCACTTTACACAATTCCTGGCACATTTAAGTGTTCAACAGCCTGTTACTATTGCTAATATTGTTGTTTCTTTGTTGTTTTTATTCCTCCCAGGATAATTCAAATAAATGAGGAATAGATCCAGGACACAAAATGATGCAAAATAGTTTTGTATGACATATTTTGTGTTAAGTCAGCTATTTATTTAAACCACTAGTCCGGGGATCACCTGACTCTTTAGAAAATTATTTAGTAAACTAAAAAGCACTTGGTTTAGAGAAGAAAAATTTCTATTTGGCCACAGATTTCAATACTTTTTGTCTTGTTCAACAAAATATTTTACACTGCTGTTTTTTATTCCTACTGGCAAAATAAGGTCCATACAATGTAAACTCAGAAAGGATGCTCTGTTCTCTTCTCCTTCAGGCATCTTTTGCATCTATGCCTTCTCAAAGTCGATGAGAGAGTAGAACAGTTACAGTGGAAACATCCTACACTGGGTTTAGGTGCCAAGGGCAGCACATGAAGGTAACACTGGAATATGTATATAAACAAAATCACTCAAGAAAAGCCCTTCAGAAGGGAACACATCTAAAAAGTCCAAAACAGGAAGTTTTTCCCCAGTACTGATGCAAAAACCCTGTTTGTTTGAGCAACAGATGGGGCAGATAGCTTGCACTTAGAGGCAATAACGTACAAAAAAACAGGAAATTCAGTATTGGAATCACATTCAGCATAGTAAGATGCCATGGTACGGGAGGCACTTGGGATCTGAAACACTTCTGAGGGAGCCCCTGTCACATTTACTAGAGGACATACGCTCTTCAGGGGAAATGTCTGGCATATTAACCACACCATTTTCCTCCTTTTATTGACTTTTGGTTTTTTTTTTTACCCCCCTCAAGCATTTGTGTGTGTGTGCGTGCGTGTGTGCGCGTGTGGGTGCGCGCGCGCGTGTGTGTGCGTGCGTGTGTGTGTGCGTGTGTGCATGTGTGTGCGTGTGTGTGCACGTGTTTGTGTGTGAGTGTGCGTGCGCGCGTGTGTGTGCACGCGTGTGTGTGTGTGTGCGCGCGCGCGTGTGTGTGTGCGTGTGTGTGTGTGCGCGTGTGCAGTTGAAGTCTTAGGTTAAACGTGCACAGATGGACGACACGTTCACGTGCCCCTCTGCCTGGACCTGCGCTTTTCCTCCTTGAACACCACAGGGGCTAAGTAAGGTTCTTGTCAAATGAATGGCAGTGACGTGTTCTTAGTATCTTGAGCTGGAACTTGGGTAAACTTTCCGAACCCAATTTGTTCTTACTTTTTTATGCTCAGTCTGCAAAAAATATATCTCTAATCCCAGTTAATCTACCAAGATTCATTTAATTAGATTTAATATGTATTAAGATTAAAGGAAACCATACTCCATTCTACGATCAATCAGTGAAGAGAGAGACAGACAAGAAAAAGCAGAAACTGGAAAGAAATGGGCTGCGATGTGAGAGAGCACCATTGAAAGGCCTAGTTTTAGAGTGATAAGTGACCCAAACTAAGTGACATCTACCTTTCTGTGCAGACAAGTCTAGAAAGCCCTTTAAAGATCATTTCAGCGAGGAGAAGAGGTTCTGATGATGCAATTTCAAAGACAATGACCCAAATAAAAGTGTTTTTCAGTGGAAAATTTGTACCACTAATAGGTGGGTGTTGCTAGGCAACGGATATTGCAGTGTTTAATCTCTACCCGTCCTCGGGAATGACATGATGGAAGAAAATAAGCCTTTTCAGCATTTCCATATAATAGTTGTATGTGGCAATTTTTTAGTCATCTTTTAGGATGTAATTTCTTTTATGCTGAAACAACTATAACTTTTGCTAACATGTATCAGTATGCCTCCATTTTTAAAAAACTGGGTTCTATAATCCATAATGATTAATAAGAGTACTCTAAAATTAGCATAAACCAATTAGCAATATACATCCTTATAATAAATGCTATGCATGACGAAAAAAATAGATGTCCTCATCAGAATTTGAGTGTGTGTGTGATTTATTAGTATCATACTTAGAAAGTGTGTACGTAGAAATGTGAGTTTCAAAGAGAAAATAAACTTCAGAGATTAGTTAAGAAACAGCTCTGCTTCTATAATTTTATAATTTGAACAGACTTATGTGAAGTTAACACCTTACTTAGTAGCTCTTGTACCCTTCAATGCCTAAGCAAGTTCCAATGAAATTTAACATCCTTAGGTTACACTTATTTTGATATTGTTTCACTTGCACGATAGTATGGGCACAAGTGACATATTTAAGGAAACCTAAAAAATAGCATGAGCATTTTCAAGTTAATTTCTTAGGATAAAGAATATGGGATTCTGATAATGAAGACCTGAATTTGGTAAGCTAGGAAACAACCTTGGATGCGGGAGTCAAAAGATTTGGGCTCAAGTCTTGGTTCTGTCCCTTGTTAGACTAACATGAAGTTGGCTAGGTCATAATACCTCTCTGTGCCTTTTTTTCCCTATAGCTCTTAAATAATGTGCTGAGCTATCCACAGACCCAGATCTACCATTAGCTATCTGGGTGACTTCGACAAGTCACTTACCTATCATCATCACGGTTTACTCTCTTCAGAAGTGACCGGTTAGGATTAACGACATGTGAAGCAGACCTAGAATTGGCACTTGTAATAAAATATGACCCAGATTGGTGTTCAGGGAGAAGAAATTTTTTTTGTTAAGTGAGAAAAAGAGTATAAGCTAACATTTACAGGAAGAAATTCCCTTATGTCATCAGATATTTTTTAAGTGCATAAGGCATTGTGCTCCTAGGTGACTGATAGATATAGCCCAGCCTTCAAGAAGTTTGCATTTTAAGAGTTATAAAGCAAGTATCCAAATATCTATAATAGAAAGCAAAATGTAAGTGCAACTCATAATAAAAGTACAAATACTATAGATATTCAGAGGAAGATGAATCAGAGTGGCATTAAGAATAGATCTTGGAGGACAGATTGGATTTTGGCAAATAGAAGTTTACAAAAGGTTAATTATTAAAAAGATGGATTTTCCGGACTGCAGAAATGGCAGCAGCAAAACAGTCACAGAGATGGAAGAGAACACAAATATTCAGAAAAGGAGAGTATTAGGGGAACAGCTTGGAAAGGGGCTTAGAACACAACATGCTGGAAGGCCTTGAGCTGCTAGAGGTTGGACGCCACTGTTAGGCAACAGGGAAACACTGTACACATTTAAATTTAAAAGGAACAAGGTAAAACATTATTTTGTGAAAATACATCTCATTGGAAGATTTAGCGGAATAAAGATAAGAATGGTCCAAGAGAAAAAGACTGAAAAACAGAGAGAACACAGTCAATGAAGGGTTTTAGTCATCTAAGGTATGGTAAAGTGAAGAACAACTGGATTAGAATGTTAGTAGCGAGAAAATTACAAAACAGGATACTTTAAGAAATGGTTAAGGCTTGGTGACATTCTGGATACTGAGTGAAGGAGGAGTCAAAGCAGACACGTTTTGAGCTTGGGTGATTACTACTCAGCCATAAAAAAACACCAAATCTTGCCAGGTGCAACAACATGGACGGACCTTGAGGGTATGATGCTAAGCGAAATAAGTCAGATAGAGAAAGACAAACACGGTATTATTTCATTCATGTGGAAGATAAACAAACACATAGATAAAGAGAACAGATTAGTGGTTACCAGAGGGGAAGGCGGGGAGGGTAAAGGGGCACATATGTACGGTGACGGATAAAAACCAGACTATTGGTGGTGAATATGAGGCATTCTATATAGAAACTGATCTATAAGAATATACACCTGAAATTTACACAGTGATATAAGCCGATATGACCTCAATAAAATAATTTAAAAATATATTATTGATTGAATATATATAGTCAAGACGGAGTTCACAAGGAGAGGTGTGTGAGGGTGTGGGAGAGGAAAGCAGCCTAATTTTTCTGTTTGCTAACCACTTTCATAATGATCCTCATTATGAAATTCAAAATTAAAAGAGGTTTTAAATCTCAGGTTTATCATCATAGGCTAGTGTGAAAGGTCTTCCGTCAAACATTTGTATGGACGATTCTGCTAAGTCTACAGATAGACCTTTTGAGTGTGTGGAATGCACTGCTTTTCACAGCTTCTAAACTCCTTTCCTAGCACTTCACCATTTACCAAAACCCAATACATGTCCAAGTCTCACTTGCCAAGGCCTCCGCTAGACCCAAGATCATTCTCAAGAAGGGTTTACAATCATCACTGACTACAAAGGACGAATACACCTATGCTGATGAGCCACAATGTAGTCATTACTAAGAAAATTTAAGGGGGATACTTTAGAGTTACTAATGCATTGAACACGTTCATATCAGCTGGCTGGTGAGGTGTCAAAACGGCTTAACAAAAAACCAGAAAAGATGTCACTGGCAGGAGAAAAGTGTGGCTCTCCGAGGACTGCAGGGTAGTACATGGAGAAGCTGAGGTAAGTGCACTGCCCTCAGAGAACTTACCTGGGCAAACTTGTGAATCTGCTCCACCACGGCAGCAAACAGGGCGTGCACACTCTCATCAATCAGACTCTGCATGTAATGCACCGCCTCTTCGTCAGACAGGTCTAGACGGAACTTATCCTGAACCTACAAAGTCACAGTCTGTTAGTATTTTGAAGGAAGAAAAGCTGACATATTTTGAAGAGACAGAATCAAACGGATATAGATATTACAATATATTATGAGCGATTTCTATGCCAAAGAAATGATTCACACTCACAAGGAGTTTTGAATACTGTTCTCTCGAGTGTAGAAGTTTACCGTTTTATGCTCTTTATATCACCCTATCTGTCTTGGTTGTAAATATTTTTTAAGAAAAAAAATTAAGAAAGTAAATAAAAAATCTGATTCTATTAGGCCTTGAGAATTTAAAAACAGACAAAAATTGTTCTTTTAACTCAAAGGTGTGCTTTACTTTTTTGCATTTAAAAGCTGGAGCTACTATATAAGATTTAAATTGTGACATATTTATTAACAATCTCCTTCACTTTATCCCTGTTATTATTAAATGGATGCAGTAAAGTCAGATTACATTAATATTCTCTCCCACCTTCACTGCCTATATGACAACAAGAACTATGTCATTCACTGGCAAAGAAACTAACCTAGATCTTCTAAAATGTTTCCTTTCCTATAGGAGTTTCTAGTACTTCTGCAAAGAACTACTTCAATTGGTCTAGAATTTCCAAAGACAGAGGAATTTCTCCGTATTTCATATTTAAAGATACAGTTGATTCTCAAGAGCAATAAGTACAAGATAAATTAGTAGACATACATGAGACTGGTTCCCTAAAAAATAAAAGCCGCCAATGTTATCGAATGACTACTTTGTGCAGAACACTGTGCAAAGCACTTTACATGGAGTATTTCACTTGACTCTCATATTGGGGGTCTATCAGATGATCTGACGGCTCTGCAGCCTCAGGATAGGGGAGGTACAAGAGAGGCAGATATAAAACTGACGGACAATTCGGTGAGGGGGAAATCTAAGGCTAGAGATCTTCACTGAACTAACTCTCCCATTTCTGGACCCCAATTAACGACACACAAGTTCCTTGAGTTTAATCTTTTATATTCCTTGGTTTCTACTCGAGAGAAAATGTCTGAGAATTTTGAAACTATCCTTTATGGACCTAAAAAAATTACAGGGCAGAAGAATCAAAACAAAACTTTAACCCAATTTATCAAAATTTGCATACCTGTATAAGTACTTGAATTACAAACAGAAGATATGCATTTGGCATATAAAAAATGTTATTTACCAAATACGAAAACAGTTTTTATAACAAAGTTTAACTGCATAGATTGTTGATTTGGTATCATATCTACTGACTTATTTTAGGTTACTTGTTATTGTCCCCTATGTCCTTAGGGTTCTAATCATTTTCTTCAAGCTACATTCTCTCTGTTCTTCAGATTATATAATTTCTATTGATTTAAGTTCCCTGATTCTTTCTAATGCCATAATCCAATCTATTTTTAAAGCTATCCAATTAACATTTCATTTTAGTTACTATATTTTTAGCTTTAGATTTTCATTTTGTTCTTTTTCCTTACTAATTTTTCTTTCTCCGATGAGATCCCTATCTGTTTAGTCATTATGCATTTGTTCCCTTAAGCCCTTGAACACACTTATAAGAGCTTCTTTAAAGCCCTTACTTACAGTAAGCCCTTACAGTAGTGACATCTGGGTCATTTCAGTGTGTTTTCACTGACATTTTTTTTCATTGACTGTGGGTCACATTTTTCTGTTTCCTCACATATCTACTGATTTTTTATTAGATACTAGACATTTTGACTATGTTACAGAAACTGAATTATGTTGTGTTCCTGTGAAGAATCATTCTAACAGGAAGTCAAGTGGCTGAAATCAAATCCAAAATCTGTCCTTCTTGTGATGGACAACAGCTGTAAACTCTGCTCAATTCTTTAAGCTTCTAGCTGCTGCTTCCCCATCCCCTGGGATCATTGCATCCACATAGTTTCACTTTCAGTCAGGATTTAGGAAAATTGTACGCAGACTAGGGGAAAGGGACGCACTACTTCTGACTTTCACCTTTCCAGAATTTCTCCCCTAACTTCCTGACTATCCTACCAGCTCCAAACTCTGTCCTTTTACACTTCCTCAGTAAGGCTACACCTGAAACAATCTGGAGAGTGCCTTCAAGCAAAAGGTTGCAAACTTGCAAATCTGAGTCTCTGCAGTTCATCTTTCAAAGGTAGACATCATTTGTGTTTATGCTTGTTTTTGATTACTCCCCAATCTTCTGAATAGTATTTTTTATTTTTACCATACTTTTAAACTTGTTATCTGGATCAGTGTTCTCTGTCTTTGAAACAGGTCTAATGCTTAGTACAATGGAGATATACCAGAAGATCGAGGGAAACAACCTAACATTCAGTTTCTATTTCTCCAACTTATAAATGCAATCACCACCTTCGGTCCTAATGATCCACTTGCAATCTTGCACCATACTGGAACCATTTCAGCCACAGGAAACAAAACAGCTTCTCTGAAAGATAGTCATTCATCCACTAATAAAATTTCAGCAGGAGGCAATTAACTAAATTTTGAGGAGCCCGTTTTACCATTACCAGCTGCTAAAATTATCTCAAAGTTCCAGTGAGCTAAAACATGTATTCCTTCATTTCAGTTTTACTTTAAGTTTACACCTTTTTTTGTGTTGGTCCTTCTATACCTTCTCTTACTTTGATTAAATTTCTCTGAGGTCTTTTTCTGGTCTTCCAAATGCCATAATTGCCAAACCTTTAAATATCCTGGAAACAGCTTCACTAGACATTCCTTCCACCTCTTCTTTAGCACTGTCATGTCCTGACTGGTGTGTCTCTATTCATCTTAAAGTTTAATACGGTAGTAGACAAATGCTATAGAATACGGTAGAACTAATATCTTTCTTCATTTGGATATAGTATTTCAAGTAGTAGATAATAAGTTTTATAGGCTTTTATATTAACCACACACCAGTTAGTTCTCATTAAGCTTGAAATCAACTGGAAGGTGGGCAACAATCAACTAAAACATCACTTGCTTATGTGCCCACGGTGGAAGATTTCTGGAACTGGTAAAAACTTTGAAGGTGTTAAATACACACCCTAGCCTTAGGCAGTTGGAACTAAATGAGGGAAAATAAAATAGTTTCAATTTTTCTGTTCTTTTTTTTAAACCAATCTATCTTATTTTTAAACATGTAATGATCTCTTGGAGATCAACTTTCACCCTCTTTGCTTTTTAATTCCTAGACGCACCAGCAGTAAAAATTAGTAATTACCACTCTGTCCTTTTAAAACCCTCATTTATCAACTGTAAATATAATCCATTTTATCAAAATTGTATTGGAATTTGACTTACAAGCAAAAATGAACCCTTTTATTTATATTAATTTATTTATTTCCCTACCTTTTTAAAGCTACCAGAAACTACTGTTTGTTCTTTTATTTTTGAAAATTCCCCTTATTGCTACGCTTAACTACAGAGAAGAGAATATAGAACAAGAACTTCAAACTTAACATTATCACTTCATGCTTGGATGTCTTATCTTTAAAAGCATAAAATATTGGTGACATGAAAACAAAATTTTTATGACTAAAAATGATTACATGGAGGAGCACAAGGCATTATTTCATCTTGAAAAGTTAGAATCGTTTGAAGACAGTCTCAGTTAACATCCTCTGCCAATAATAAACAGGACTGATCATACACGTGGGTTGCATCACTTTCATATTGGACTGTAAGAGAGGTTTAATCTGGCAAAATTTGTATTGTAACTAGCCTATAAAAATTGATATTTTTATTTACTTACCAAAGGGCAGCCTAACATTCCTTGTCTAACACTGAAGGGCAGTGTAACCTCTCAAACTGTGCTGGAGAGGTACTTATTTATTATCTTGGATTATCAGGTTTATTGTCCACTAAGTTGTCTATCTGCTCATTTCAGTTTTCCATCCATAGTCAAACGACGGTGTAAGAATCAATGACATACATTACAATAACTTTAAGAAAACAAAGTAGATAAAATTTTTCACAAGATGTAATAGACAAAATCTGTATATTCTGTAGACTCTATCATTCACTGATTCTAGACATGATTCTAGAGAAGTTGTAATTAATGATAAACACATTTGCTACTCAATTAAACTTTATCAGCAAAGTACAGTCATGTGTGGTTTAACAACAGGGATATGATCTGAGAAATGCGTTGTTAGGTGGATTCTGTCGCTGTGCAAACATCATAGAATGTACTTTCACAAACCTAGATGGTATAGCCCACCACATACCTAGGCTATATGGTACTAACCTTATGAGACCACTGTCATATATGCGGTCCATTGTTGACTGAAACATCATTATACGGTGCATGACTGTAACAGAAAGTCTCTGAGATATCCAAATCCCATTTTCAGACACCATTTTACACTTGGTCTCTTTTAACTAGAGAGAACACTTTTTCATTGTGGCTTGATACTTCATGTCTAAAAGATTTACTAAAAACATGTCCTTGACAGTACGGCTTTTAAAGGAAACCATGGGCATTTCACACCAGAGGCATCCACTGTAATCAATGGACAGTTGTGATGCCCAGCTTAGGCAATTAGAGCAGTGTACCTGAAGTTTACTGAGTTCTTTGTATGTCAATGAATTACCAGTTGCTGATGTCCAACTGAAAGGTCATATCTGCTACAAAAGACAGAATTGAATAACGTGACTTCCTGCTTTCAAATGAAGACCTATCAATTTCTTTCTTCCAACTAACTTCATAAACCTCATTTTGGATACATTAAAAAAGTGAAAACTCATTTTCTTATTTTTCTGTTGAAATGTTAGCACACTTCTACTCACAAATTTAATGTAAACATTTAATGATTATCAAGTAGAATAACAAGTGAGTAATATGTTTTATTATATTTGAAGACTAATTTAAAAGTATACTCTTCTAATCTGTCCCTGAGGATTTAACATGTGATGTGAAAGACAACCATTCTTAAGACACAAGAGCCCTAGCTATTATATATCTGTTCTTCTGATAAATCTTGGATGACTGATACTTTTCTTTTTAGATTTCACACTTCTGGCAATGAGAGATAATTCCACATGTCAGATGGTTTTTTGGGGCACCATAATTAGGGATTATCTAAATATGTAGAAGGATAAGGAAACTCATTCCTCCTGTGATCTGTTACTCTACTCTGTGGTCAGACCAAACTCTGGAAAAGGTTAGGGGAGCTAACAAAATACAACTATTACAAGACAAATTTAACATAGAAAGAAAGCTTTTGCTTAAAATAATTTAGTGACAGCATCTCTGAAATAACAGTAACTTTCATTAAAATAACAAAAGCAGACATTCCCTATCAAATTCTTCCTACTCAAAGCATTAGAATTAGAAAAAATATTTTTCCTGGTATTCATTTCTTAATAACTTAAACACAAAATTAATCACAACAAAGGAATAATTTCATTCATCAGGGTGAAAGGAAGAGTTTTCATTTAAGTATTACTTTCTTGCTGAGTTCATCTGATTACTTGAGCTGCATTAGAATTAAAAATCCCTTAACTTGAGTAAAACCCAGAATTTAAAATAAAGAGTAATTAAAAAGAAAAATGATGAAAACTGAACCCCCATCCGACTACTGCTAAAAGAGAATCCGGGAAATAATTGTTTGTAAGACACATTACTATTAAAGAAAAAAACCCTACCTACATTGTCAAATTTCCATGAGAGTAGATATCATAGCTTGTATGTTTACTAATCTTATAGGCACCAAAGGCAATTTAATTTTAAACATCATTCAAAATAGATCTTCAGATAATTTGTGGCTGCTTGCAATATAATAATTTCTTTGTTTTAAAGTTTGGTAAAAAATCATTTTAAAGGAGGAACATATCCATTTAATTCTTCAACACAAAATAGTATTATTGGGTTAAATTACTTCGAACAAGCTTGTTACCACAGTTTAAAAAGGTTTCTTTTTTATTATACTGATTTAAAGGAAAAGACAAATGGAAACGCATTGACTGTCAAGTGGACATGTTTATCTATTTCTTTCCTTATTTTTTTCTGAACAAAGATTCATATGTATCAAAAGGCTAAGAAGATTTAAAACTCCTTGAAGATACGCAATGTCTCCTTTCAACACACTCTCCCTAGTAGCAAAGTTAATGATTTCCTAGGGAATACGTATGCTTTTTATCTCAAATATTTTAACTTTCAGTTCATTCATTAGTGCATTCTACAGACGTTGAGTAAGAAGTCTTATTTCCATACTGCAGGTGTATAAAAATCTCCTTTTAATTTATTCAAAAAGAGCTCACACACACCTTCTGGGTGAGGCCACCCCTGGCCACCGAAACTAAAATTGCCAACACCAGTACCAACCCAACATTTAATTTCCCTCTTATTTTAATTTTTTTCTCTATAATACTGATCTCTATTAATATGCTGTAAATTTTACAGAACTCACTTTATCTTAAGGCTCCACGAGGGCAGGAAATTTTGTATTGTTTATTACTACAACTCAAACACTGAAACAGTGCTTGATACATAGTAAACAGCTCAAGTAATATTGCTGAGTGAATGAATGAAGTATAAAAAATATTCCTGGGAAGGATATACTCAAACTGCAGGAGAATGATTACCCTTAGGACAGAGGAACGCACATGAGTGCAATTCAACACCAATTGTAGTATTTTGACTCATTAACAAAAGAGGATTTAAAGCAAATAGGGCAAAATGTTAATATTTATTAAATATGGGTGGTGGTTAAATAGGTGTTTGTTACATGAACATCCACATTTTTTATGATTTGAATATTTCATATAAAAATTTATTAAGAAAAGAACTAATATGATCTGTTTGCTCATTGTTGGAAATTAGTCTATCTGCTATGTTTTAGTTACACCAGCACCGTAACATTTTGCTTTTATCATATGTATTATTTTTATTAGACTACTTGGATAACCTTGCTCTACATTATGAAAAGATTAAGACAATTTTTGATCAAGCTTCTTACAGCACCAAGCAACGAGTACCACACTAACCTACTAATACCAGGTATTCAATTGATGTTTGAGATTAATGATTATGTGTTTTAAATAGTGATCCCAACTCATATGCTTGGGCAACTGTATTTTCTAAGAAATAAACAAATCTGATTACCAAAATATAATGTATTTCATATATAAGTAATAATTTCCAAAAAATTAAAATGAAATTGACATACGCCAAAATAAGTTATGGAGACAGGAAAATATTGTTGCACTTTGGAAAACCTGTACTTTTGTAAAGACTTCAGCCTCAAATGTTCTACTCTGTTTCTCTAGCCGGCTTCCATCATGAGGCCAATGAAAACATTTTTCAAGTAGTAAGACTTCACAGTAATGACAGAAATCGTTATTTCATCAAAGTATAAAAACCTATTTCTACCTCTTAAAAAAGTCAACCAATATGAAACATAAATTTTAGCTTATTCCAGCATAACTTTCCAATATTAGGATTTTAATGTCAAGTTTATGCTGCAATTGGCTACTTCACATTCTTTATAAAACAGCAGAAAGCAAAGAAACCTTTTATGAAATACTCTTTTGGGGAAAAATATGGTAAAATACCTTTTTTCAAGGTTCACTTAATGAAAAGAAATAAACAGCTAGAGACTACTAGTCTGAAGAAAAATGACTAACGTACATGCTTTTTTCTTTTTCTTCATAAATGAATTGCTTTGTATTTTGAAAGATAGTGTCATAAAGATAGCTGGTAACAAAAGGGCATTCTCCTTAAACAATAAGATCATGATTTTCTAAAAGAGAAACAGAGTTGGAACAAAGGATCTAATAAGAACAAGAATAACATAATTTAATTGGCAGAAGACACTGGAAGACTACATTTGACAAATGCTTTTAGAACTTTCATAAATGACTTCTGAGAACAAGTGATGTTAGGGAAGAGTGAACATATGACAGAGATAAATGGGTTTAAAATAAACAGCAAAACAGACCCTGAATACAGCAATGAAACAAAACCAAAAAAAAGGCAACAACATTTGAAATCTGGTGCAGTCATCAATTATAGCTATGGAAATTTTCATCAGCCAATTATATTTCTTGATGGATGAGCTTTAGTCAATAAAATAATAAATAAAATGACAAAAAATAAGCCATGCCAAAAACTAGTATGATAAATAGTCTATTTCCTACTGGGGGCGGGATTTTACTGAAACAGTGCTTGCTGGATAAAATAATAAATGAAATCCTAAGAGCCTAATTTTCTTAAATGGTTAAACAAGAAAATATTTACATTAAAGTCCCTCTCATTGTCTGTCAAAGACTTATAAAATTAAGTAAAAGAGATCAGCCTCGTTCATATTTGCAATGGTCTGAATATTTGCATCCCCTCAAAATCCATGTTGAACTACTAATGCCCAGTGTGATGGTATTAGGAGGTGGAGCCTTGGAGCAGGGTTACGAGGGAGGTAGAGGCCTTATGAATGGGATTAGTGCTCTTATAAAAGAGACTCCCAAAAAGCTCTCTAGGCCCTTCCACCATGTGAAGATACAGGAAGAAGTCTTCGACCGGAAGAGCACTCTCACCTACCATGCTCGTTCCCCAGGCTCAGACTTCCAGCCTCCAGAACGATGAGAAATAAATTTCTGTTGTTTATAAGCACCAAGTCTCTGGTATTTTTGTTATAACAGCCCGAATGGACTAAGACAATGGTCAATCAAACAGAGGTATCTTCCAATAATGTTTGGAGTCAGTTACATCAGAATTCAGGGCTTTTGGAGCCAATAATTATTCTCAACCACCACAGTGATTCTATCTGTGAGACTGCAACTGCCCTTTAGTAATTTTATACTTCTACAAGGTTAAAAAGCTATATTATCTTTCTTTGAAGTTCAATATGAATAATCACACTGATATTTAGGATCATATTATGTTATCTCTAGGGGAATAAAGTGCTTTACATACACTGCCCTCCCCCATCAATGAATCAGAGAGTCAAATTAATCTGGACAAAAATCTTCAAATCCGCTACCCTTTCTCCCATTTCTTGCTGGAATTCAAGGGAAGATAGTTCTGAATCACTGTTCACCTATGTGATGAATGTCCTTTGTTCTTGTCTTTGTAGGCAGAGTTAAAAAGCAGGTCTCTACTCCCCTGACACAGTGAGAAATCCCTGTAAGGGTATAGAAGCGAAGGATAAAGAAGGCCTGTTTCTTCCATATGTTATTACAATATTTTGTTTCTGATCCTTAGCTTGCTCAGCCTGGAGGGCAAGGAACCATGTATCCTATTATGAGTATTAAAGAAGAACTAAACTTTTCAGGACAAAGAGCAAGGGCTGTGGTAGTAAGTTTTCTCTCTAAATAAAGTGACCTCTTCACGGGGCTATGAACAGGGAAAGGGACAAAACTGGCTGCAGAGGACACGAGAGGCTGTTGTATTCTGGAATGTGAAAAAAATTACACACAAGAGTTTGTTCTTAATTTATGTTACTTAAGAGTCTAGGGGCCGGGATGACGGGGAAATGGGTTATTAAAACCCTAATGTCTTCTACCCATGAATGTAGACTGTGATATCTAAGCATGCATAAAAATTACCTTTTTCACAGTTTTATCTGGTTCAAGAGCAATATCTGGAATGTTTGCATCTACCATCAAGGAAAACAAGTTCAAAATCAGATTAGAATACCTAAAGGAGAATGGGAAAGAAAAAAAATAGCAATGTGTTAGAATTTTGCCGTTCTTTCACATAGCAAGAACACTCCTAGAAGTAGTGATACTTGGATCTTTATAATGATTACTATTACTCCTGTGGAAAACAGAATGCAAGACTATTCACCAACTGTCTCAATGAGAAGCAAGCACTGAAAATATCTTATTCTGGGGTGTTGATATAATGCCATTTCTAGGTCCCACACTATGGAAAAAACTTTTGGAGTAAGCATCTAATAATGACATTCTTCTCATTCTTTAATAAGTATATTCTTTTTAGAAGGGGTCTAAGGAGAATCCACTTTATACCTAATTAGCATTTTACTAAACAATGAAGATCTGCTTTGCTAAATGATGACAAGAATATGCTATTTTAAGACCACTTCAGTATGTCATTGCTAAACGAATGAAAGGGAAATACTGTCATCCCACTAGTCATTCATGAGTATCCTTCACAGATACTAATCACCACTTCAGGAACTACAGTGACTAGTCTGGATATGAGTAATCCTAAATGAAGGGAAAAATAGCTAGTACTCTTCTCTATTAAAAATCAGCAAGATAACTAAATAACTTTGGGGTATGCTGGCCCCTACAGGAACTAAAGGGTCATCCTCACCAATCCTCAAACTCTTCCTCTTCCTCCAAACAAGGAGAAAGAATGTTACTATTCCAAATGCTCGTTTCCGGAGGTGGAGGCTTATGGGGAAAGGTGTAAAAAAGTGTACACTGCGCACAACCACCTCCTGCTCCAGAACACTCTCCCCTTGGACAGTTATGCTCCAGGTGGCCCCTTAGCACGACAGTGATAAAAGGAGGTTCAGGTTTGACTTTGGGGATGGATGTGAGTAAAGGAAGCTTTGGTTTTAGGCAATGAAGGTTTTTAGCTGGTCTCAGTAAAACGGTCAACACAAGGGCCTTGCACTGTCTTCTCAGAGGGTGGACGTCAGGGGTCAGGTGGTACTGAATCTTTATTCCAGCCATCTACCTATCCAAATATAAAAAAGCACAATCTGATACATAAAAACTATTTAACACTTGAACTATAATGATAGTAGAACTTGTAGACAAAAATGACTACATGAACCTCAAATTACCTATTTTTATCACCATTTTTGTATTTTATATTACCCATGAAGATCAAGAGGGCTCATAATGAAAACTTCTACCTTGACATAGTCTTCCAGTCAGATTAGGCCCCAATTCATTTATACTTTAAAAAAAAAAAAGCATGATCATAGGTAAACAGCTTTAACGTAGCTTTAAGTTACTGATTTTTTTGTGGGAATTGATAAAAAGCATATCATAGATGTCATCACACTTTTCCTCATGTAATTGTATTCATTCAACCGACAAATATTTACTGAGTGCTCACTCTATACACTATTCTAGGTACTGAGGATGTAGTGTCAAACTGAACAAACAAGGTCCCTACATTCACGAAGCTTACATTCTGGAAGTGGTGGGGGGACTCACACAATAACCTGATAAAGAAGATAATTTCATACCTGGTTCACTGATAAAGATTTAAAAAATAAAGTAAAAACAAGGAAATGGATCAGAGACTGATGGGGTGGAAAGAGGAGTCATCTTAAGGAGGTATGACTTTATTCTAAATGCACTGAGAAGTAACTGAGTTTAAAGAGGGGAGGCAGGTACTCAGATATGCATTTTTAAAAGCTTACACTGACCATCTTGTGGGGAATAAGAATGGGGGTAGGGAAACTATTTCACAGATGTCCAGGTAAAAAAGAAACAATAATATAGAGGCTCTCAGACTATATTTTGAAGATGGAGTGAATGACTCTTGCTGATGGTTTCAATGGAATGGGGAAGAGAGGTAAGAGGAACTGAATATGACCAACAATTTAGCCTAAGTAATGGGGAACTATGGTTATTTATCAAAATAAGAAAGAGTGAATGATGGAAAAACAGGATTTTGGGCAGGGAATCGAGAATTCCATTTTAGACCTATTGAGTTTGAGACGCCCACTAGATTCTTAGTCGAGATGTCAAGTAGGCAGTTAGATATATCTCAGGAGAGATATTAGGGCTGATGGTATTTGAAGACATCAGCATTTGGATCCTATTTAAGTCACAGGTCTGGATGAAAATGCTTAAGCAGAGAGTTTACAGAAAAAAGATCCAGAACTAAACACTGATAATGGAATTTCTAGACAGTTCACTATGTGAAAGTCAGACAGAAGAGGGAAGAAATCAGCAAAGAAGCAGGAGTGGCCAATAAGGCAAAAAGAAAACAGGGGAGTGAGTTACACCAAATCTAAGAAAGGTTTTTAGGAACAAAGACGTGGTAAACTGTGTCAAAGCTGCTCGTAAGCAAAGGTGGCCACTGGATTTGGTATAGGTGACTGTTTATCTTGATAAAATTAGTTTTCATAGCAGAGTAGGACTGGAAGTCTTAGTGGAGAAGGCTGAAGGAAGGGCGAGCAAGAGGAGACAGTGAGAACAGAATTTAAAGTAGACGGGCTGTGAAGGAGAGGGCACAGTACAATGGGCAGAAATAGGGCAGCAATACAATGTTTAGCAATATCCTTGGCCTCTCCCCACTAGATGTCAGTGGCACTTGCCCAGTTGTGACAACCAAAATTGTCTCCAGACATTGCCAAATGCGCTTTAGGTGGAGGGCAAGTGTGAAACAGCTCTCAGCTGAGACCCATCGATTTAAAACCAGTGGTGAGAATACCATCATTGTTGGATTTTCACCAGTAACTTACAGCTGTTACACTGTACACATGAAATAGGAAGACAGACAGTTCTGAGTAGAGTTGGGGCTTCGAGAGGGCTGCAAGGACGACAGTATCAGCAGAGTACAGCTAGCTCCTATGTATTATGTCATGAAAAAAAGATGCTCCTTCAACCAACCCTCAATTACTCATACTCTGCTTTGTTGACTATAGTTTCTCCCAATCTTGTCATAGGGGAATCTCAGAAACATACCACAGGGTAGGTCACAGGGTAACACAGGGAGGGAAATAAATGGCTCAGTTTTGAAAGAGATATTTCAGAGGTTCGCAAACCTGGCTGCCCATTAGATTCACCTGAGGAGCTTCTTAAAAAAATACTGGGCCCAGTGCCACCCCAGTGGCGTAGTGGTTAAGTCTGTGAGCTCCACTTCAGCAGCTTGGGGTTTGGATCCTGGGCACGGATCTATGCACGGCTTGTCAAGTCATGCTGTGGCAGGCGTCCCACATACAAAATAGAGGAAGATGGGTACAGATGTTAGCTCAGGGCCAATTTTCCTCAGCAAAAGGACGAGGATTAGCAGCAGATGTTAGCTCAGGGCTAACCTTCCTCAAAAAAAAACAAAAGAAAAATACTGGGCCCAACCCCAGACCAAGTAAATGTGACAGGGCCCAGAAGTGCCCCCCAACCAAAGTTCTCCAGGTGATTCCAATAGGCAGCCAGGAACTATGTTAAAATTTCTGCCTTTACAGATGCATAATGTGTGTTCTTTTTTAAAGGCCAATATAAATGCTTTCTGGATTATTTGCTGGTTTAAATTTAACTATTCATGCTTCTATTACTATAGCAAAGGGAAACAGAACGTAAATAAATATAAAATGGAATATTCTGTAAGGAGTTTAAACATTCAATTACTTTGTGGATAATTTGTCCCTATTTTAACTGTATTAATTTTTACATCTGTTGCCATTAACCTGCATTTTCAATTTAAGATAGAACAAATGACCCAAAACACAAAGTCTATGTTAGTCATTCAATATCCTACCCAGAAAAACAGATTTAAAGGTTACTAAAAATCTTCAAAACCATTATCAAAAGAGAAGATACAGTTAAGGTTAAAAAAATAATGACAAGGTGGGGAAAGTGTGCAAAATCAAGTCTAGACAAAGATGTAAGGATGGATATGATATCATTTAGATTTTGTAAAAGGAGTGGGTTGAGTACAGTGTTCTAGGAAAACGTGTTCTTTCTCTTACCCATGTTTATGCCAACCACCATGCTACCCACCGGTCATAGAATGATGGTCCAAATTTTCAGTAAAAACCTTTAATACTAAAAATAAAAATGCATTGAACTACATCAAGTGAGGTTCTTACAGTGCTTCAGAGATCTACTTCCCCTACAATCTATCCATTTTGCATGCGACAAATATCAGAGTAGAATCCCCAAAAAAAGGCTTATTTTATAAGTGTACAACTTCAAGGAGGAAAAACAATTAAGTGAATGATAAAAAGTAGTGTGATCAGTAAACTCACTGCGATTTGGTGACTAGGCAAATGTCCTCTGATGCAATATAAGAACTTTGCTTAACACAGCTAAATGCTTCCTAATTTCAGTATATTTACTGAAAAATTTAGGCCATTTTTGTATTATCAGTGTCTAGCATTGTGTTTGACATAAATATGAGTTAACAGAAGGAATTACATTTTCCTTGAATACTTAAGATTTCAAATGTTTTACCATTGCTACTGCTGCCATGAGAGAGTATTCAAAAATAAACTTACCAATTAGTTACTGGTTTAATGGGTACTGATTAATAAAAGAGACCATAATATGTTTTGTTACATGAAAATCACACCACCATAAAATGTGTTCTGACATCTGTACAACTGTAACCATTCCTAACTTAGTTCCAAAGGAACTGCTCTGTTTATGTAGTCCACTGTTATTCAATGGTTTCTTGTTGCAGAAATTGATCAGAAATCAACGAAAACCATGAAAAAGAAGATGGTTGGTCATACTTACCTTAATAATAAACCTTAATTATAAACATCTCATAACCTTAGCTCCAAAGAAGCTTTTGACTATCAGGTTAACTCTTATGTCCTAAGGGTAATTTTTACTAACTGAACCATATTCTAAAATATTACATTAAAAAATAAATCTTGATCAAAATTTTAGGGTCCATCTAATCATAGCTGAAGTACAGTGAAATTTTTAAAAATAAAAAATAAAACAATTTTCACGAAGACTCAACATAAAATTATTTAGATTAATTTGTTTCTGATTTTTCTTAGTAGTGAGGAAGGTTAATTTTGGCTCCACATTAATAATCTGCCTCTGTTTTCTCATTCTACTGAATTGCTACCAATCCATTATCAATGACAGTTCATAAAGCACATTGTTTTCCTTCTGCTTTCAATAAGATGGAGCACCTTTGACATTTCTCTACTTATCATTTCATATCATCTTGTCTGCCTCCTCACTGAGATCACCATGGTTCCCTTTAGCTTTCCGTAGGCTTTGACTATTTGAAATTAAAAGTCCCAGATATTAAAGTGGAACTTTCATCTCTCTGAACGTGTTTCTGTAATGCCAGGCAAATCAAAAGAGCACTGATCTTCTCAGTATTCCTTTAGCATTTCTGGGAAGTAAAACTGAGCCACTCTGCCACTCAGAGGATAAATAATGTGGCCA
The DNA here is from genome assembly GCF_021613505.1 of Equus quagga. Classification (NCBI taxonomy): domain Eukaryota; kingdom Metazoa; phylum Chordata; class Mammalia; order Perissodactyla; family Equidae; genus Equus; species Equus quagga. The sequence goes on from NC_060275.1 coordinate 32,400,473, forward strand.
TTTGTAAAACGCACGTTAGAGTTTGTGACACATAGTAGAGCCGACTTAACAATGAAGGCCCATTGAGTCACTGCAAAGATGAAACCTGATTAATACAGGACCACCATTCTCCTGGGACCTGCAGCATCAACATCACCTGGGAACATGGCTTCATCCTACACGTGAAGCAGAAATTCTGGGAGTTTTCATGCAAATACCGAAGCTTCAACATACATATATTGAGTGTCTATGTTCTAACTACTTTTGAGTAACTGAGCTTACAAAATAGACAAGACAGAGCCCAAGTGCACAGGCAACTCACAGTCTATTGGTATGTCTCCTGAGCTGGGATTTTCTGCTGGACTAAGAATATTCATTTTGCAGAGTTATGTTGAAAACAGAGTTAGAGTCAAATGATCCTGCCATTTCTGATAATCATCAGAGTTGTGTCATGAATTTAACAAATGCGACTTTTAATTTACTTTGTACCTGATGATATATGATGTTCAGTCCTGATAAACCAGGGTGAAGGAAACAGAGATACAGTGGCATTGGAGAAAACAGAAGGGATAGAGAAAAATCAGCTTTTTTTTTAGCAGAATGCCTGATGAGATGCTAAAGAGAGACAAAATCATATGTAACGTTTATTCTTCAATCATTTAACAAACTTCTGAATGCTCCTGAAGAGCAATCAAAACTAAGGCTGATAAAGGTGCTAAAGAGTAAAAATGACTGGATTAATATCACTCTAAATAAGCTAAATGCTTCAGTCTTTACTAAGAAGAGGGAAGTCAGCTAGGGAGAAGGAAAAAACCCAATGTGGTGATTATAATCCTTCAAGACTGGCCTCAGGGAGGTCTGAATGGTATGAAGCTTCTCAACCTTTTCTCTATCCCAGCACTGTCAAAGAGCACAGAGTACATTTTGCTAAAAATATTTCAACCCACTGATTTGGAAGCCTCTGTGTTTGCCTAGTCTTGTGTAACGCCAGCTTCCCATTTGGTGAGATTTAGCAATCAGATAATTAGTGGGAAAACAAGAAATTCTTCTTCCTTCAACATCAGACTGTTTATCAAAATAGACATCAAATGCACATTAAGAAATATTGTTGGTTGTGTTGCTATAAGAGTGATGCTAAAGAACACGTACATTTAGCAATTCTTTTCTTGCTCTTTGAAAGTAATTTACCAAAATTCTCCATGTCAAGCAAATCAACTTACCTTCGAAGGTGGAGAAAAGCCGTGTAACACTGTTTACGGAACTCTTGGTACTGCTCACTCTGTGTGCCCCCCATTCCTTCCACCATTTCTTTATTCAGCTTCATGGGAGGAGGAAGAGGCTTCGGATCCCGACCCAAAATATATCCAAAGTCTATGTGGAAGAGTTTGCCTGGATGTTGAGAAGAAACTCATCTGTTTCCAGATTATCTTAAAGAACTGGGAAGGGGACATGTCATACATTTGGTAAAGCAGTGTCTCTTCATAAAGAATACTAGTTCATGATGAAGTCTATTAAATTATTTGATTTTCTAACCCTAGGCTCAGGAGTGACTTTCACAGCATATTTTTGTTTCGACTCACATTCAATCAGATGAAACTATGTTTAAAATTATCCCACAGTAATAATAATTTAAAATTTTAAATCTTACTCTTAGATCTACAGAATCAAAGACAACTTTTTAAGTATTAGTAGAAATTAGTATCATGTAGCAAATTTCTCATGCTAAAGTTTAAGCGAAAACTTGCCCTTCACATAGCAGAAGACTATTTCTTTTAAGTATTCCTAAACAAATCTTTCCTTTAACTTATCACTATTCTCCCCCTGCCCCAAACAATCCCCCAATTTCAAATTATACTGTTAGCTTCATCTGAACCATCTTCCACTGATCCATGTCACTCATTATTGAAAGCTAAGAAACCAACCACAGTATTTACATCTGCCAAGAGCTGAACACAGCTGCAGTGCCCATGAAGACAGATCCTAGTAGAGTAGCCATCTAAACTCAAAGACCAGAAATATAAGAATGCGATCATTTACTTCAGAGAATGGTTCACCACAGAATTCAGAAGTACCTTATGATTGACCGCTAGGTATAAAGTAGGCACATATTTTAACACAAAAAGTAGCCCCATGGATCCTACAATCTAAGCTCCACCAAGGCAGGGACTTAGGCCTGTTTTGTGTATTGCTGTATCCCCAGCCTCTGAATAGTTTCTGGCACATAGTAGGTACTCATTGTTGAAAGAAGAAAAGAATTCATTTAAAAAGCCAACCCAGGGGCCAGCCCGATGGCACAGCAGTTAAGTGTGCACATTGTGCTTCAGCGGCCCGGGGTTCGCCAGTTCGGATCCCAGGTGTGGACATGGCACCGCTCGGCAAGCCATGCTGTGGTAGGCGTCCCACACATAAAGTAGAAGAAGATGGGCATGGATGTTTGCTCAGGGCCAGTGTTCCTCAGCAAAAAGAGGAGGGTTGGTGGCAGATGTTAGCTCAGGGCTGATCTTCCTCAAAAAAATAAATAAATAAATAAATAAATAAATAAAATAAAATAAAAATAAAAACCCAACCCAAAATCCCCCTAGCGCAACCTGCCCCCTCTTTTGTCTTGTAATACATTATGACCTGTTTTATGTGGCCTGTCTTCCATCATGTATTTGGGAATCTTAGATTTTTTTTCCCTCGAGCTCACCAGCCAAGTGTTCCTTCTTGAGGTACACGTGTTGAGTTTTTGCACACTTTTGCCACCTTGCAAAATATTTTTATATATTGACTGTACCCATTAAGACTTTAGCTATGCCCTTCTGTCTACCTCTTTCTCTGTGCATTATTTACTGTTATTGGTAAACTTTATATTCCATCCTTAGGGTCTTCTGGAAGTATACAACAGTGACAGGCACAGAACGGACTGGTTATGGCGATGAAGCCCCAGATAACAGTGATGTGATGGCATGCTGAGTCTGTAGTACAACCGCCCTAGAGTACAGCTGACACCTTCAGGTCTCACTTGATCGGGTATGTGACCCTAACAAAGCTGCTTAACCTTTCTAAGCCTCACTTTCTAAACTGCAAAATAGGTTCATACTGATAATTACCTCATAGGGCAGAACTGAAAGAGATAATACATCTAATATTTGGGACAGTACCTGTTACACAGTCAACACTCTAAATGTTAGTTGTCATTATTCTTCTTCCCAACTAAGTTATAGACGAGTGTGTTAAGTAAAATTACTAAAAAATCTCGTTTAAGTTAAGAATAATTACATCTATTGCCTTGTCACATTTTGGAAGGTATGTCCTTAAGTTAGAGAAAAAAAAAAATTTTAGTCTGAACACAAAACTAAATCAAGCTATTTAATATCTAATGAGCAGATCTCTTAAAGGTGCTCAAAAAAGTTCATCTTAAATACCTTAGACGCCACTTTAAAAAAAATTTTAAATACTCAACTCTATTCAAATTAAATAACTATCATTTTAAAGATGCTTAAAATATACTGAATTGATATTACATGTTCCTTATACCTGAGATCACAACTACTAGGAATTAATAAAATTAAATAAATTAAATAAAGGGCTAAGTAATGTCACTTTTTGCAATTCTTTAAGGCATCTTTCTTACAAAGAAAAACTAAATAATACATTAAGTTGGAAACCTTATAAAACATTGAAGAGAGAAAGAACTTCAAATCTGCCAAGGCCAGAAAATAAAAAAAGTCTGCATTTTAGGCAATAATGATATTAAATTGAAATAAAATTCAAGATAGAGACTGGCACTATTTTCACACAACAGTAAAGAAAACCACACTGCAAATTATCTGGAGGTGACAGTAGAAGTTGTACTAAATTTGGGACATGGGATTCATATATAAAGAGAGAGAACAGCTCACATGTGAAATAATAACTATCCAAAGGCTGAAACACTGTCACCACCTGGCTGTAGAAAAAGGAACTGCTGTCAATTTAACCATTGCACTGAAAACCAGTTTTCCATTTACCCAAATCATCTCCTTGTCTTTTTTTTTAAGGTTATATCAAGCTTAAACATTCTGTTCAAATTGGAGAACTTGTGAAAGTCTCATAGGAATTTTTTTTTAAAAATGGATATATCTAGTACAGTAAATGACAAATGGGAGGAGGTGAGATGAGAAGGAATTATAATTAGATATAGATAGTAAGGTACATGAAGAGAACTGAAAAATGGTTTTGTCCCCCACCAAAACAACAAAGGCAGTAACAGCTTATAGCTAAATGGTTCCTCTAGCTCAACTAGGGTTACCCAAATCAGCATGCATTTGGTAAGCAGTTATGAAAAGGGCTCCTATCTCACCTATTTTGATCAAAACACCTTCGCTAAGTGTACATTGAAATTACCTTTTCATTTATATTTCTCTCCCACACTAAACTCTTAATGAATCATTAAAAGTCTTATAATCAAGAATCTTGTCTTATTTATTTTTGCTACAGTTCCGAAACCTAGGATAATGTCTAGCATACAGGAACACTCAGTGTGCTATTTTGCATTCATTAACCAATGACATCTCAATTTTGCATTTACAGCTTAGACAACTTTTAATAACATTGTTGATATGAAAAATTTTCTCCTAGAATCCTGAGAGTTCTTAGGAGAAGCAGTTTTGTTTTAAAAATTTCATGTCTTCATTTCCATGAAGATCTATAGTAAAATTAATCGAGGCCAAGTCTGGATCATCTGGATGCTACATTACTACTTAGTACTGTCCTGTGATTTCAGGGTTTTTGACTGGTTGGTATCAAACAGCAAGGCTATTTTAATTGTCGCAGGCTAATACTAACAGAAGCAGAATTAGTTATACCTTGAAATTATATGAAAGCATCTTGAACAAATGGAGGTTATAAAGTAGTTCAAGCAGAGAAAAGCAGTATAAGAATAATCACGTGGGATATATTAACAGCACTCTGAACTCAAACTCACATCATACTATCTGTATCACAGTCACACTGCAAGTGACAATTTAGTTTCAATGTTACATCTGTCACATTAATGTTGTTAGATTTAATTTTGCTACTCTGTGTAACATGATTTAATTTATAAATCTGTTTTCATTTTATAGCATGTAAGAGTAGATGCACAAGAAGTTAATACTAGGTTTTATGCTGTACATATTTAAGATTATAAAAGGTAATATGTCAACACAGGGGGCTTCATTTCTATTTAAAACAGTTCTGTGTGTTACTCACAATTGAAAAATACCTTTTCAGAATCTCGAAATAGGCTTCAGGGGTCTCTAAACACAACGAAATCAATTGTTGGGGAAATCCATAGACTTCAACAAATTCAAAGGGAAGTTGATAACTCCAAAAAGATGAGAAACGAGTTTTAGAATAATGAATTTGATAATTGTAGTACTCACTGGGAAAGCAGCATCTCCTAATCGCTTAAGGTTCAAAGGAATATGCTATCATTGAATTTTCCATGATTTGGTAAAAAGTCCATGACCAACTTCTGTTAAGGATTCCACTGCCTATAACTAAATATGTATCCTCTATTCAAAAAAGCTAAACACTTCATTTTGTGCCTCATTTGCATATTTTCTACCTTATTAGAGAAACAACATTCTACCCTTCAAGTAATAAAGAGATAAGAAGCTTACAATATTATAGGTACAGATAAACTTTCCTGGGTTTTACTTAATTACTGAAATAAGTTTTGTTACCAGTATAGTTCCAAATGATACTCAGCTCGTGAGCAGATGACCTTCCTGACCAATCTTTGATTCAAAACTGCCACCCTTAATAAATCATGCTATCCTAGTTTCAAATGGCATCAGCCATCACACATGGTTTATTTAATGGCCTCCATGCTTTTAATAGGAAACCTAGCCCCACTTTTCTTCATTTCATTACAGGCATTACTGGAATTCCAGTGTCAGCTATGCATCATTGCCTGCAAATGAAGAGCATATTTCTATCCTTCTTGTAAGAAAACTCTCAAAGAACAGGATTACCGCTTAATTATAAGGCATAAAAGATTCAATATCTAACAATGAAACCATTATTATGCTTTGCAAGTTCAAAGAGTCATGTATTTTGAAAAGAGGCTATTAATATTTTAAGAAAATTCATCCTCATACATACCAAAGAGAATAGCTCTTTTAAAGTTAATATCTGTAAATGAAACTTGTAAGGATTTTTAAAATGCATTTCATGAAATTTACAAAATTTTCAATTAAGAGATTCAGGGAATGTGGCCCTATTCAAATCTATCACCTAGTCAAGAGGTAAAGTGTACATAAAACAAAACTAATGTTGACTGTAATTACTGCCTTTTGTCCCTGATTTGCAATACAAAGGGAATAAGAGGTGCTAATTAAATTTTCCTCTTATTTGCATAAGTAACATGAACTTATTTCTAAAATTGTAGTTCAAGACATTTGTAGTTCTTGGATTAAAGAGAACAGAAAGTGCTGAAATGAATAGTTATTTAACAGTAGAGGTTTTTTTAAATTTCCATTTTGTCTATCTAATAGCTGAAAGTGACCAATCTCAAAGTTGTACTTATTCCATTTTTCACTCCTCTGCTTACTCCCCTTCTATTTGATTCTCTTCTTCTGTTCCTTATAATCCAAACTGTGTTTTTTTGAAAATCCTGCAATTCCCAAATTCAAAAATTCCTCCCTGCCACTCTATTCCACAGTAAGTTTCTCACTCTCTTCAATTTTCTTTTTTTGTATACAAACCTGACATTTTACTATTTTCCCACAAAGTACCTTTATTTCTAATGTGAATGTTACATCTTTCCTGTTGCCCTACCATGAAACCTAGAAACAAAGAAGGTGGCAAACAACTATTCATCAATGCAATGGAACCTGTATTTCTGGAATTAAAAATGCTGCCTATCCACACTCCCACTGCTCCCAATATTTATTAGTTAAACCCTTATGATATAATTAGAAGCATTTTCACTTAGAGTTAAAAGCATAGCAACGATGAAATATTTCTCAACAATAGTTTTTGAGTAACAAAGGACAATAAGACATACATACGTACAGATTAGTATAGACATTCCAACTATCTGCTAAATTTTTCATATAATTTATCATAATTTCACATTCAACTGTTAAGAAGGCTTCTAATGAATAGGGACAAAATTAAGTTAACTGATGAAACGGGGGCAAACTATGTTTACTTATTATATCTTGATTATATATGATGAGGATTTTTAGGTTGGTTAATTTTAAAACTGCAGATGAGAGGGGGCTGGCCCCGTGGCCGAGTGGTTAAGTTCGCGCGCTCCACTGCAAGTGGCCCGGTGTTTCGTTGGTTCGGATCCTGGGCGCGGACATGGTACTGCTCATCAGGCCACGCTGAGGCAGCGTCCCACATGCCACAACTAGAAGGACCCACAACGAAGAATATACAACTATGTACTGGGGGGCTTTGGGGAGAAAAAGAAAAAAATAAAATCTTTAAAAAAAAAAAACTGCAGATGAGAGGCAGGCTCAGAGGAGTGGAATTTGCTTGCCCTTTGATCAGAGACAGTTGCATTTGTGAAGGAAATCTCCATGCCTCCCTCTCTGCTCCAGGAGGAAGGGGGGGATGGCCTTATCTCTAGAAACTCTTAATGGGGAAGGCAAGGACTTAAGTTGTTTACTGTCTGGCAACCTCATGCAACTGACCGCCCCCCCACCCCCCCCAAAATCCTCTTTTGTCTTTAGCTGAGGATAATATTTAAGTGGTGACTTCTGCCATTTACTCAATCCGGTTTGATTCTTATCTAAAAGTTGTGGGACTGCCCAATGGCCCGACCCTACCAGCACTGGTACCATTTTAACCGTTTTTCTGTCTTGTAAAGAGATAACTCTCATACCTATGCCTTAAATTTAGCCTTACTCTCCACCCATGTTTGCAGGAGAAGCGGCAGCAGCAACATGCCGGCAGCAGCTCTGCCTGCCCATGGGTCCTGTCCCCATGCCAGCGGTGGCAGCAGCAGCTCCCCATGCCAGCAGCATCTCTGACTGTCCGTGGGTCCTGTCTCCATGGCAGCAGCAGCAGCTCTGACTGCCCATGGCTCCTGTTCCCATGCTATTCCACACTATTCTCTAAATAAAAGAGCACTACTGTCAGATCTTAAGAGTCTAAGAAATCTTTCTTTCAACTCCTCGGCTCACCGACCCCGCATCATATAGTCTATTTCCATTCAAGAAAAACATATTCTTAAATCTTATATATATATTTTTTCCTATAGTGATTAAAACCAATGAAGTATTTTCCCCTGAAATATTCTTTTCTTCTAGAGAACTGTTTTAATGTCTAAAGCAGAACAGTAACCCTTTGAAGATGTAAAACAATGACCTTCAATAAGCAATTCTAAAACATTTTGGTCTCAGGACCCTTTTATGTTCTTAAATATTATTGAGGGGCTGGCCCGGTGGCGCAGCGGTTAAGTGTGCACGTTCCGCTTTGGCAGCCCGGGGTTCGCTGGTTCGAATCCTGGGTGCGGACATGGCACCGCTTGGCAAGCCATGCTGTGGTAGGCATCCCACATATAAGTGGAAGAAAATAGGCACGGATGTTAGCTCACGGCCAGTCTTCCTCAGCAAAAAGAGGAGGATTGGCGGATGTTAGCTCAGGGCTAGTCTTCCTCAAAAAAAAAAAATTATTGAGGACCCAAAAAAGCCTTAGTTGGGCTACCTCTACCGATATTTACTGAATTTGAAATTAAAACTGCAACTTCTTAAAAAATACTAATTAATTTGAAAATAATAAGTCAATAACATTTTAATGTAACTTGTTTTTATGAATAATAACCGTTTTCCAAAACAAAAATAACATAGTGAGGAGAGTGGCACTGCCTTATATTTTGCAAATCTCTTTAATGTCTGGCTTAAAAGGAGACAGCTGGATTCTCACTTTTTATTCTTCTCTCAGTGTATGATGATATATTGTTTTAACTGAAGCAAAAGAAAAGAATCCAGCCTCTAAACAGATATGGATTTTAAAAAAAGAGAATTTTAATAACCTTTTCAGATAAGTATGGATAGTTTTCTTTGCTACAAAAACAAATTCTCAGGCTCTACCCTACCTAATGAATCAGAAACTCTGAGCCTGGGACACAGCGATCTGTATTTGAACTCACTCTGCAGGTGATTCTGATACAGGCCGAAGCTTGAGTACTTCTGATCTAGTTTATACGGATTAATAGAACTCTGAACTTCAGTTAGGTCACTGTGAAGGGGATAGTACTAAGATGAATCATTTAAATAAATTAAAACTCATATTCAAGACTAATAGTTACAGTTTTCCTGTGTTGTATAATCCCATTACCTTAAAATTTGACACATTTTTTGTTCAAGGGGTCACTATGAAAATGTATTAACTTTTTAATAATCTAGTTTATGATCACTAGTCTATGGTGGAACTTTGAATGCTTTAAAGGACATTACAATTTACCCTCCCCCCAAATTATTCATTGCAAAGCAAAACAAACGCAGTGTCTTTGCAGCATTAAAGAATATATCACCTGATAAGGAAACTTACATAAAAAAACTTAATATCCTAATCTGCAGCTCTACTTCAATGACTGAATTCAGCTGTGCTATATAAAAGGTAACCCAAAAGGAAGTAGACTGATTTCCCTCCAGAATCTGACCTCAAATTAATCTAACCAGCCTATATAAACCTGCAAACGCACTGCTTATTTCAGCTTCTGGGTATTTTACTGGAATGTGTGCTTTTCTCCATTTGCATCTTATACAAGCCCAACGCATCCTTCACAACACACTCTAAGTTACTTTCTTCATGAGGTAATTTCCAGCTCCGGAGGCACAGACAGTATAGCACTTTATCATTTTTTATTACTTCTAATGAGAAGAAACAATGTCCTTCTAAAACAAACTTAAAAATAAAAGCACCCTTTACAGCAACCATTAACATTTTCCTTAAGATAGGTTTCAGTAAACATAAGACAACTGACCTGATAAGAAATACTCAAGAAACTTTCAAAAGATCAGATTCAAATAATGTTTAAAAAGAAAACTATTCACATCAAGATAAGTCCTTCTCATTATTATCTAAAGTAATGATTGATAAAGACTAAAAAAGTATTTATGGATAAAAAGAGAAGGTCTTACGTGCCTGATTCTCTTTTGCATACACCAACTGAGAAAAACCAATCCAACCGGTCTATAAACTCCTACAAAATAGTAGTAAGCCCACAGTCTACAGGAACAATAAAAGTTTAGACAGGAGACAGATTTTTCTGGAAACCCTGAAGACAGATAAAAATGACATGAAAAAATCTAGTTGATTTATTCATTTTAAAACCATTTTTTGGGTGCCTACTAGGGGCATAAAACTGTTTATACCCCTTTCTCTCATGTCCCAGAGAATAAACAAGCACATTAAGAAAATAAGTCTGTAGTTTTAGATTTTACAGTATATTTAATATATTAAACTGAATAATTCAAATACAAATAGTTGACGAAGTACCACCATTTGAATAGTAACTAAGTGCTTTCTAAGTAAAAAGATTTTGGAAATCATGAACAACTGTATTATGGCCTGAAAAAAAAATAAAACAAATAAATAAACGTTTATTTTTAAATTATCAAGGTTTATCTGAAAACACAGAAAGGATGACATTAAATCAATGATCAAATTGACTGTTTCTCTTTATAAATCTTCCTACACTCCCAAACTACAGAGCCACTCAGAATTTAGAAGGCAGTAACTTAAAGGAGTTTGGGTTTTAGGGTGAGAAAAAGGAATTTTTGAAATACATTACTTATTTTCTTATCTCTAAAATTAAGATTGCAAATAACAAGCCAAAAACAGAGGGAATTCTTATTTCCTGGTGGTAAAACAAACAAGCAAAACCATAATAGCTGACTAGTCCTTCAGGAATGTTTACTGCCTGCTCAGTACCAAACAAAACTCTACTATACTATCTCATCAACCTTCCCAACTCCACCAGGAGAGAAGTTCTATTTTTATCATTTACAAATTCAGAAAAAGAAACTGAGTCACAGACATATTAGATAACTTATCTAAAGTCACCCAATGGTGGAGTAGCAATTTAAACCTAAGGAATGTGACTTTAGAGCTTGACATATTAACTTCTATGTGAGTCTGTTCCTCCAAATTAAAAAAGGAAGGGAATCAATTTCAGATAAAATTAAAGAATGATGAAGATCAGGATAAGAGATGTATTTAAAAATATATCCAATTAGGATCACAATAAGAATGACTATTTTCCTTTACATTGAGCTTTCTGGCAAAAGGCTCAAAGGGTATTACTGTGAAGTGCCAAGACAGACAAAAAGTCACCGCTTCTCTCACTCTGTGAACAGATGACTCTAGGTTAGAAGGGCCATCCCTAGGACAACACAGAACTTTCTATTTACTACAGACATCCAGCTCCTTGTTTTCCTTTGTGAATGTTTTCAGGTTATTTATATATTAATTTTATGCGTTAATTCCATTATAAAGTCTTTATACCATAACAACAAAGTTTTCACTTACATTATTCCTTTTTGCCCCTCAAATTCTCAAAAATAAAAACAAAACAAACACTTTCTCCACAGAGTTGAGATAAACTCAAATCACGTTTCATTTCAGTCCTGCCACAACTAAATTACCCTGAATAAACTTATTAAAGCTTCCTCAAAGAACACCCATTCTGAAAAAATTCATTTTTTCTCATCTCACACCATAGCTTAAATTTTGTAATTTCTTGCCCAAATAATGCTATATTAATGCATTAATAAGGGAAACATCATTCACCCTAAATTTGTTTCAAGAAAAACAAGTTATAATTGCCCACATGACAACACACTGACAAAGGATTTCGACTTTTACGTTCATGATGGATACACAACGCCCTCTGCTGCACAAGCTGAGGAAACTTCAAGCTGAAAGCTGGCACAAGAAAATAAAGCAGGGGCAAAAGCATGTCTGGGAAATCTGTCACTAAGACTTATATTTTGCATGTTTGTACACTACCACCATATAGATTTTGCAGTTCTCTACATGCAGTGTGAAACATTTTCCTCCACACACTCCTAAAGTTCTCAGTCTGACCCTTTTCTGTCTTATCTATATTTATAGGTAGAACAGTGTGTTGGGGGCAAATCCCCAAAACACTCCAGTGAAATGCAGTCTGGGTGTCTCATTCCTCCCTGCTCCGTCTCTCAGACCAGGGAATGGGACACAGATGAGTCAGTGGAACTCTGATTACAATCCCAAACCAATTTCACCCAGAGCAGAGTCATAGACTCTAAACCTGCCCAAGCTGGCAAATGAGAAGAACAGAAGATAAAAAGTGTTTTATTTTGAAGAATGGGAGGAACGTTACTTATAAAAAAATGTTCTACCAATACTAAGAGATTAAAGAGTTATATAAGAGAATCTAAAGTTCTAAGTTTTTAATATGTAACAGTCTGTGTTGAAGGCATCATGGATCCAAAATATACAAGGGAAGACGCTTCATGATATCTGAGGTATTTTTAACCACAGTTACTGAAATGTATTTCCTGCAATGAACTACACTCAAAATTCACTTTAAATATATAATAGTTGTCTAAACCATACAAGTCTAATTATAACTTATATGTAATTAATATAACCTGAAGCTGCTCTGAAATATTGTTAGTGAAAATGACTGTAGACACAAAACATTTTTAAATAAATTATTTTAAATTTCTTGAATTTGAAGCATTCATTATACTTCCATTTGTCTTGACATAATTGCTGTTTCTTTATATGTATAATCTAATTTGATTCAAACTAAAGCTGAAAATGGAAGACATTTATCCGAGTGAGGAAGACTTAAAATGTCTGATACACAGCAGCGCCTCATTTCATTCCACTTTGCTTCATCGTACTTTGCAGATAAGCGCGTCTTTTACAACGCTCTCCACCAGCAAAAACATTCCGACTTGCTTAAGGCTCAGGTGACGGGAGCATTTTTTTGCAATAAAGTCTTCTTTAATTAAGGTTCGTACATTACTTTTTCAGACATAATGCTACTGCACACTTCATAGACTACAGTACAGTGTAAAGCTAACTTCCACATGTGCTGGGAAACAAAAAATTCGTGTGACTTGCTTTATTGCAATATTCACTTTAGTACAGTGATCTAGACCTGAACTGCAGTGTCTCTGAGGTATGCCTGTAAATGGATAAAATAATTAAACAGTAGTTATGAAAAAGTAATTTCAAGAAATGCTCTTTTAAAAGAAACAGACTGTGCCTCTTATCTAGCACATTTTAAGGTTAACTTTTTGGTTTTTAAAGGCAAATTTGGAGCACCCTCTAGTGGAAAACTGGTGACAAGAAGCTTAAAACCTTCTGTTTTACAAATTTTACAAATCAATTTCCATAAAACAAGTAACTGTGACCTGGGCCAAAAAACTATATTAGGTAGGCTCCTCTTTCCAAATTTTATTCAAAATACTCCCTTCAACACACACAGACACACAGACACAGACACACACACAAGACAGAGCAGTTCTCAAAGTCCATCAGAAAAAGGCCTATTACTTATTAATTTCCAAAAGAAGAGACAAGTAAGATCTGTGAATATAACATTATAGATGTGATGCTACTCTACACATTAAAGAATTCCATTATGGTTATAAAATGATCACAATACAAAAACAAATGTGGTTAAAAGATTCAACCAAATTACAATTCTCTCCAAATACACTTATGTTTTATAAATATCCTTTGCTAAATTAGCAAATTTGGCAAGAACCTCCATGACAATCTGACTACATTACTTCAGTCCTGGCTATTAAAGGGACTGCCTGGCCTTGACACAGACATGGCTTTCATATGCAAATTCTACCACAGATAACTTTTCACACTAATACCTTAAAACTGAATATATGAAATTCCAGATTATGTGAATTAATAGGGTTACTATATTATTAATTAGTCAGTCTCCACTCCACGTACTATGTTAAATTCTTGGGATCACAATTTGGAAGAATATTAACAAAACGGAAAATGTTCTTGCCGGAGAGACTATTTTAAGAGTACTTTAAAATTTATTTTCTGTGAAAGGCTGAAGAAACAGATTATTTAGCCCAGGAAAGAAAAGGCCACATGGAAGAGCAGAAATATTTATTCATTCATTCATTTAACACTGATCACTGATTTATCAAACAGTTTAGCTAGGTGTTGTTCAAGGCTCAGGAGGTGTGGTGGCAAACTGGGTGGGCAGGGTCTCTGCTCTCATGGAACCTGCATCCTGAATGGGAGCAGATGATGATAAGAAGTCAACAAACCCCATGAGGGCCAGGATTTCTGTCTGCTCTGTTCGTTTTGGTATCTCCAGCACTGAGAACGATACTTGGCACATAGTAGGTGCTCAATAAACATTTGTTGAGTTATATAAAGAAGATAACTTCACCTAGTGATAAGTGCTGTAAAGGAAACAAAACAGAATAATAAATACAGAGTAATGAGAGGGGTAGGGTGGCAGGTATATGTCATTTCGGATCAGAGAGTTAGAAAAGGTTTCTTTAAGGAGATGCCTTTCAAACTTAGATTTAATAACCAAAGTCAGACTGGCAAAGATGTGAGAGAAGAGCTTGGCAGGAAGAGGAAACAACAAGGGCACTTGCCAAAAGCAGGAGTGGTTTGACACTCAAACTGGTCACTGTGGGCAAGGCACCATGGCCATAGTAGAGGTCAGATTTTACTCAGTTTAGACAAAACATGTTGGTAGCTTCAAATGGGGTCAAAGCAGTGGAAATGAAGAGAATGAGTAACTTCATGATCTATTTTGGAGGTGAGGAGTAGACAAGATTTACTGATAGGTTCAATATGTGAGATGAGGCCAAGAGTAGAATTAAAAATGACTCCTAAGTCTGGGGCTTAAATAACTGGGTGGATAATTTTGCTATTTATTGAGATGGGAAAATGAGGCGAGAAGCAGGCATTAGACAAGCAGTGGAGGAAGAAAACAACTTTTACAACTGCTCATATAATTAGGATTTCGAGTGGTTAGATATTTTAGTTTGAAGCTGATGAAATGGATTGAAGTAGAAAGCTCTAAGTTTGGAAGTTGTTTGCATAGAGATGGTGTTTAAAGCCATGGGATGGACGGAGATGTGAATGATTACTCCATGGAGCTCCGAGGGGAAAGGCAAAGAAAGAGAGGGGTTAATGTGAGTTAAGTGTAGTTTGATAAGGGAAAGAACGTTCCAACATTCTAACTAGAGCTGTACAGTAAGAGACTGGACTGCTTGCATACATTACGGGCTGTCCACCAAAGGAGGCATTTCAAGAAGCAAGGGCTATAACCATCTGTAGGATTACTACTAAAGTGATTCTTAAAAGGGATGAGAGTTCCCCTCGATGCTTCAAAGGTACCATATAAAGGGACTTTTAAAATTCTATGATTTATCTTCATTATGCAACTTATTTTGTTACTAAGTAGATTCCAGGGTAAAAATCACTGGCATATAAAAATGTGTATCTGCTAGTAGCTGTCATTTGTTACCTGTTTTTGTGAGTAAAAGGTTATCCAGGTGCCTGTCTCCAACTCCAAGTATATAGGTAATCACGCAATATCCAGCTGCAGTAACAGTTCAAAAAAAAGAATTGTGAAAAACACGTGCAAACCAGGTTACACATATAATTCAATATAAAAGCAGTTTGTGCTACTTTAATTTCAATTTGATTATTACTTTCTGATTTCTCACCTAAATTTTCAAATTAAATGGGTAATCTTCTTTGACTCTATGAAGAGTTTACCATTTGAAACGCAAAATAATGATTTGCAGCAGAAAACATATCCTGCAGAGTATTGTCAAATTATAAAAGTCACTTGTATCAAAAGTTAAATAAAGTCCCAAGAACCTTAATTATAACCTGTGTCTACCATTTCTCACTTCAAATTGGACACATGTTAAAGATCACAGGTGGAAAAAAGCATCTACAAAAATACACATAAAGAATAGAAACCTGTTATCTACAAGATAAGAGAAGTAAATGCAGGGTTTAAAAAGAATCTTTAGAGAAACAATCTTGAAGTGCCAGCAGATAGGAAGACAAATGAATTTATTTGAGCGTTAAGGCGTTTATGAAGTTCACAGCATAATCTAAACTATTGAGAAAAATTACACGAGCAGAGCTTGGGGCAGAGTCTCTGGTTCTCGCTTTATTCTCTTTTATCTTTCTCTTCTAAAAGGTCTGGAAACCTGGCATGTGTTGAAAATGCTGAAACACAATTAAGCAAATAACACCTTTTTGAAGCTTATTTTTTTTCCACCCTCTTTCTCCCATTAGTAACTTCACAACAAATACAAATTGCAAACATACATATGACTATACCAGTACTTACAAAAAAAAGTTTATTTCAGCCAATATGTAGAAAAGAGATTAGACCACCTGTTAATAAACAAATTAATCCTGTACAAATTCAATAAATATTAAAGTTCATTTGACTCATGTTCAAGGCCATTCTGGAAGTCCAAAAGTGACTTAAACAATGATATCATCATTGGATTAATCTTTAATTAGTAATTAATAATAATAACAGTTAAAATTTATTGAAGGCTAGGCTCTTCACTAGGCACATTACACTCATCATCTCTAACTCTTTTAATGATGCCATCTAAGTATTATAACCATCCTTCAAATGAAAAAACCTCAGGCTCCAGAAGTTAAGAGGATTGTTTAAGGTCGCTGGGTTGGAATTGGAACCTAAGTGTGACTCTAAAGTCCTTGCTCATGCCAGTTTTACACTTTGCAACTCCTCCTCCCCTAAGTGGCTATTTTGATAGATGCAAGATTCAACAAGATATTTAAGATCAAGTATATCTGTTTAGACTAACTAATTATATTCTAATTATAGATAAAACTACATATTATATATATTTCAAAATATATCCATATGTAGAAAATGAATAAAAGATAGCATACTATCATTCAAAAAAACACTTCTAATCATATACTAGTCTACTAACAATTCTCACTTAACTGTAACAAATCAGTTACAGTTCACTAATAATCAGTTATCGTCAAAACCTAGTCTGTAGTGTGATAGGGACTACCAGTTTGCCTACAAAATATCCCTTCTGTGCTTCTTCCTTAAAACAAAACCAAACCAGGATTTACAGGGCAAGACTGAGCCTAGGTAAAAGACCACATTTTCCAGCCTCATTTGCAGTTAGGAGTGTCTACTGAAATGTAAGCAAACGCAGTTTTGTGGGGAACATTTTTAAAAAGGAGGCCAACTGGACTGGGAGGTGAGCCCCTAAGGTTTTTTCTTCTTCCTGGCTAGACTGCACACACAATGACTGCAGATGCAGGAGTCATCTGAGACCAAGAGAATCACAGAGACCTTGGGGGCCCTAGCATCCTTAAGCACCTAAAACAACAACAGCAATTACATCTGAGCTTCTTACAAAAAAGAAAATTCTTATGTGTGTCACTCACGATAGTTAGATTATGTTAACTGCAGCTGAAGGCAATTGCTTATACATTTAGCGGTCCACTGGGGGACTTGAGGGCACTCTAAAGGGTGAGTCTGAGACAGTCTGAGGCCAAAACTGGTCTCCCTCTGTTTGTACATTTCATAAATAAAGTTTATGGGAATACAGCAACACCCATTCATTTATATATTTACATAGTAGATTAGAGGATTTTTAGGGAAACTGAAGTTATTCTTTAACTACAATGGAAATACTATACCAGTCCAAGGGAATCTTGTCAAAAGGCTGCTGTAAACCAGAATCTGACTCCACGTGAGATGCCTCTATCATTAAATTGATTTTACAAAACAATTTTGATTTAAAGTAAAATAAAGAGAAATACAGACAACTAAATGATATGATTTACCTTTCCTTAGTAAAGATATGTGTGTGAGAATAATTGGTGTTCTCACATTCACTTACATGATACAGACTTGACACTTTGTGTAATCTGGAAAAAATGTCACCGTAACTATTATCGCTTTCTTCTTACACTCTGCCAGAAACCTAAAACATTACTTTTTAAAATGAAAGTTATACATACATCTATATGATAATGTCCAACAATCAGATTCTGGTACAAAGTAGCAACTTATCAAGCATTGAATCCTCTAATGAAAAAATTCAAATAATGGCTTTCAACCTCTAACACTACCTGGAATGCTACCAACCTCAGTGAAACAGAAAAGATTGTTTTGTAACATAGTAAGATATATAGAAAACAGAAGGCTATTCAAAATACGATGCAAAGAAAAGCGGCTCGCCATCAAATCAGTTATGAGGGAATGAATAAATGTGCAATGTTGAGAAAATGAGAGGAACAAGATCTAATTTGAATTTAACTGTCTGATAGGTATGACAAACGGCTGTTTTTTTTTTTTTTTACATGAAAAAGCAGTCATATTTTCATTAGCTCTTCGGGAGAAATGGAACATTCTATAAAAGGCACAACACTATGACATTTAGCATATATCCATAACATATTCTTCCAGTAATTTTACTAAGTGAGCAGGGTTTTCAAATTTTAGTCAACATTTATAGGTTGTGTGTGTATGTATATTTCAAGTAGAAAAAGTTAACATTTCTTTATTAAATAGACTTAAGATATAAAAAAGTTTATCGTAACTATCTGAAAGTTAAGTTAAAAGACCCAAGTATTTGAGGGCATGCAAAATATCTCATGTATAAGGTACTGAGAACTAGGTGTGGTGAATTAAAGAGAGCCACACATTATTCAACACGCTTTTCATTCAAGGTGGGAATTATATCCCTCTGCTTGAATCCAGGCAGGCTCTGTGACTACTTTGACCAACAGAATACAGCAGAAGTGACAAACTACCAGCTTCCCAACCCAGGCCTTCAAAAACCAACAGTTCGTACTTTCTGTGTCTTACAACACTTCCTCTTGGAACCCAGCCCTGAGAAGCCCAAGTCAGAGAGGCCATGCATAGGTGACTTGATCGACAAGCCTTGCTGAAAGACAGTATAAACTACCAGTCATGTGAATGATCTATCTTAGATGTCCAGCCTAGTCCAGTCTTTAGATCATATGTAATTTTTTTACATCATAGAAAACACAGACTTGAAGGTCTGAGAAAAACAGGAAAGAAGACAAAAGGAAAGAAGGGAGGAAGGAAAGCAGGGAGGGAGGGAGCGAAGGAGAGAGAAACACGGAGTAGGAGAGTAAGAGAAGGGAAACATTTTCTCTGGAATGTTTCAATCAGTGTTTTTTAGTCTTTAAATTTAAATACACTGTATGTGATCATTTTTATGAGTAAACACAGTTAGATGTAACACACATTATGTTCCCTCAGTAAAAATAAGAATTAAAACCTTGGATTCTAATACACACACATATTTTATTTCTATGTTTTTAAACTTCCTAGGAATATTACATCTTCTTCATACTTCTTAGCCAAAACTGGATTATCAAGTATAAATTTGGGAATAAATTATGGGGTCTAAAATAATGTAGAATACTACCTCACAGGAGCATTGTGAAAATTTTAAAAAATCATGTATAAGAAAGCAATTTATAAACCATAAAATGATATGAAAGTTTAAACATAGTTGTTATATGTCTAGAAAGCCCTCTACTTTGTTCTCCCAGCTTTGATTACTTAAGTATAGGTATGAATAGTGGCATAAACATAAATAAAGATAATATTTATACAAAATAGGAATAACATATTATATACCAGATACCATTCAGGGCTCAACTCTAGTGTCAACTCCTTTATTAACCCTCCCTTAAACAATGTTTAGTTATTAAAAACAAATCTTTTAAGAAAATAAAAAATAATCTTCTAGAATATAAACTTCATGAAAACTGGCATAAATGGTTGAAACATATGAATTAATCCCCACGGCATGCTGCTACTTACTTATTTCCAGGAAAGAACCATGAAAACTAATCTAAAATACCATGAGAGGAACCCTCATAATACAATACTGTTATCCTAGCTCTTGAGATTTATCGAAAGCATAATTATTGTTGACTGAGACTTTGTCCACAGTCAACTTCATCAGTTACTCAAGCACAGGGAAAATCTAGGGGAGAATTAACAGCTTCCAGGGAGAGAGAACTTGTAATTATAAAGTAGATAAGTGATTTCAAAGATACATCTATTAAAGACTAAACAGAATTTATATCTCATTACTAAGATTATGTCAAAACATTAATGACTTCTTTTGTCAACACTTTATATCTTGTCATCTTCTCATAGAGCATTTAAGTCTGCTATGATCTGAATGTTTGTATCGCCCCAAAATCCACATGTTGGAATTCTAACAGCCAATGTTATGGTATTAGGAGATGGGACTTCTGGGAGGTGCTTAGGTCATGAGGGTGGAGCCTTCATGAATGGGATTAGTGCTCTTATAGAAGAGACCCCACAGACCTCCCTAGCCCCTTCCACCACATGAAGACACAACAAGAAGTCTCCGACCCAAGAAGGCCCTCACCTGACCATGCTGGTACCCTGATTTGACTTCCAGCCTCCAGAACTCTGAGAAAGAAATTTCTGTTGTTTATAAGCCACTCAGTCTCTGATATTTTGTTATAGCAGCCCGAATGGACTAAGACAAAACCCTATCATGTTCTAAATGTGTATGAATATAGCAATATCAGGATAGACTGCTTTCCTTTATTCAAACACATCAATGGAAAGTAACAGCTTGAAAAACTTACCACAGCTTTTAACGTAAGTGTCCATAACCTCAGCACTGATCCCATTTGGCCCATTCTCACTTGGTGCATATTTTCTAAAAAAGTTCTGAAAAGATATTATTACATGTTTATAAATTCAATATAATCTTTAAATAAATTAAGCATTTCAAAATTGTAAATAATGACCAAGAAGTGTCTGCTCTAAAGACTTAGTCAATAATTATAAATTGTGGATTTTAGGAAGCATACTCCTCAGTAATCAGTCTTATTACTATGCTTACAGACTATGTATATATATATACACATACAATATATATATATATGCTGCCATTTCTATACCATAGGGAAAATATAAAATAAAATAAATTTACTGCTATATCTCTATACTTAATACATCACTTTGTTTCATCTTTCTCCTGAAGGTAAACATGAGTGGGTCTTTTTGTATCACACATTCCCCTGAAAATAAACAGAGTTTTTAAAATCACCTTGTAAGCATACCTACTGAAATCCTGTCACCATTAGCACGCTCAATAAAATTGTGCCCCAAATTTTTAAATAATTACAATACAAGTGCTAAAAATTCTCAGAATTCAGTAGAAATTGATAAATATGAGAAAGATAATGACTGAACAAAAGAATTAAGGGGGCAATACACTGGAGTGTCCAAAGAGTCTGGAAACAATGGAGGAAAATATTTATTTACTTTTTTAAGATTACAAACTGGATCTATTCCCCTACATTTAGATGTTAAAGAAAAACACATAGAGTATATTATTTGAAAATACAATAATGCACTGTTAAAAAAATAAGTTTACCCTATATTTCTAGCTTCTATGAATACCTTATAAGTTAGACAAAGGATCTATATCTAAATATATCTAATATATCTGTATAACATAAATATAATAAATATATGTCTAAATAATATATTTATTATATATATCTATCTATATATATAGATAGATAGATATATAAATCTATATATAAAGAACTCCTATAAATCAATAAGAAAAACATAAACAACCCAATGGGAAAACAGGCAAAGTATGTGAACAAGTACTTTGCAGAAATAAATGGCCTATCCATATCCTTTTAAATGCTCAACCTTGTGGGTAATCAGGGAAATACAAAGTAAAACCACAATAAAATAAAATTTAAAAGTCTGACAATACCAAGATTAGGCCAAGATGTGTAGCAATAAGAAACACAAGAGGTGAAACTATTTTGGAAAACAGTTTTTAATTACTATCTACTCAAGTTGAAGATGAGAATAACCTGTGACCCTGCTAACTACTGACACAAATGACATGGAACCAAGAATCAGTATACAAACTGCTGTTGTCTTTATTTTACAAAATCTTAATTACGCAGAGTAGCATAACAATTGGTAACTTTATTAAATAATTATTTTAGTTAGAATCTATGTTAAAACTCTATATATATTTCATATCATCTTCAGAACAATCCTAGAGCTAGGTACTATTAATTACTACCCAAATATTGCAGATGCAAAAACTGAGGTTTAATTTGCTAGATGGAGTCACAGACTCGACATATAGTTGTACTACAACTAAGGTTTATTACAGTGAAAGGATACACAACAGGATCATCATGGGAAAAATACATAGGCAAAGTCTAGAGAATCCTGGCACAAACCTCCTTGCTTTCTTCTGTGAGGGATACACTAAGCATACTTACTACTTTTCTCCAACAGCAAGAAAAAAAAAAAAGGAGTAATATGGTACAATGTTTCTGTCCAGGGGAAGCCCAGCAGGAACTCACATAGGCACCCTCTGTCTGGCAACTATCAAAATTCTAAAAAGAAAGCAGGTTGTTGGCTATAAATCACATCATTGGTGCCGTATAGGCACAGTGAACCACATTCTCAGTTAGGGAACAGAGGGAAAACACTGAAAGCCAAGTTCCCAGACACCGGCCAAAGGTTAAACTTGTAAGCAGGCCTTTCTCAAGACAGTAGCCTCAGGCCGGCTCTTAACTCTTTTCTGCACAAAGTGTGAAGCAGTCACTTAAGGTTACATAGCTAGAAAGCTGCATAGCCAAACTTCAACCCTAGGCAGTTTGATGTTCTGAGTCTGAGCTTTTAACCATCGCACATAACTACACCCCAAACCTAAGACCACAATAACTACTTGCTCTACCAAGAAATCAGAGAAACGCTTTTCTGCAAATCTAAACTCCACACTGAATTACTGGGACCCTCTAAACTGGGAAAGACAAAAACACACTGCAGCAAACATCCTCTATCAAGCCCTTCTCTGTATCATATTTCATCTCAGGCATATCAGTTTTTGTGTGTGACTTACACAAATTTTTATTATACAGGGGAAAAGAAAAATTATATTTAAAAGATAAAAATAAACCATTAAGATGCAATAAGAACTAATCTGTGTATTTAAAATGTAAAAAAATTCCAAAGGTATAAATGGCTTAGTCCTGGGAACGACTCACTTTTTCTTTTATTAAAGGAGAGCAATGAGGTTAGAGGGGGAGGAACAGGGTCTTAAAACAATCGTGAAAAACATGCATGAGCAAGAATATCACTATAGCACTGTTCTGAATAACAACAAAAACTGGAAATAATCAAAATGTTCATTAATGCTTAAATAAATTATATGATTTCATACTTTGGGATATAACCATAAAATTTAACAAATTTTTAACTTGTTCACCAATTAATTCCTGATCTATTATGTACTAGGCACTGTTTAAGGAATCGAGCATTTCTATGTACTGACATGGAAAAATTTTAAACTATTAGCACTATTTACTTCTGGGAAAAGGAAAAGAACTTGAAGGAAGAAGGGTGATAAAAGGAGCCTTTCACTTTTAATTCTATATACTTTTTATAAAGATTAAGCTTTTTATAACAACATACAAAAATATATTTATGAATTGTATAAATCTTTAAAATAGATACTGTACCTGAATGCTTCCTTCTGTATCAAGAACTTCAGCAACAGGAACTGACTGAATAAACTGCATGAAGCCTACACAGAAATACATCCGCTGTATTAAACAATGCTACTGTATGTCAACCTAAAAGCAAATTCACCTGTATTTTATCCTCGAAATGATTTTATCCAGGAATAGCCAAAAGAATTGCAATTCGGGACATGCATGCTATGACAAACCAGAGGCTAATCCAGAAAACAAAGGAGGGGAGCTGCTTTTATAGAGAAAAAGGTGGGGGGTGGGGAGCGGTAGGAAGGAGCTGTTCTAAATGAAAGTCCATTGGGAGTAAGTAACAGTTCAGGGTGACAACGGCTTCTCATTGGCTGAGCTGCAGCATTTCTCATTGACTGGGCTGTTGCTGGGTAGGGAGAGAAATCTTCCTTCAGTAGGAAAGTGGTTCTACTTCCTGTTCAAGATGCAAACCTACCTCTCTTCCAGGTTGGTGTAATTGATGATGTATGATAGGGTGTGAGAGCTCCCCCTACAGGCCTTCTCCACTCCAATTTAGTTAGTTAAGGTTCCTTTTATTAATTCCCACATTTGGCTAAGCAATAAAATAAACGTTCTGCTAAGAATAACTTTCATTTACAAATATATACACTGCATACCTGAACAACTTAAAGAGGTGTGTAAACACTATATTAAGTTTATACTGGCATTTACATCAGAAACTACAAGGAAGCTTTTAAAAAAATAAGCTGATTTAATCTGCATGCTTCTCTAGGCCAATTTCTATTACTGTACACAAAGAACACAAAGTAATAGACTAAGCTTCTTAAACCTGGCATAAAAATTTCTTCTTTCTGTAGTTTTATAACATATAGCAATTAAAAATATTCCAAATTTAAAATCACTTTAAGTAATTTGAAATTGTGTTATACCAATCACCCAATGCTAAAGCTATACTACGTTTATTATTCCATCTTCTGCCATTTCCTGGAAATGATATGAGAAGAAAGTATGAGAATTCCTTAAACTACCAAAAAGAAGGGGATAAGAGTGCAAGAAGGAGAAAACCTAAGTCCAGGAAGTCTGGGAAACAACTGGTGTATAAGATAACAACTCTATGAAAAAAATCACAGTTGAAGAAAGGAAACTATTTCAGGAGCATAAACTATCAAGATTTGGTTTTGGTGAGCCTTACATTATAATTGTTTGCATGCAAATTAGGAGATTGCATACTTTAGAGTAAGAAATGTCTCATTCATTCCTATATCACAAACACGGAATAGTCTGCATTAATTCACTTGAGATATTTATTGTTTTTCTAGTATTATAACAAGAACTTCTCCAGGTAAAAAATAGAACCTTGACCCTGCCTTCATAGTCATACAAGCTTGCAAGTTTTATTTATTCTACAAATGAAAGGGAATTGTGTAAGGAAACCTAAATCAGAATAGAGATCAGAAGGCATCTGACATTTGAGCCATGTTTTGAAGGATAATGGACATAAATCGGTAAAGGTGTGGAAGAAAGGATGTTAAAGGTAATAACTATCATAGCATATGAGAAGGCCTTAAGGCTTAAAAGAGCACTTGGGAAAATGGAAGGCGGCTGGTGTGGCTAACACCTAGGAAACAAAGGGGAGAGAGACAAAAAAGGCTTGAGAGGTGCAGGAGGGATGTCACACCATGCCAGAACTTGTAGACCAGGCTAAGGCTTTTGTCTTTGTCCCAAGAGCAAACGAAAGCTAATAAATCATGTACATAGGATAGTCAAAGAGCCCATGTGCACTTTTAACAAGATAATTCTAAGAGGAAAACGAGAAGAGGAATTAAACCACCAAAAAGATTTGAGAGCAGCCAGGGGAAGGGCAGGAAACCTAAAAGAGGTACTTTTGTTTCTCCAAAGTGTTTAGGGTAAAAAGCTCTAACAGTAACAAGACTATGGAATTCACAATAGGCATTAGGCGAGCATTCCTATGAAATCTTACACCAAACTTACAGAGGTTATTCAATCTCAAAAAGACTTAGACGCTATAGATCTACATAGAAAATTAATTAATAAGGTAACATCATTTGCTGAGCGGCTTTTATAAGCAGACACAGTACAAAGCCACTTTGATCATAGCAATTCTCAAATGATGATTCAGGACACAGATTACCATGTAAGAAACTACTGTGAATTACAACCAGTTTTGCATGCAAAAAAATACATCATAAAGGTGTTAATTTTTCTTCCAAATACACTGTTTAATAATTTCATGAGAGAGGAATGGAGGGAGGGAGACAGGGAGGCAGGCTGGCCCAACTGATCTTCAGGGCTACAAATGAACTCAATGTCTAACATTCTTAACAACTTTCAACTGAAAAAGGAAAAGTATACTCATTGGACATTGAAATAAACAATCATGGTGTAAAAGAAACTTACCATGTTTTGTACTAGTGGCTAATACTTTATAGGGTGTCAACTTCAAATCCAGGTTTTCTTTCCGCAGCAGCTTTTGATCAAAAGATAAATGCATTAACCAAATATAAAGATTGCTATGAAATAATTTTCCAGACATGTATTACAGCAGTTTAATATAAGAGATTTAGGAGGTAAACCTAAATTAAGGTTTAACTAAATTAATTAGTTAATTTAACTTTCATCATCAAAGTAAATTTATTAAGCAATTACTTGATGGTATGCCAAATTTTTTCTTATTCTAAATCACTGTCAGTAGTTTTCAATGAACAGCAGGGTTCCTGCTACTCATTTATGCAGTTTTTTCTTGTCATAAAGTATTTTAGAACTCAGAGAAAAGAAAATGAGGGCAGATATGTTCCTTTAAAAGCCAGGGACAGGGATAAGATTTTAAAAAGATCTAGCTGACTAAGAGGAAGGACATGACTAAATCCAACATTGAGAGATCTTAACTGGGAAAAAAGTTTTTATAGAAAGGAACATGCACTTTCATTTTATACTCATGACAAGAGCCATTCTGCAGTGTACAACCACCACCAAACTTGTTCAAGGTCAAGTGGAGATCGCTCAGCTTTCTGGATTGTACCTAAATATTACAAATACTTCTATGTTCATACATAACGTATGCATTAAACCATAGTTTTCTAAAATGAAATAATGTTCCCCACTAACGTAAGGTTATATTCACCTTGTCCATGAGTGAAATGATTTGAAGAATAAGTTGATCTTGGCGTAAATCATCTCCATGCTTAAATATAACTGGATATTTGCCTCCATCTTCTGTCTTAAAGAATAATTGTGCAGGCATAAGAGCACTCTGGAAACAAAAAACAGACTTTTCAAATTTGGATATAAATTAATGCATGAAGATCTACTATGTAGAGAAGCAAATGCTGACCTGCAGGTAAACAAACAGATAAACAGGACTGAAGGAAACAAGCTGGGTTGGCAGCAAGACGCACTTGGGTACCTTGGAGGGAACCGTGAGCTGGCTAATAGCGAGAAGACTACATGGTATAAAGAGCACAGCTCTGGAGTTAGTCATGGACATGAACCCAAGCTCTGCCAGATACGAGCTGAATGATTCTGTGCATATTCTTTAACCTGTTTCCTCTCCTGTAAAATAAAGATAACACCTCTGCTGCAGAGTTACTAAAGTGATCAGAAATTGTAGAAGTCAAGAGTCTGGCACCATGCCTGATACAGAGCAGACAATCTACATACGTTCACCACTATTATTTTATTATTAGAGACACACTGCAGTCAAAGAGGTGACACAGTGTCACATAAAAATGTACCAGATAAAAAGTCAAGAGCCCTGGTTCCTAACAGCAAGTACACGACGACTGTGCAGCTTTGAGATTCAAATTCCTCTTTTATAAAACGAAGGGAGATCTCAAATATCTGTATCTTTTACTCTGGAATAACTATATGTTTTCCCCAGAATTCTTCCCTTAAGTAGATGAAATCTTGGATTTACTTTAGGTAAATGTTTAAATTAACAAATAATGAAATTAAATTCTCTTTAGAAACAAAACATCACATAGAATAGCACCTGGAGACCACTAATTTGGAGATAAAAGGTCAGAAAACTATCCTGAGAGAGATGCCCTACTGGTGTTCATCACTGAGAAGAAATTATATAAGACAGAAATTTGGAGAAATTTTATAATAATATAAAGAAAAATGAATCTGACAAAGAAAACAAATGATAATAATCTTAATTTGTACAGGCCATGAGAAATAATAGGACAAAAAGTATCACAGAGAGGGATGAACAGCTATGTCACAAAGCAAACAAAAATTTTAATGACAAAATCAAAGGGGTAGGTATACAGTTGTTTACTGTTAAATTCTTTCAACTTTCTTGTACATTTGAAAACTATCCAATAAAATGTTGGGAAAAAGGCATCAAAAATGCTATAAAGAATATGTTTTTACAACTTATAACCTCTATGGACTGCCACTCTGAACATTAAATTATCTTAAATTTGGACTGGCCTTTTATCACCCCAGGCAAAAATACATCTTATAAATTATCTTGTGCCCTAGTTCACAAAAGCTCAAGAAGAATAACTGGAAGTGATCTTCCTAAAGATAAATGACAGGCAAGAGGATCTTTGTTGTAATTTCCCCTTTCAGCTTCAGATCTGATTCTGACATTCAGATTCTACCTGAAATCTAAAGCAAGCAGATGATGACCACAGGATGCCAGCGCTAATCCCAGCACCTTCAGGGACTCACCCCCATGAAGATCTAGCTTCAGCCCTTCAGCCAAGGGCTACAAAATACTCTTGAAAAACATAAAAAACTGGGTCCATAACCTCTTCCCTCTAAGGAGTTCATAAAAGGACAAGAATCCATGAATGTGTACAGAAATTTCAGCGTATGGGCAAGTATATGGGTAACTTTCTAAAGTGTACAATCAATCCATCACTTTCCTTGCACTCTCAAAGGCACTCATGACCCAAAAATGATTAAGAATTACTATGGCAGAGTTATGTAGTAAATGTCCCAGAACTATTAATCCTAAACTCCAACTCGGAATTTTCAAGAATGTCCAAATACTTAAGGGTTCGAAGAAAAAACTCAGGACTGGATATTAGGATCAAATAAGATGTCCCATGATATTTTACTGACCATCTACTTTGTATATATAAGATACAATTATAAAATTATATAATTAAGAAAAAAATGGGTCCAGAATCCACCTAACAATAGTGGAAGATACACATTCCTTTTTTTTCTTTTTCTTTCTTTTATTTTTGTGAGAAAGACTGTCCCTGAGCTAACATCTGTGCCAGTCTTTCTCTATTTTGTATGTGGGATGCCGCCACAGTGTAACTTGCCAAAATGGTGTGCAGGTCTGTGCCCAGGATCCAAACCTGCAAACCCAAGGCTACCAAAGCAGAGCGTGTGAACCCAACCACCATGCCACCAGGCCAGCCCCATAGATATACATTCTTACACCCTACTCTTACAACTCCTGCTGTGTATCTTACATATCTTTTTTCATCCTGTTTGAAAAAAGTGATAAAACTACCTTTTTGGTTCAATGCTCTTGATTAGTCCTTAGGGACCGAGAACATTAGAAGCTGGTCTTTTTTGGGAGTTCCAGCCCAAAGGAACATCAGTTGTTACATATATACCATCTTGTGTGTAGCTCTTTATATTTCGGCCTCCAGTGGACTGTAAGCACGAACTAAGAAATGTTTGGATTTTATCTCCTGTACCAGTATTTTTCAAATTGAAGGTTATAATCCACTGAGTTTTAAAACCAATTAAACAGGCTCAAGCAACATTTAAAAATTAATGCAACAGAAAAGTTTTTAAAAGAATAGAAACTATCAGAGTCCATAACATGCAGTACACTTTAGTACCACTTTATGAAACTTATGTTTCAGTTGTGTGAGCTGGACTGCCATAGGTTGCCTTTAATCATGTCCTTAAAAAGTCTGAACTATTTCTTACTATAATCATGTCTTTTTTTTATACACCTAAGCTGTTGTTCTATGAGTCTTTTCTTATCTGATGCAAAGTAATATTCTAATGCAACTTATGCCCTCCACCCCTGGAATCACAAAACCTAAAACACAGAGAACTTTCATTATGATGCTGGGCAGATAACGATGCTTCATAGGTAGTAATGCTCAGTCCTGTGGCCCAATTAGAGACGGCAGCCGCCACCAGCTGTTTCTAACTATCCAAGTGGTGGCCAGCCAAAAGAAACTATTAAGGATTACAAAGAATTACTATTTGAAAGCATAAGAAAAAATTTAAGGCATAAGAACAGATAGCAGATTGAGAAATGTTAAAAATGTCAGGACTCATCTAACCATGTGAACTTATGAAGTGAATACAAAACATAAGTCTGCAATTTAATTTTTTTTAAAAAATAGCTTACTTGGAAGAAAGCAGGTGTGGCTCTGATTAATAAATAGTTCAAAGAATTAAAGATTAAAAAACAATCCAGAGATATAAAAATATTTTACGCGTTTCATATAAAAACACCTATTGGTAATACAAGATCTTAAAACATACTGAAAAATAAAAAGTACCTTTTTATCCAGTATTTACTAAATCAAATAAAATTATAAATATTACTTGCAACATAATAATTTTCAAAGGTAGTGTCTCTGTTCCAGCTTTAAAGAATTGGGTTCCAATCATATACATTAAAAACCCATCACAATTACCTTAAATAATGTGGCTGTTTCTGGGATTATGCCTCTAATTTTCACCTGCGGTTCTAAAGGCAACGGGATAAGTTCCACATCTGCCAGGTTCATCTTTTCATTGTCTCCAAGCAATGCCTGGAGTCTCTCATTCTAGGAGAACAAGTTAGAAAGAATTAGGATAAAAGGGAAAAGCGGTTTATAAAACATATGGTAAAGACGGATTCTGTTAACTTTAAAATATTTGCAAAGCACCATAAAAGAATATGCAAAGTAACATAAAGGAGATAGTAAACATAAAGACAAGCACTTCTAATCCACCTGACAACAGCAGCAGCACGCTTTAACAGGAGCAATCTGTTAACTATGAAAAGCTGGACTTTCACAAGGTTAGGCAATACATTTCTCTTGCTGCAGCTGAGAATCGGAAGTGCTCTCCAGCTGGACTTAAAGATTCAATTTGTGTTTTCAAAGGATTTCTGAAGCCACAAAAAATTCGTAATTTCATTTGAAGCTTAATTTTGCACGACCAAATATTAAGTGAGAATTTCATTATGCTGTTCAACTACATGTTCTGGGTTTAAAAAGTAAACTCAACTCACTTGGAGGAAACTTGGACCCTACCTTTTCCTGTTCGTTGACTCTGTCTGATCAAACTTTTCCTAGGAAAATAATTTTTTTTTCTATAGCTCACATATATACTGCATTTAGCCATGATTTCCAAAATAGAAATTCCAGTCATGGCAAAACAGCTTCATCATCTAGCAGTATTTATAGTGTTTAGACCAAGGCCTTCCATTACATTTCAAAAGAACACTCTATTTTCTTTGAAAGCTGTGAGAGTCTTGTAGTTATTCAACAGGTGAGCTTGTTCTTAAAGGGAGAAAACCTGACTTGCGAATCCCAGCAGCATAAAGCACTTCAACCAGAACACTACTGAGAACATCAAAGAAGAGAATTCTTAAATCAATGAGATGGAAGTTCAAAAAAACAGTATGTTTCAAGGACCACCAAGATACCAAATTAAATTCCTCCCTTTCAGTAATACTCCAAATCTCCTTCCGAATGATGAAAAGTTCAAGTTAAGGTCAACTGAAAATTGGTATGAATTCCTACACATCCCTTACAAAAAATCAGTAAATCTACCCCACACCAAATGTATGATCAGTTAGACTAGTATGAATTAATGTCAACTAATCTGAATTTCCAGTTATCCTATCACAACAAATTTCTAGCTGATGTGCTAATAAACATTAAAATAACCAGAGAGCAGATAATAAGAGAAGGGTGAGAAATCGAGCTACTTCTCACACCTCCACTGCTGTAAGCCCTGTGGTCCCAGCCACCATCACTTCTCATCTTGATTACTTCAACAGCTTCCTGACTGCCCCTCTTCTTCAACCTTTGCCTCTTGCAGTCTTATCAAAAACAACCCAAGTGCTGCTGCTAAGATGAAAGTCATGTCAGTCTTCCGCTTAAAACGTCCAATAGCTTCCACTCTTGCTCATTGTTTCACTCAAAGTCCTCATAATGCCTTACAAGGATATACTCCATCGGTTGCCTTATCACCTCTGTTCCCATCTCCTACCACTCTCCCCCATCCTCCCTCTTCTCCCAATACATTGGACTTCTTCCTAATTCTCAAACACGTCACACATGCTCCCACACCAGGGCCTCTGTACTTGCTGTTCCGCTAGCTGGAATAGTCTCCTCTAGATAGTCACATGACTTGCTCCCTCATCTGCTTCAGGTCTTTGTCCAACTGTCAACTTCTCAGTGAGGCTTTCCCTGACCATTGTATTGAGAAGTGAAACACTACCTTACTACTCAAACCCAGTCCTTCCCACTCTCTATTTCAAAAGGATGTGACCACCAGGTGACCAGAGAACTGGACCTGGGCAATAGGAGGCACCTGATCCCTACCCCTGTACTTGGAATGCACACTTTCCCCCCAATTCCCACAGTGGGAGCTGGTTTCAAAGAAGCAGCCTTGAGAGAGCACTGTATCGTTGACACCATTTGGACAGCATACATGACTGTACCTAGTTATGACCTCTATATAAACTTTTAAGAGTTGGTGGACAGTTGCGGAGATCTGCTCATCTTGTGGCCACCCAAGACAAGCCTCCTAAGTATATCGCTTGCTTACTAAAACTGCCACCTACCCATCTGGAGTGGCCTGCCTTGTTCTTCAGTCTCTCTTTGCCCTCCACATATGGGGGCCAGTTTGTGAACCAACACCCCTTTCCTGCTTTATTTTTCTCCATAGCGTAGAACACTATATCTAGCATGCCATATATTTTACTTATTTATTTTGTTTACTTTCTCCTCCAACAGGAAGGTAAGATCCAAAAGGGCAGGAATTTTTATATTCACTGTTGTATGTCCAGAATCTAGAAAACAGTTTGTCACACAGTAGGCATGCAATACATTTTTAAAGAACAAATAAATGAGTAACGTCACCTAAAGAATCACAAAATGAAAAGCAACTATTTAATATGCAAAATGAAAGCTAATTTAATTTTTAAAAAATTTCGATGAAAAACATTTTTATTAGAACTCAAATATCTCAACTCAGAGATCTCTTCTAACAGAATTTCTCCTAAACTAGAGGTTGATGTGAGAAAGAAGATAGCAACAATAGCATCATTTGTTTTAACCATTTGACACATAACTCACTGGTGACCTTGCCATCTGTCTAACACTATGCACTTACCAATGTCTCTCCCAACTTCCTTATGAGAGATGGAAAAGTGCAACACAGGATTTTAAATTATTAGCAGTAGCCATTTCATTATTACTAGTAGTAACAAAATAATAACAGAAGAGACCCATCTTGGCATTTCTCCTTGGTGCTGGGGCTTGTTTCTAGTAAATCTGTGTAAATAAAATTGTCTTTTACCATATCATAAAAAATTGTCTAAAAAGATTTTTAGCCAATTTTGAGACTGTATTTGGGATTGTCTGACTTAAAATATAGGCTCTGCAGCAAAAATAAAATTTATTTTGGTGGGGCTCTAAGTGATGTTTCAATAGGCAGTCATCCTCCAGAATAGCTAAAAACTGAGGTGTAGCCAGAAGCTTATATGTGTGGTGAACAGACGAGCATGTCACACAAACAGAAATTGTGCTCTAAATATATACCCTACTGACCCCATGGGTGAGTGGCTAAGTTTGCACACTCCATTTTGGCAGCCCAGGGTTTTGCTGGTTTGGATCCTGGGCATGGACCCAGCACTACTCATCAAGCCATGCTGAAGCCACATCCCACATAGCAGAACTAGAAGGACCTACAACTAGAATGTACAAGTGTGTACTGGGGGACTTTGGGGAGAAGGAGAAGGGGGAAAAAATACATATATATGCCCCAAACTGACCATCACAGGAACCCACACTCCCTCGGCTGGTGGGCATTTGGGATCTCACCTTCTCACACAGGCGCCTCTGGGGAGAGAGGCTCCAGGAGGAACAGCAGTAGGGATTTAGTTATTTAACCATAGTTTGTGATTCTTCTCAACAACAAAGAAAACACCAACTCAATAAAAGTGTGTTTCTCTTCATCCTGTTTTCTCCTCCCTAACCTTGTGAACATCATTCCTGCACATATCTTTAGACCTGATCCCCTGCCTTTGGACTCCTGACTATTTTTCACCATCTCTGCTCTCCACTTTCCTCTCATAAGTTTGCAGAGCAACAGTCTGATGAATGGGTTGTGTTGTTTTACAAAGGTCACTAAGAAAGATCTGCCTATGACGGGTAAGGGGAAGATATCAAGTGAATCCTTCATATCATTTCAGCTATTAATCAGGAAAAAGGACATGAAGAACGGATAGGTACCCATCTGAGGCCTGTGAGTAGAGGCCTCACTGTTGAGAGAAAGGTCAGTGTACCAGCCATGAGAACAGATACAAAGCCAGTGCTGTTCCTAAACTAGTTCTGCAACCTCGGACAAGTCACTCTGGACCCTCAATTTGTCAGAAGAATTCTAGTCCAAATGATCGCTAGAGGTCCTTTCCATGTCAAATAGATTATATTCTAGGATGCTAAGATTCTAAAATAAGAGTCACAATAAAGCATCATAGATAAAAATATGGACCCAGAATGCCTGGGTACAATTCCCAAACCCAACACTTAGTAGCTGAGGACACTGGACAAATTCCTTAACCTCTCTACCCCTGCTCTTCCTTACAATTGGGATAATAACAGTACCTAACTTATAGGGTGTTGTGAGGGCTAAATCACTATATGTAAACTCATAAAATAGGATCTCATACATAATAAGTACTTTTAAGTGTTCCTATTACTATAGTTACATGATAAGAATTTCATAAAATATATCAGCCCAAAGAGACAGTACCAAAACTCAGTATCTTATGACACTGAGGCATTATGAGTCATAAACAGAAAGCAAGGCCCAGAAGTTTACCTTTTTCTTACGATTTCCGCTTTCCCGCTGTACTGCCTTCATTAGATGCACCAGCCGATCTACAAACGTCTGCTGGGCAGCCAGCAAAGAACGCATAACTCTGACAGACTTATCACCCTGAAGGGATTCAAAGGAACGGGAGATGAGTTCTATGTAGCATAATGATCAGGGTTTCTTCAATAGCATGTGTGATCTTTACTTATTCTCTAATAGCTGCAAACCTCAATATAAAGTGAAATTGAAAAAGATTAATTATCTTGATTTAGAGATAATGAGAAACCTATCTTAGTTAAACCCCACCAACTCTTCCACAGATGAAAATTATCTGAGCCTTCAGCGAATACTACAGTCTATTAAAAGTAGCACTTCTTTTCACATACAACCATGTAACAAGATAGAATTCACTCATCCAAAATGCATTCACTCACTGATTTAGTTACTATCTGGAAGCCGATGATGTCTTCATAAATGTGCTGGGCATGTGGCAGAAACAATATTATCTTCAAGAAACTAAAAATCTACTAAAAAAAGGAAACTACTCAAATAGCAACATAATACATGCTTGCTTAGTAAAATATACGTCATAAAAACTAAATGCCTCTTATAAAGTCTTATGAAGCGATTCCCTGTTCATAAAACACTGGAAAATACATCTTATCATTTAATCTTCCCAATTATGCAAAGGGCAGCTGGGCAAATATTATCATGCTCATTTCGAAGATGAGGAAATTTAAGCTCAGAGAAACTGAAATTTCTTCACAGGATGGCAAAGGCTGTCAGTGATAGACCTGAGATGAGACCAGAGGACCAACTGCTTATTTGCCAACTGGTTTGATGTAGAGAAGCTCTGAACTCTGTGAACTAAGTTTAGTCTCAAAGAGTTCAGTACGATGTGATTTAAATTTTTAAGAACATGGAATAGGAAATAGATAAAAGATGCTATGAAGTAAAACACTTCTTTAGCAAATCACAAATTAACGTTGTGAGTTTTCTTTTCATTGCCCGTGCGCCCTCTGCTGGCTGAACTGCGACACTGCTTTAAGAATCACAAGAATACCTGGGGAGAAATGGCTTTACAAATCTCTAGAAACTGTTTAAGAAGCAAAAATATAAGTTACATAGGAAGTATCTGCAATATGACCATTATCCAGAATATTACCATTGCCAGATTTCTGGAAATGTACCTAGTCTTGATAAGAAAAACAGAAAACAGAGAGTGAAATGAAAAAGGAAAGCTTTGGGTATTTTTGTTGCATGTATAGGTTTATTTCATTAAATCAGGGGTCAACAAACTTTCTGTAAAGGGCCCACAATAAGTACTTTAGGCCTTGTTGGCCATAAAGTTTCCATTCCAACTATTCAACTCCTATTACAAACTCATAAAATATGGATCTCATACATAATAAGTACTTTTACAATACTGTGTATAAGTGCCTATTACAGGGCAAAAAAGGCCATAAACAATATAAAAACAAATGAGGATGAATATGTTTCAATAAAATTTTACTTATGAAAACTGAAATTTGAATTTCACATATCACAAAATATTATTCTTCTTTTGATTTTTTTCAACCATTTAAAAATAGAAAAACCATTCTTAGCTCACAGACATACCAAAACAGGCGACAGACCAGATTTGGCCCAGCCACTGTGCTTGCTAACCCCACTACCAGTTACCTTCAGCAATGCTTGGCTGAATCGTCTCATTACATTCAAGTACATCTCATGGGTCTTTGGATCTCTCTGCTGAGTATCCTGATCTTCACATTCCACTATCACATACCTAAAATATATGTTAAGTCATGTGAATTGAAATAAAATTCAGATTCATTTTGTAAATGTACTTTTCCATTAAAGCAGATTAATTCACATTTGCGAAAATAACTGGGAGTAACGAAACACATTTTATCATCACTCTTTTAAAGTGGAAAATTAAGGAACAACATATACAACCATCTATGAAAGGTAAATTGATAATAGTAATGCCTTAATTTGTACAAGATCCTAGATTTTCTAAAAATTGTCACATCAAAACAAGCATTTTCTCCTAATACTTTACAAGGTACACTGAGCATTAACATCTTCAGAAATCATCTATACTCATGTCCCTACTAAGTAACTCAAGAACAAGAATATTTTCATAATCTATGTAATATAATACTTTTGATATTACATAAGGATTTTCCATTCTGTAAACTACTCTGAAGCTACTTCTCTTATTAACATACTTCTGAACAAGGAATAAAATTTTTAATTGATTTTTCCTTTCCCATCCAATTTCCCCATTTCTTAAATATCCACATATAATCTTCAATTTTTCTACCATAAAATTGCGGTTTTAGGGAGTTAAAGAAAGTTAAATATTTTCTTAAACCTAAACCACTTACACAATTACAAAATTATAAACAATGATCTAGATTAGATCTTAAAGATCATCTAACCCAGTGTCTCTAACTGTTCTGATGGGAACAAGCCACAGAAAAGAACAAATTTTATATCACAACTTGGTACACATAACCACATGTACACATAAATGCTTAAAACTGAAAAAAAAGTTTCAGATAGCAATACTCAATGAACAATATGTTTATATTTGCTATTCTGTTCTATTTCATTACTGTTTAAATAAGAAATACTAGATTGTGAACTGTTAAATTGATTTCAATGGATCATGATGTGTAGTTTAAAAAACACAGATCTACACCAATCTGCTTGTTTTATCAAAAGCAAAACTTAGAGAGATCGTGTCTTGCCCATGGTGGCACAATTAGTTGACAGTAGAGCTGAGATCAGAACCCAGGATTTTGGCCTCCTAGGCCAGAATTCTTTCTGTTCTACTAAGCTTCCTCTCACTGTCTTATCTTTAAAAACTACATGAAACTTCAACCTCCTTAACTCATAATGTTCCACAAATCTCAAGTCACAGCACTTGTTATTTGCCTTTACGCTATTTCTGAGAAAGAGTATATTCAGCCATCAAGAAGGTAAACTCCGTGAGAGCAGAGAGCTTCCCTGTCTTGTTCACACTATACCCTCAGCACTTACATGCCTAGCTCGTAATACTCAATGTATTACTGTTGAATGAATGACTCCAATCTCCTGAATTTAATGACTACTCAATGTTGATAATTCTCAAATATGAACGTACTTCCCTTTTTTCACACTTAAGGTCTAATTTTGCATTTCCTTATGTGGCCTGCTTTCACACTTATCCACCCTAATTTTCAAGCACCAGACCCCCCTTTCAAGATACTGTTTGTCATTTTGTCATTTTTAACTGAACATGTGTAAAACTGAACATACGAAATGACTTATTTTTCTATCTCCATTGAAAGTACTATCGATATTCCAGGTATTTGGGCTGGAAATTCTCAAGTAGCAGGGTTCACAAACTCAAGTTTTCTCAAAAGTCAGGTAGGAAACATCAATGTTAGAATCACTTGACTACAAGAAAAAAGAGCTGAGGCTGTAGCCAAACCAGAGAACACAAGGCCTACCCAAAACTGTCATTGGCCCTTTGTGTTTAATTTGTAGTCCCTGCATTTAGAGTCAAATTCAGCTCACACTCCCTCCCTCAAACACCTGTACTCAATTAGTCCCCACAGCCTGTTGACTTTTTCCTGAAAAATGCATCTTATGATGGTTCTGCACTACTAGCCAGCTCTATCTGGAATCAACCAGCAGACACCTCTTACCTGGCTTTCCAACTATTAAAAAAGAAACTCCTCATTGGTCAATGCAATCATCCTGAATTTTTCTTCTTTAAACTACTGTCATTGTCTCCCATCTATATTAACAAAAACATCAGTGGTTCCCTCTTTTCTACTATTTTAAAACACTTTCTACGGCCCCAACTTCTGGTTCAAACATCCACTAACCCTAATTTATGCATTCAAACTCCAGTCAGGTCACCCCCCAAAGCAACCCTCACATGCACCCATTTTGCTTTTGCTCATGTTGCAGTTGCCACCCAGAAACATGTTCCCATCGCCATCTTTCCATATTCCAATCAGCCTTCAAGTACACATGACATACCATCTCTTCCAGGAAGTCTTCACAGACCCTAACAATTTCTTCCTTCTTTGACTTTCTAGAATAGGCATGGCCTCTCACACAACTTGTGCTGATAATGTTATCTTGCTTGTCACTGTTTCACATGTTAAACTCCTAGCTCCCGACATAGGTTATAAAGAAACTGATGCCAGATGCCATATCTCAAAAATTTTCAGTAGCCCCTGACACACCCAATATAGTCTTATACACAGAAATATTTTAAAGGTTGATAAAAGTAAGAGCTCTCCTCTCCTGACTTCCCAGTGCAACGCTTTGCCATAATAATAACAGGTGTTCTAGAAGTTCCCAGAGTTGAATAAGCTAGAATTTTCTGTAAAGTGGTATGAGGAACTGAACCATGACACTATATCGACCATATCATGTTCACAAGAAGAGTTCTAAACTAAAAATTCACGAAGGTATTCTTGAATCTTGAATCAAGAAAGCTTTCTAGAGCCATCGGACACATATGACTATTTAAAATTAAATTAATTAAAATTAAATTAAAAAATTCAGTTTCTCAGTCACACTACCCACATTTCAAGCACTCAGTAGCCATATGTGCAGCATTGTAGATTATTTCCATCATTGCAGAAAGTTTCATTGAATAGCTCTGTTCTAGATGAATAAGCTAAGAAGAGTTACAATAAACTCATATTTCCTATTCATGGCATTCCAGGATATTTGGTC
Organism: Equus quagga; assembly: GCF_021613505.1. Lineage (NCBI taxonomy): Eukaryota > Metazoa > Chordata > Mammalia > Perissodactyla > Equidae > Equus > Equus quagga. The sequence goes on from NC_060275.1 coordinate 32,439,806, forward strand.
ATTTCAGAACACCACCTAAGAATGTCAGACAGACAGTGATTCTAAACTAGAAAACCGGCAATACAGTCCTATTCAAATCTAATCCATATCCTTCTAACCTTTAAAGTCCTTGACAGTCTCCATCACTTTAGTATATCCATTGTCTTTTCCCTGTGCTTACAGAGCAAACTCATTTCCAAATGAGCAATACAGAACACAGATAACCACAATATATAGGCTCCATTGCTATCTTCAGGTCTCCTTGACCAAGTGAACACAATGGCCCAGTTATTGCCTGTGATTGAGGGTATATGTTGATGCTCATGATAAAGGTCAAGTATCAAACACCTCTCAAAATCACTCAAGCCAAAGTTCTGCTGCAAAGAGAAAGTCCATCTAAAACAAAGATGGCAGCATCATCTTCAACGTGAAGAACAAATTTAGATCAAGACTAGAAGACCTAGGTTTGAATCATTCTGAACTCTCTGTTCACAGCAATAAGCTGGGTTATACACAGCACTCTAAGGTACTCCCTTGAAACTTGCCATCTTCAAGTAGAAATGCAGACAAAACTGTCCAGGCACCTATTGTAAGATGACGTCAGTGGGCTACCTGCTTCCTGGCCATTTCATTTTGTGGGTAAATAACCTTTATTACCTTGAAAGGTCTTAAAAGTTATAGAAAAACATGTCAAAGCATCCAAAGTTTACTTTCAATTTCAACATACTGGAATAGCTATAAAAATAAAAAACTGGAACGATTTATAGATCCTGATGCCAAACACTTTACAGATTGAGACTATAACTCCCCTCTGAGGCTTAAAAGGTTGACACTATTCATTTTAAAAGGATTGTCTGCACAACTATAGGCCCCTAAGGATTCAGCTATAGCAGGAATCCCGTTTACATTACTGGAAAGGGAACAAATGAAAAAGGAAAATCAAAATGTTCAAAAGGAAACAGCACAATTAAAATTTATATTGTAATACATTTGTTATAAAAGAGTAAGCTTAACAGTGAAATGCATTTAAATTGTTACACTTGATTAATATTTTTATACTATTCTGTGCATGTTCAAAGGAAGAGAATGATCATTTTAAACCAACTATTTGAAATTATTACCCATATTTTCATCCTACAATCACAAAAGCAGTGTGTACCAAAGTCAGAAGTCCACATCAATAGCTTTTTGCCCCAGGAGTATTTCTGAATATGTAATATGTAGACTGTAAATATAGGAAAAACACTTACTCCTCAGAGAATGAAAAGACATAGTACAAGCTACTGCTTCAATGAATCACAGAAATAGTGGAAAAACACAAATCAAATCTAAATTTGATGGAATGCTTATAAGACTGGGAGCTGGGGGTGCACTTCGTTTCTTATCTACGGAGAAAACAAAGTGCTCTTTCTGAACAAAAACTATTGCCTTGTGGGAAACTGCTCATCTAACAGTTCATCTACTGTTCGGCTGCTTTCAGAATGGTTTAAAAACTCTTCCTCCTTGAAATAGGAGATCAAAGATTCTATCATAACTAATTTCAGATTTTACAATGAAATCTGGTATGGTCAAAAAAATACATAATTTTAAAATACCACATAATCAGTATATTGCACACACAGCTCTTATAATACTGACTACTCTAGACTACAAATTGTCAGCAAGAAAACTTTTCATGAATATTGCAATGAAATAAAAATACCTATAAAGGAATTCTTAGTAAATGATTTAAAAATGTGTAAAATCTTAATTTTAAAATACCTAAGAAGCTTATAAGTACTTACTTAAAAACTCAGTAACATGCTCCATACATTTTTTTCATTTCCTTTTAAATATTTACCTAGATTTTCATCAAGAAATATTTTTCCCTAACACCAGTCAATAGACATGCACTTAAGAATTCATATTGGAATATGTAGAACATTAGGAAGCAAGAGGTTTCATTAAAAGGCAATAGCCATTTGGCAATATGAGAAGTTCCAAGTAAACTTTTGAAAGCAAAAATGGTGATTAACAACTACCCAAAAGATTTTGTGGGTATATTTTCAAGGACACACTGAAATTTAATGTGAGGGAAATGTAGTTTTATGAGTATTATATTAAACTGCTAAAGTAAAAGTAAGGAACTATTTCTCTTTCCACTACTAAGGGCAACAGAAAAAACAAATCACAGGTTTCAAAGAGAAGAAAAAGCAACATTTAGTTAAGATTGTTGATAGCAGTTTTCCTTAGAGAACGATAAAGACTAAAACTAAACAATTATTTACTATGTAAGTAATGAACACCCGTGTTTGTTAAAAGTTCCTCCGAGTTCGTTACCTATTTCTGGGCTACAGGGGCAGTGTCCAGAATAATGCTGTGTTTGGAGAGCGGGAGAATGAAGGTAAGGCTTGATCTGACCTGCAGCACAGTTTCTCTAAACTCAGTCTGAACAAGATAATATTTTGTTTAATTTCTTCATGGAAAGCAAAATGCCTCATTATTCTTCAAAAATACTGAACTTTCAGAATGGACATCTATTAATTTGTACTGTTTAAGTAAACACAGTAAATTGAGTAAGACCAGAGATCATTTCCAGAGTTGAAAAATATCAAGTATATCAAGAAGTTTAAAGTGTTCTCTCAAACCAAATGTACAGAAGACTTCCAGGAGGGCTGACCCAGCTGGCTCTGTCCTTTGTCTGCTCTGTAAACTGGTTAAGGCTCTCTTGTCTAGTGTTTAATCCTATTGCTTTCTTTTATTGAACCAAAATATTTCTCATTATGGCTTAAGCTACTCATCCATTATGCTTTAGAATTCTGTGACAGATAAAGGGAGCCATGCTTCATATTAACTGCATCTCAGGAAGTCAGCCTCTCTGTGCTTTAGTTTATCTCTTTCCTGCAACTCACTCAGGAAATCTGTTCTCATGTAAAATAGAGATACTTATACTTGCCCTGTTTAAGGGACAAATGAGATAAGGTCCCGGGAAGTCCTCTGTAAATAGCAAAGTGCTAGATAAATGATCTAATCTTAGTTCTGGTTCTACCTGGTCAGTTACATCATGCCTCTACCTTAGTTTCCTCATCTATGAGATAAGTAACTTCAAATTCCAACTTTCTATTTTTACATGATTCAAATGTTTTGGTAAATACTGTGAAAATACACATTCTTAAAGGACTGTGACTGTATCATATTTACACTACTTAATAGGGTGAAAGCAAACAGATATCAAACTGAAAAAACCCATGACCTTACCCCGTTTTTATCTTAGATCCTGGAAGTTATTGACAGAGAAACACTGGTGCAAACAAGCATTGCCATGAGAACAGTTGTAAAGGGATACAGCTGGATATAAACACTGCACTGAGGCTTTTGATGATTGATCATACCTTATTTTAAACTGCCTTCGTGTTTACATATGGGAAAAAAATAGTCCTAAAGAGTGACAAGAAAATAAACAAGAAAATTATTTCACATACCAGTATAAATAATTAGCCAGTGTTGAGTTTTTGCAGGCTCTTGATATCAAGAAGGTACAGAGATCTTGCTGAAAGAATTAAAAGACATGTATATATATTATATTACCATCTGCTATTAACAAGGAGGAAATAAGATAATCTACATTTGCCTATCAGTTTGCATCTATGTATCTTATGTCACAGATCAGATTTTCACGCATCCATCTATCCCTCCATCTCACTATCCAATATTCATTCTAAACCAGGCAACATATGAGAGGCTAAGGACACCATGGTTCCCAGATTTTCTTGTCCTACTGTAAGCTTAACATTTAGTGGAGGAGAAAGACATTAAAGAAACAGTCATAGGGGCCGGCCCAGTGACGTAGTGTTAAGTTCACATGCTCTGCTGGCGTGGCCCAGGGTTCCTGGGTTTGGATCCCAGGTGCAGACCTATGTGCTGCTCATCAAGCCATGTTGTGGCAGCATCCCACAAACAAAATAGAGGAATGCTGGCATAGATGTTAGCTCAGGGCCAGTCTTCCTTACCAAAAAAAAAAGAAACAATAATAGAAATAATTTAGGTTGGGAAGTCAGACAAGGCAGCAATGAGGACATGAAATTTAGGCAAGACCAAAATGACAGTAGGTATAAAGGCCCTGAACTTGACTGTTGAAGCAATTTTAAAAAGGCTCAATGTAGCTAAAATATAATGGACACTAAAGTAAGGGAGGCTGAACAGATAGGCAAAGATCAAATTGTGCAAGACCTTTAAGGTCACACTATTGAGTACAGATTTTATTTTCAAAGCAACAGATATTCAACCAAAGATCTTAAGCAGGAGAGTGAGATGATCTGATTTATATTGTATGAAAATGACTCTCGTTGCTCTGAAAAGTACTGACCTGAGATCAGTTAAGATGCTATTATAGTAGTCTAGAAGAGCGAACAGTGAGAGTAGAGATGGAGAGAAGTAGACAGATTCTAAAACTACTTTGGAAGTATTAATAGGACTTGCTGGTGAAGAGGAAGTAGGAAGGAAAAAAAAATTGACAGTAACTCCAAAATTTATGAATTTAACAAATGGGTTGATTTGTTACATTACAGATGGAACTTCCAAGTGAGGGACAGGCTAGTGTGGGGAGAGTTGTATTCTGAAATATTAAGTTTGAAATGCCTGTCAGATATACAATGGAGATTAAGTACGTATTTGGATATATGAATCTAAAACTCAGATGAGAGAAATGTGCTAGAAATATAAATTTGAGTTTATCGGTACAGCCTGGGGCAAGAGTATAAATTGAGAACAGAAGAGGACCCTGAGGAACATTAAGATGTCAAGCAGCAGAGAAAGTGCTGACAAAGGAAACTGAGAAGGAACAGCCAGAGAGGAGAAGAGAAAACAAAGGAGGTACAGGATCATCTAAAACACAAGAGTTAGTTTTCCAAGAAGGGAGTCATTTACTTTGCTGAGATGAACTGAAACGTATGTGCAACCACACATTAAAGTCATTTACTTCTTTAGCAAAGTATGTTTTAATATAATGATGGGAAGCAAAGTCAGGATGATGTGGATTAAAGACTGGAAAGAAAAGAAAGAGGGGTCAGTATGTGCAAACAACTCCTTTGAGAAGCTTGATCACGAAGGGAAATAAGAAAATAAGGCGCTGTTTCAAGGGACGTGGTATTAAGGGCGAGTTTTTGTTTCGTCTTCTCTTTTTCATTTCTGAATTTTTAAGATGTGAGATACTAACACCCACTTGAATATTTCTATCAGGAAAAGAAGAGAGCATATCTTTGAAGGGAGTTATATTTCTTCTGTGTAAGACAACAGAAAGACAGGATGGGAAGGCATTCACGTCTGTAAACCAGGTGATGGGAAATTGAGGCCATTCTTACCTAGCAGCTTCTACATGTTTCCATTAAGAATGAGGCAGATCTGTCATTTGGAGGTTGGAAGGCAAGGCATGAAGAACAGAGAAGAAAAGTTATGGAAGAGACACTGCAGAGCGGGGAGGACAATCCACTTAGTGCCCAGCTCACGTCTGTGATCATGAATTTATAGTGATACCAACATACTAGGCCATGCGCTTTTCTTTAGTAATATTCAGGCATAGAGAAATTAGGTAATTAATTAGGCTTATCAAGGGGTGAGATTTTGCTGGAGGAACTGAAAGTACTATTAAAAGAATGATTAAAATGATGAGCCATGGGATAAAAGCTATATTCAGAGGAAACCAAATATTGAAGGGGGCTGATGAACACAGAAAAGGGTAAAGATCAATGGATTCGAAATTTCAATGCAACAGGAGCATTTAAGAAAGTAAGCTAGAGTAATACAAGACTGTTATCACATAGCAGATACATCAGTGCTTTCAGAGGTAGCAGGAATCTTATCTGCAATTCTAGAGTAAAATCTTAGCACCACATTTTAAATGTAAAACATTTAAAAACCCAATAAGGAAACTCGTCAATCAGAAAGCCATAACACAATGCTGAATCCATGAGTTTAACAGGTAGAATCTAGGCCTAAAGTTTATCTGACTATATAAGAAGGACAGTATACTTTTACATAATGATGTATATATTTAAACAGAAAATGCATGTGTCTCATTTAGACACTATGCTTTTCTCATTAAAAAATTATTTACAGGGGCAGGCCCCGTGGCCGAGCGGTTAAGTTCCCGGGCTCCGCTTCGGTGGCCCAGGATTTGGATCCTGGGCACGGGCATGGCACCACTCATCAGGCCATGTTGAGGCAGCGTCCCACATGCCACAACTAGAAGGACCCACAACCAAAATATAAAACTACGTAGTGGGGGGATTCAGGGAGAAAAAGCAAAAAAAAAAAAGATTGGCAACCGTTGTTAGCTCAGGCGCCAATCTTTAAAATATATATATATATATATTTACAGAGCATAAATAGAGAAGAATTAAATTTAAAAACATTTGTGAAACAGGTGACATGTCTTATCAATTTTTAAACTCAATTTGTATAAGCAATATTTTAAAATTTAAAAACAATTAGAATAAAAAAATGCGCTTTAGGCAAAAAGAAAATGATCTCATATTGAAGTTCAGAGATATAAGAAGAAATGGTGAATAGGGATACAGCTAAGTACCTCTAAATAATTACTGATTGTCTACAATAACAACATCATCTAATTTGGGAGTTAAACAAGACAGAACTAAATCACTGGATAAAAATTACATACAAGTAGAGATGTGTACTTGTTTTGGAGAAGGATAATACTGATTATGCCAGACTTACAGTTAAGGATAGTTGTTAAAATATCTAGTATAACCAGTGAAAGAACTGGCATGGACAATATAACCTCCAAGCTGTGGGTGGAGGGATGGGGAGGAGAATCCAGGCAAATACAGACAAGAAGAAAAAGACTAGAAAAAAATAAAAGAAAGAATAGAAAGTATCAAGGAAGATGGTGATCCTTCATAAATAAAATCCAATAAATAAATCCAAATATACCCTAATCACAATAAAAACAAATGGTGTAAAAGTTCCAGTTAAAAGACAGAGGGGGGCTGGCCCCGTGGCTGAGTGGTTAAGTTAGCGTGCTCCGCTGCAGGCGGCCCAGTGTTTCATTGGTTCGAATCCTGGGCGCAGACATGGCACCGCTCATCAAACCACACTGAGGCAGCGTCCCACATGCCACAACTAGAAGGACCCACAACGAAGAATATACAACTATGTACTGGGGGGCTTTGGGGAGAAAAAGGAAAAAATAAAATCTTTAAAAAAAAAAAAGACAGAAGGTTAAACTGATTAAAAAACAAAATCTAGCTATATGATATCTTCAAGAGACAAACCTAAAATACAAAGCTACAGAAATATTGAAAAGAAAGGATCAAAAAGTATACCAGTGCATACTAATCAAGACAAAGCTATATGAATATCAGACAAAACAGACTCTAAGGCAAAGAACATGATTAGATATAAAGAGGGTTACTAAACAGTCATAAAAGATTCAATTTACTTGAATGTACCTAAAAAAATAGCTTCAAAATATTTCATGCAAACGCCAACAGAAATACAAGGAGAAATTGATAATTCCACCATTATACAGGAGGAATTTTATCCTAATTCTTTCAAAGATCGAGCAGGAAAAAGCAGCAGCAAGGGTACATAAAATTTCAACAATACAATTAATAAGCTGGCCCTAGTGACATCTGTACAATGCTGTACCCAACGATTGGGGAATATATTTTCTTTTCAAGAACCCATGGAACTTATGAAAAATGACCATATTGGGGCAATGAGATTAACTGAGTTTCTATCTTCTTTCTAACATGTTGCCAGATATACATAGTGGTTTCCTGAAACTCCAAGAAAAAAGGGAAAGGGAAGAGGAAGAAAATGAGACACTCCTCAGGTATCAGGGAAGCGACAAGGATGTTGGTATGTCAAGCCGTGATATGAGGAGAGGGAACTCAGCTCGGCTGGATAGCACCTTGACATCTCTAGACGCTTAATTGTTTCGGGCTACCCCAAGGGTAACGACTGCTTGCCCAGTATTATTACTCCACTGGGGGCAAGGGAACGGGCGGGGAGCTGCACTCAAGATGATCCCCACTGCTTTCCAGGATAGTGTGGATTACCTGAACCCTTTAAAGAACTATTCAGCTGAGAAAAAGGTAAAATGACTTAATCATTGAGGAACAACAGACAAGTTCAGCAGTCACAAAAGAAATATTAGAAATATATAAAACTTTTAATTTTAGCCTAGAAGTTTTGAGTGTGTAAAACCATATTCTGAACATAACTTTCAGAATCCAATCACCTCACACAATCTTCAGTGTAAATCAGCCTGGTTCAAGCCACCAGAAAGTCTCACCTGGATTATTTCAATAGCTTCCAAGTAACAGTTACTTGATCCCGTGACCTGTAAGGCCCTGCGAGGCTGATCTCCTGCTCTCTCCCTGATCCAGTCTTCCACCACGCTCCCTTTCGCTCACTCCCCACCCAGGCACAGTGGCCTCTGTTGTTCCCCAAAGACATAGGTAAGCTCTGGTCTTAAGGCCTCTGTACTTGTTGTCCCTTCTTCCTGAAATGCTCTTCCCCTACTTTGCCACATGGTTGTTCCCCCACCTGCTTCATCTTTACAAGGATGCTATTTTTCCAGGGAGGCCTTCCTTGACCAATCGTTTCAAAATTGCAAACACTGAATCCTACCCCAACACTCTCTATCATCCTTCTCTAATTCATTTTTCTCCATAGAAAATACAGATCATTCTCTCTTCGACTATACATAAATATTACTGACTATCACCCACCCAAAAACTGGAATGTAAGCCCCATGAAGACTCAAGTTTTGACAGTTTTGTTCTCTACTGCATCATCCCCAGCATCTGGTACATAATAAAAGCTCAAAAAATAAGTGTGAGTGAATGAATTACTGAATCAATAAATCAGCATCTTACCTTTGAAAGGGCAAAATAATTAAACTGGAGGTGAATGCTTCCTTAAAGGACTCCCCTAAGGATTCTATCATCTTGTAATTTAAAATTCTTTTTTCAATATTTTCTATGATAGTAAGAGGCAGGCAAACATTCAAACTTTGGTTAACAGTTAAGAGTGAAAACAAGAGTCATTCAGCCATCAACATTAACTCCTAAAATTTGACTAAAAGCAATGTATATACGTTAGAAAAATCAACTGAACTTTCAAATATCAAAGCATGTATTATATGTTTTCAACATCAGGAGTGTGAAATATTCTCCTCAAATTAGAAGTCTTGGGGAGAAATTCAACAATACGTACTGGATCAGCTTCTGCAATGCACTTCCAAATGTACTTTTCAGAGCAGCACTAGCCAAATAGACTGTTTTACCTTAAAAATTAGCCTACTTATCTAAAAGGACTCAACAATTTTCTGTAAGAGTTAAAAACAGCTGCTTAATATATGATCCCTAGTAGCAAAGTCATACATTTCTACAATGTAATCACACCGACAATTACAGTAGTGTTCATAAATATGTTAACAATAAATATTCCTGTTTTCTTAATAAAATATTTAAGCCCAGTTTATTTTCACATTGCATATGAATCCATTTATATGCCCGAAGCACCAATAAAATGCGTTGAATTGAGGATAATCTGGCACTTTTTACTGAGAGGAAAAGTCATAAACATGCATCATAAAACAAGTTATTTAATAAAGTTGTAATATTTAGTTTATTAGTCAAAATCAATGTTTAAAAGACTAACATAAAATGTTTATCTGGTGAGATCTCCTAAAGGAAACCTGGAAAGCTTTGTACTCACCTCCAGACTTTCACCATCTGGACCTTCTTTTGTTTTAGATGCAGGAGGAGGGGAAGACACCGCAGGAAGGGGGCTAGTTATAATCTGGGAGCTGAAAAGATAATAGGAGATAGCACGGATATGAAAAATTTTCTGTCTATAATAGAAGATACACATTTTTTTAGCACAGTTGACCTCACTTGTGTCTGGTTAAAGCACCACTTCCTAAGGTATGCTCTGTGCAACACTGAGTCGCATCATGCTCTGGAAAAAGAGGCTCCATAGTTAAATAATATGGGTAATGAATAGCCTCTTGGAGATTTTTAAGTGTAAGTTTGCATAGTAAAAGGTTTTTTTTTTTCTTTTTCCTGCTTTATTTCCCAAACGCCCCCGGTACATAGTTGTATATCTTAGCTGCAGGTCCTTCTAGTTGTGGGATGTGGGACGCCGCCTCAACGTGGCCTGATGAGCGGTGCCATGTCCGCGCCCAGGATCTGAACCCTGGGCCGCCGCAGCAGAGCACACAAACTTAACCACTCGGCCACGGAGCCAGCCCCTATTAAAAGGTTTTGAAAAATAATGTAGTTTAAAAAGAAGCCCATTTTACTGTAAACCCAAATATATTTTCCAAATATATTTGGCCACAAGACCACCATCACCTCTTTATCTTTTTAAAAAACACACAAAAATTAGTGACCAGCAGACCATAATTTGAGAAATACCAGGTTACAGTTTACATCCGGTCATGAAATCCTAGACTTCTAATAAGACGTTCTAGGTGGCATAAGTTAGGAGGAAAGTAAACCAGCATGATTAGAGACTGAGGACTCCAAGGTACAGTGGGAAAAAAACCTAAGGGGTCTCTTCTCTTAAAAATAGAAAAGTCGAAAGCAGCCTAGGGAAGAGAAAACGATTTTTCTTGTTTTTCAGTTCTTCTCCAAATGAAACATAAAAGATAAAAAACAGTACTATCATAAACATAAAAAAAATTCAGAAATACATCTTGATAATTGAAATAATTGGACCGACTCAGGAAATCTGAATTCTAAACATCATTCTGGGGGATTAACGAATCTCATGACCTTCACAAAACAATTTTATAACCACTGAACCTTAGATTTCTAACCCAAAAGTTCCCATTTATCTCAAACTTGAAAATTTTATGAAGAGTAAAATGGCAAAGTAGAAAGAACGTGGGCTTTGGAGTCAGCACTACCATTTGCAAGATATAAGACTGTGGGCAATTTACTTAACTTCTTGCTAAGTACTTTATCTCGAAATTAGGGATGTGAATACCTATCTCAGAGGATTACGGTAATGAGTTAATACATGTGGACCACCTCACAGTGTCTGTTACAGAGGTGGGAGTTGTTAACTGCTATTATTGTTCATCCCTGACTTTCAATTCAAGTTAACATGCTATTTTTTTTTCAGTATAACTACTAAAGAGATGAAAAGCAGTCAATAAAAATACAACTTTATAATAAAATATTTGAGTCCACTAACATGCCCCGTCCTTCATTTTATTTTCGCATGAACAGTAATAGTACCTAACACTGAGCTCTATGTGTCAGACACTTTTCTAAATGGTTTATGTGTAATTAACTCATTTAATCTTTCAACAACCCTTACATATCAGTTACTGTTGCTGTATCCCCATTTTTAAGATGAGAAACTGGGGCCACACAGAGAGTATGTAACTCACACAGAGCCAATATTTTAACACAGGTATTCTGACTCCACAGCCTGAAAATGCTGCTCTGTAAGATGGTAATTTGTATTCTCTGAGTGCACCTCCCTTATTCATTGGTAAAACTTGGAACTAAGTACCAACTAGGGTTTGGCACATTTGGGAAAAAAGGAAAGGAAGAAAGTTTGAAAAGGGAGAAAATTGTAAGATTTGAAAGTAAGTCCTCCCTGGATATCCATACCTATCTATTTCTGCAGAATTTATTCCAGAATTTGACACACTCTCTGACACTGAACCCTGACTATCCTTCTTGGTAGGTTCTAATCCATTCTTTATGTCATCAAAATTTTCATATTTGAGAGCCTGGACCAGCTGTAATAGGTACATCAACAAATCCTGGAAAAGAAACAAAAAATAAGCTAATATTAGAAAAACATGCAATATGATTATAGGCATAATTTATTCCTAAATACCAAGTTAACAATTTACTTTTATCTACCAGTCATCAGCTGTGTTACCTCTGGAGGGTTACTAGATTACTTAACCTCTTGGTGCCTCACTGGGTCCTCATCTGTAAAACGGACATAATCATAAACCTTAGAGATGAGTCACGAGGATTAAACCACGTCACAGAATAGCGCCTGGCACAAGGTAAGTGGCCAGTAAATGCTTTGTTTAAAGTAGTATCCAGAAAGCAAAGCAAGAAACAAAAACAAAAAAAGGATCAAGAGAGTTCACATAAAACTAAGAAATTGGGGAAGGATCCTTTTTTTCAGCAATAGATCAGATATTGGCATTTTACGTCTAAGATTAGATAAGAGACACCCAATTTTCAAGTTTTCAAAGATTTTCTGTTTTATAACCTTTTCTGGTTTTAAAAATCTTGTGGGGTTTTTTTGGCTGAAAGCTCAAGTTTTAGAGAATTTCAGTTGTTTCTTTACTGGAAAATCCCATAAAACAGGCGTTTTAATTTAATATTCTTGGTTAAGCGAAACGCTTACTTTCCTGCCAATTACCAATAATGGCTTGAAAAAAACAAACTGCTGAGCCTAAATTTTCCATACTTCTATTGACATTCAATGGGATAATTAGGACTTAAAATGTGCCAATAAAGTAGCTTTAACTTTTCTGAGTTTTCCCTTCAAGTAAAAAGATTCTTTAGGTTTAATGGTTAGGATGGGAAACATTTCCTGTCTTACTCTATAAATGTAGTTCTTAGCCATTCCCAAGGACTATTAAGAATATTCCAAAAATCTTACTTTTAAACAGAATTACAAACTGAAGAAACTCACAGAGCTGAAAAATATTTTACAAGTATCTATTATCTTCCAATTCCAATTCCGACTCACCTAGTTAGCCCCTTAAAACTCATAATTAGATCATTCTGAGACTTTGTAACTACTGATTCAATTTCAGTCTCATCATTAAGCCCACGAACGAGGTTAAATACCCTGTGAAAATTTCATGGCCCACTCTTTCCTTTCTTATTTGTAACACCTATAGCAATTGTAATTACTTGCTTATTTACTCTATATCTTTTCCACTTTTATATTATATATTTTATATTATAAACTCCATGAGGACAGAGACCACTTTCCCCTTAACTAATACCATATGTATTTTTTTCATAATTTTTTTCTTACACTGACATAGTCAACATTTTTATCATTACCCAAATACTGACAAAGTGCAATTAATACGCATGATTTTACCAGTAAATACATTTTTTTTTTTTTGAGGAAGATTAGCCCTGAGCTAACGTCTTCTGCCAATCCTCCTCTTTTTGATGAGGAAGATTGGCCCTGAGCTAATATCTGTGCCCATCTTCCTCTATTTTATATGTGGGATGCCTGCCACAGCATGGCTTGATAAGCGATGCATAGGTCCGTGCCTGGGACCCGAATCTGCAAACCCTGGGCCACTGAAGCGGAGCATATGAAGTTAACCACTGCACCACCGGGATGGCTCCTAAATATGATTTTTTCACAAAAAAATTAAATGAAAGGTTAACTGGCTTACTCTTATTCAAACATGTCAATGTCAGTGGCCAGGGAAATCAAGTGACTGTATCAGAGCACCTCTCGAGTGCTGTTTCGAAAAACCATTTTTTATTTGGAACAATACACATCTGATTTTCTATTATTTTATTTGAGATATGCAGCTCCAATTGCTACAGGAATACTTAAATGCTTTTTCTAAGAAAAAAAGTGTATTACATAACAGAAAACTGATCTAACTATGTAAGGACAAGTATCCTTCTGGGGAGGTGTGAGTTATTCGTTTCACTGCTAGCCTTCATTACCGAGGCATGCTTCAGAAGGGCTGCTGAATCTATCACCTGTTGTGTTTTCCCAATTATACAAAAGACTAACCACACGAAATCAAAATGGCGGCACTGTTATTAAATTCCCCAGCAAGGGGAAATTCAGGGGAAAACTTTTCTCTTTTTAAGTCACTCATCACCATCTGACTTGTTGGTCCATCTGGTATTCTATATTCAAACTAGACTTTCTTTCATTTGTACGAAAATGAATTAACTTCAATAGTAAATACAAAGTCTATTTGCTCATTACATAGTCACATCTTGAAAAATACAAAAGTCCTCCAAGCATGAACGACCTAAAGCATAAAACAAAAGAAAAATCAGGTTTTCATCTCAGGCTATTCAGTAAAAATCTCCCAAGAGTTACAAAATATTATCTAGATAGTGATCACCATTTTTCTCAAGAACAAGTTAATTCTAATGCTTGAGAGTGCAAATCCAAAGTCCCATGTCAAAACTCACTCCCCGACTGTCCCATTTCTTACTCAATTAGGAGTAGTTCTTCATATAGGCATTTAGTTAGAGAGACACGAGTTCTGATCTTGTCTCCCAGACACCTACATATAGCCTACACTCCTGTTAAAGTGAAATATTTTCTATTACTCCTGTACTGTTCAATCTCCTTGCCTTTGCTCATATTGCTCTCTCCATTTGGAACGTAAACTCATGTCCAACTGTCAAAATTCTATTCTTCCTTCAATGCCTATCTCAAATGCCACTTCCTCCTTAAAATCTAATAAGGAATCTCTCTCTCCTTTTGAGCCACACAACAGTACAAAATATCCCTTTAAAAAATCCCTAAATAGAAGAATATTGGCAAGTCAAATTCACAAAGGCATTAAAAAATTGAGTAAGATTTATTTTACAGATGTATGGCTGGTATAACATTAGGAAATCTATCAGCACAGATTTCATATATACTATATACTATATATATATCGATGTTTTTCAGATAGCATGAAGCAATACCTACAAAATATACCTACCTACTATCTACTAGAAGTACCAAAAGAAATCACTAAAGCGGCTAGATGAAAAAATACATATTACAACAAAAACACAGTTTTCCACATTTAACCAACAAACAAAAATAAGAGATAAAAGGGGTGAGGTAATTCATAACAGTAATAATAATTGTCAGATAATAAAATTAATTTTTAGAAATGTATAAGATTTTTATAAATTCAAAACTTGAATGAATTAAAAAATCATATATCTCTAGGAGGGAAGATTTAATATCATAATGATGTCAGTTTTTCTCTAATGTAAATATAAATTTAATGTAATTCCACTTAAGATCTTGGTGGAGTTTTAAGAAAATGACAAAATTATTCTAAAATTCATGGGAAGAATAAATATACAAAAATTATAAAGAATTACAAAGGGAGATTTGTCGAACCATATATTTAAAGTTATTATAAATCTATTGTAATTTTTTTTAAGTACAATATAAGCACAAAAATAGAAAACTTGAAGAGGATTATCAGCAAAACGTAAAAGGCACATATCTTTTGGCCCAATAGTTCCAATGCAAGCTATTTAGTCAAGAATATGGAAAAAAACATATACACTAGTCTGTTCACTAAAATACAGTCATAGCAGAAGACTATAACCTAACTGCCTACTGAAAGACTGACTGGTTAAACAAGTTATAAAACAAACTTGCAGTAAAATATTATGTTGCTGTTTAAAAAGAATAAGAACTACAGGTATCCATAAGGTCTAGAAACACAGTGGTTTTTTTTTATAGATTAAACATATCTTGACATCATTATGGACATTCATTTGCCTATGTTTCCAGACTTTATGGACACCGAATACATAAGTTGCTAATGTAGGGGAGGAGGACATTTCCTCTCCCCAAATGTGGGTTTGTCTGGCTGGAGAACGAATTAAATTCACATGAGACAGAATAGCAAGAGAAAATTAAACAAAGCTTTATGAGGAACCATGGCCCGGGGCCTTTCTTCCCGAAGGAAGAAAGGGCACCGAAGAAGTGGGGTGCACACAGTGGTTATATATCCCCAAACAGGGTGTTTCACATGTGATTGAAATGTCCCTTTTACAATAGTCACGAGGTTGCTCTGTCAGCACAGCTCTCGATGGAAACGGCAGATAGGTCTGCTGTCTCAGTGAGCGCCGCAGGGTGGCAGGTGTGTTACCTTGGGCTGGGGGTCACAGATGAGCCCCGCAATCGGTTCCCAGCCTAAAGAAAGATGCTTAATCTTTAAGGAGATGCCAACGTTGGGAGGGGGAGGGAAGTCAGTTACAGGAGGTTACCAGACTAGCACAATAAAATGCAGATTTAAGTCCTTGCCTTTGGTATTGATTAAGAGTTTTTAGAGAGAAGGTCATCTCCTTTCTTCTTCCTGGTACAGAGAGGGAGGCACCTTTTACAGATAGAGATTTACCTTACAAATGTAAACGTGTCCTAACAAAGGGCAAGTTCCACTCCTCAGAGCCTCCTTCCCTGTCCCAGTTTATCAAAAGCAATCAGCCTCAAATAATCCTGATGCCAAAGAGACATATCTTGGGGTGGCCAATTCCAGGTCCCCACACTAATAAGAAAATGTCCAAGATATACTGTTAAGTTGGCAAGTTTTTAACAGTATATACATAGTATAGAACACAAATAAATATTTGTGCTCATTTTTGAAAAGTGAGAAGTATATATACTATACATGCGTACGTACGCTTGCAATTTGCATAGAGAATACATGAAAGGATATGTAAGTGGCTACCCTTCTGGAGATAAGAAATGGTGGGAGGAGTAGGGCTGTTGCAAGGAATATTACTGTCTACATTATTTCTTTCATAATTAAAAAGGAAAGCAAATCAGAAAAAAAAGATGAATATTACAGCAAAGGAATAAAACAAATGCTGTGGGAGTAGGAAACAAAGGAAAATGCTGCTTGCTTCATGGGATGGTTAAGACAGGCTTCCCAAAAGTGATGAGATTTGGGCTGCAGCTTGAAGGATGAAGAGGATGAAGACTCCTCCATGCTGATGAAGTAACACACATAAGGGCATGGCTACTGGACAGACTATGGCATATTCAAGAAATCAGACTAACTGTACAAACATACAACACGGTATTTTCATTCAAGTTGCCCAAGATGTGGATATTTAGACAATGTGGCCTTTAATGTGTCTTTTGATGCTATGATTCTGATACCAAAAAAATTCTGAAGTTTTGTAAAACCATAAATACTCTAGTCCACAGATAATGCAAAAACAAGGGGATATTTTAAACCAATTAGGAACAAAAGGTACATGAATAATTTTACTATGAAATTTACATAATATAAATGTGCACTCTTTCTGCATATGTGTATAAGTAGTTTTCAAAACCTTGCCCCACAATTCTTCCTTCATAACTATCAAGTGACATAAGTAGCTACTGTCACTATTTTTTTGGATAGGAAACTGAGGTGAGAATAACGTATAGTGTTCCCAAAGACATATATAAAGGTACACAGAGTCAGAGGAAAGACAAAATTCAGATCTTAATATACATCTGAAGAATCAGTAGTAAAGAATTAAAAACCTTTTGTTTTAGCTGAGTATACATAATTCATTACTGAACTAAGTTCACAGAAAGGGAAATCAAGAGATAACTGCCATACTATTTACGCTATATCTCTAAAACCTCAATTAAAATAACTATCAATAGTTGAATCATATTTTGGAGTTTGGAACACATGCAATGTTTCTACCATTATCATCTATCTCATAATAAAAATTATAAAATGGTCTAAAAATAGTTCAGTATCTGCATGAACACTGATCACTCCAGAGACAACCAAATACCTAGCCTCTAAGCTTGGAAGGGAAGTGACGTCAGACAATCAAAAATGATGATTTACAATTTTTTGATTTAAATTCTGAACTCACATCCAGGGGCTGTCTGGACTACAGCCCAGAGGGCTTTATTTAAACTCTATGACTCATGTCAAACATAGATAGAGAATTAATGACTTAAGTGACATTTCTAATAAACATCAAAATAAATATTTCAATATTTCAAATAAACATTGTAATAAATTTTTTACTTGTGATATAGTAAAGACAACGAAAAAAGAGAAGATAATCACAATGCTTAGATTGCTTTTTGATAGGAGAGTGAAAAACATCCTATTCAGACAAAATTATACAACATCTGAGATTTGCCTCAAATAATCTAGTGGCAGGTAGGGGACAGGAAGGAGAGAGTAAATGGTGTTATAGATGAAACAAGACTGGCTATGAGTTGACAGCTGCTGAAGACAGGTAAATTCTATGTGAGCATTCACTATACGATGTACTTTAGTGTTTAAATTTTACTATAATTAAATATACACATGCACTATCAACCTTAAAATGCTGCATTTTGCTTCCTGATATTCAGATACCACTATGAATTCAAAAATGATTTATTTTTATTTTTAAAAAAAGGTCTTTGATAACAGCTGTTCTATGGGATCAGCATCGAGGCTTGAGAAGAGTCATCCCATATCCCACAAGCCCTAGGGGCTGGCACAAACTATTAGGTTATACTGGAGAACATATTCACTCTATAAAAATTAATAAGTAAAAACAAACTGCTGGATTAGTCTGCCTCATTAGGAATTACTAAAATTCAAAGTCCAGCAATGATTTGTGTCAACACAGAGTGTTCCTCCTTCCCTGGTGGCCTTATATGTATATAAATAGCCAGCATAAAGTTTGCAGTCCTTGCTTTCCAGAGGATTCAAAACCACCTTCAGAAAATCTACATAAACACCTAATTGTCAGCAGCTGAAAGTTTAAAGAAGGAGTTTGAAGGAGAATAAGATGACCATGCATCTCTCTGCTTTAAAGGCCCCAAGGTCTTTCCAAGGCTACAATTAAATGTGGCTTGTTGTATACTGACTGACGGAGGGGATCTGAATTATTCCCTAGCTGGTGCTGCATTAAACCATTTTTCCTTAGAATTCCTTTTTCCAGACACAGCAATACAAGCTCTGCTGCCAGGTAAATGTCCTGGGAGAGACTGTCCTATCACGTAACAGATCAGGAAGTAAGTTTTCATTTCACAGAGAAGTCCTTGGAGGAATATTTTAATTTTACTTCTGAAAACACACCTAGCATATCCTCTTCCCTTCTAAAATCTCTGTCTCTCTCTTTCTCTCTCTGTCACACACGCACACACACACGCACGCAGAGTCTATAACCAGTCTCTAGTTTAAAATGTGCCCAGTTGAGGAGGAGTAATGGATAATGTACCTCATCATCTGCCTGTCGCAACCGGGCAACAGCATAACGCCTCACTGTTGGATTGGTGTAATGGGAGGACAACAGCTCCAAGGAATCCTCTACATCCATTGGTTTCCATTTTCCCAGAAGTTCCAATGCCTGTTTGGCCTCCTGAGGTAGATCCCAATTAACACATTTCAAGAATTTTGTCAAAGCCTAAAATCAGAAAAGATTTTAAAATTAGAAACAAGAGGCCATTGCCTGGGCTAGGGAAAGTCAAGAGTGACGAGGCAGTTCCACTTGGTCCTGATGGCAGTCATACAGTCAATGGTAGACTCCTTGTGTAAACGCTAAACAAAGTTATACATATGATCCTAGAAAAACACTACAGGAGAGGAAAAAAAAAGCATGTTCCCTGTAACTCCACATTTCTCAGGCCAAACCACTTGCAGAACACTATGAATTTTTAAATTTGTTTTGACTTTTCTTCATTTTGCTTTTGTTATGTTAAAATACTGTATGCCTCATGGAAGTACTTAAGAGATGTCTCATGAAGCTGAGATGCCTTAGAGACAATCTTCATTTTACATCTATATGTGACACAAAATACTGCAGCCAATGGATGAAAGAGTCTGATGCCAAGTGAAGGCAGAATCCCTACGATTAACCCCACTCTCCATCACCTCCCCTAAGTCACTGGGTTTCCTAGAGGCTCCCACATGAGGACTCAAACTAAACTGAATATGTATGTCTCTCTTACACAGAGAAGTAACTATTTAAAAAGACAGACATTCAAAAAAAACTCAAAGAAACAAGAATAAAAACAGGTATATACAGAAGCAGCAGCAAATATTCTATGATCCAGCTGGCTGTAGCATCTTTCTGGAACCTCACTTCTGTAGATTGGTAGCATACGGAAGTTTTCACAAGACTGTCAGTTAAGTAGATTCATATCACTCATGGTTGCCTATGTAATAAATGCTCTTTTAAGAAAGGTACATAACTGTTTTTCATAAAAAGCAATCTCTATTTTAGGTCTCCCTACTGGTAACACTTTCCCAACTGAACCCAAGACATTTTCTTCTTTGTCTCCCTCTACAAATTCATCTCTTGAACAAAGCTAACTTTAAAATTTTAAATTCCTGCTCTGCCAAACTAAAATCTTTTCACGAGTCAACCAGTCAAGCTCTCAAGAAAACGTCCACTTGGACAACAAAACACAATTACTGTATAGTATGAAAGAAAACAAACCTTCATGCCCATCCCCTAATTTATTCTTGATTTTACTAAACTAAGAAAAAAAGGCACTGTGGAGATTACCTAGTCCAATGCTCAAATTTCATATAACCTCAGTTAAGCGCCTTGCCCATCACTACAAGTGGTTGACAATCTAGACCTAGAATCCAGGTGTACTAAGTCTCAGCCTGTGCCTCTTCCACCAACAGTTCCTCCCTACCATTAAGGCACCACCATCTCCTAATCAGCTAAGCCCATGCCCCTTGGAGCCATTACCTCACCAACACTGATCTCCCTCCTGCATTCCCCAAGGACAGCTATCCATTTCTTCTGCACCTCCTGCACACCATTTAGCATAATGTTCCGTCTCCATAGAGGAACACAGATTGCCCTACTAATTTACTCCACGCATCTATTTTTTACTTCTAAAATGTACTTCTCGGTTGAATGTGGAAACAAAGTAATACTTCTTAAATAACTACAGTGAAAGCTTTTCCATTTCACAGTACACCAGCAGTCTTAATAGAAACGTGTGGGTATGTACTTATTATAGGCAAATCTTGCAGCACGCCAATGTACTCAATTCAATAACTGCAACAATCTAACCCCCAGATTCTCAGATTTACTAGCAAGATTTATAGAGCACACTGCTGCCAGGGAACTTAAGGCACTGTACAAAGAATTCCACCACTTTATAATGCCAAACATTACAAATGTAAGCAAGGAGGTAGCAGACTCTGCGGATAACTGGAGAGTACAGACTTGAGAGCCAGGGTGCTTGGGGTCAATTCCTAATTCCCAGCTCCAACAATTATTAACTGAGCCGCTTGGAGCACATCATTCATCTTTTAAGCGACCTATCTCATAAGATGTGATAAAGATTAAATAAGTTCTTGAACATAAATGTTTAGAACAGTACCTTGTATATAATACTTGATAAATGTTAATATTTTATTATTCGATATCATTATTGTTATTCTATTTCTGATGTTGAGTCCAATGTCAAATGTTAACTTACCTGCATTTATTACCATGTTTTATATTAACAGCAATAAATATTTTGTTAACCTCCCTTCTATTTTAGAATCATCTCACTATTATTTTCTATTTTTAGAATTCACAATCACAATCACTTCAGAACTGAAAAAACTATTTATCATATATATTTTTAATTTTAACTTCTATTAAATCGATTACTGGAAATTTTTACTTTGCTGCCAACAGAAAACTTATTCTACTTAAGACACTTCTGACACCACATAGGTGGGTTTTCTATACCAACCAATTCTCTAATTCTCTGTGGACACCAATTGGGTGTCCTACAATTTAATTCAATTCTGACACTAACTACCTGGAGTTAGTGTAGATTCCACAGGTTAAGGGGTCAGCCTCACAAGACCACTTCCCATTTCAGATGCCAACTGCCAATTCTGGGTCCCCAGGTTGCCCACACTTCTGTCTGACTTGGCCACAAATCAGAGGTTCCCACAACACTCTCCTCAGGTTTGATGATTTGCTATAATGTCCAACAGAACCAGGAGAAATACTTTGCTTATTACTGCTGGTTCATTATAAAGGATACAAATGAATAACCAGGTGAAGAAGTACATTGGGCAAGGTCCGGAAGGGTCCCAAGCACAAGAGGTTCTGTCCCCATATAGTTTGGGGTGTGCCACTCTCCTGTCACGTGGATGCATTCATCAACCAGAAGCTCCACGAGCTTCATTACAGGTTTTTATGAAGGTTCCATTACACAGGCAGGATTTATTAAATCACTGGCCACTGGTGACTAACTCAATCCCTAGTCCCTCTCCCAGAGGTCAGAGGGTGGGGCTGAAAGTTCCAACCCTCTAATCACATGGTTGGTTCCTTTGGCAATCAGCCCCATCCTCCAAGATTTATCTTATTAGCATATATTCAGGTAAGGCTGAAAGGGGATTACTATGAATAACAAAAGGCACTCCTAACTCATGAAATTTCTAGAGTTTTAGAAACTGTGCCAGGAACCAGGGATGAAGACCCAACAGATATTTCTTACTATACTGCAATATCACAGTTGTTCTAAGATTTTCAATTCAAAAATGAAAATATCTCCTTACCCTGCTTCTTCCACTTGCCACATTTCCTCATTTCAAGCACTCAGGCCTAATCCTGGGAGTTGTCTCCAAGTCATTTATACATTCTTCTTTCTCTCCCCTTCCTTTGCCCTCCACTATCACTCTCAAAATCAGTACATAAGCCTCCTAATTTTGTTGCTTTTTTCATTCTCAGCTCTGCTCCAATCCACCCTAGTTTGTCTTAAAACATCACTAGTTAAGACACATTCTGTTGCTTTAGCGGTTTCCTATTGCCAGTGAAATCCAACTCCCAAGGATAAAATGCAAGGCGCATCATAAACTGATTCCACTTTTTCTACTTCATAACTACTCATACAGACTTTTCTGTCTCTGAACCAGACATTCTGTGTTACTCATGCTATTCCTCCCCATGAAAAATGAGCATCAAATAAAAAACACCATAAAAGCTTACTCAAACTTTGACCAATCTTTGCTCTGTGAAAGCTCCTTCATATCACAGCACAGTGATCTTGTTCTACCCCACACTTCTATCACTCATAGTAATTACCTAAATGTTTACTGAGAGCAATCCTCAGTCAACCACTCTCCTATACATCTCCATTTTAATTGTGCATGAATATCCTTCCGGAAAACAGTTTAATTTATATGAAGACAGAGAAATGACATCTCAAAGTCCAGAGTCTTGAATAATGCTAGGCCAATAGTTGATAACAAATGCTTGCTGGACTGAATTCATTTCTGCTATGGGTCACCACCAACTTCTTGTCATGAGGTACAAACATGATTATTGTCCTGCTGTCACTGTCTCAGTAGCTACTTCAGAAGCATTCTCTTAGGAACATTCAGTGCATCACTATTTCCTTCACCAAATATGACTCTTCCTAACCATAACGGAAGGCATTCAGTTAAAATAACAGTTATTTTTAGTTAACATTTTTATAAGAAGAAAGGCTATTTACCATGGTAAAAGCTGGTTTTGACAAGTTACAATAATAAGATTTTGGGTTCCATAAAAATGAGTCACTTCCTACAGGCTATGGAACACAAATTTAAAAATACTTCATAAATTTAACTGGTTTGGTTCGACACAGTTATTACTGCGAACTTTTTAGGTGCAACATCAAATCCAAACTAGAGGGTTTTCATCTGAAACACTCAAGACAGGTCATTTTGGAAAATAACAGGTGGAAAGATGAAATTTAATTAAAAAATAAATAAGAAGTATAACTGTGTAAGAACTGATTTCCACCAATTCATTTTCTGCGCACTGCTTTCTCTCTAGGAAATCTTTTCAGCCTCAGGGCCCAAATGCCAAATAACCTAAATCACAGTTCCTGAGAAACTGACACTGAAAAAATTCTTTGTGTAAATAATTAAGGGACAGGAGTACAGGAGTATTTGTTTTCTACAAAACCCATTTTAAATTATTACAAAGATACAAATATGGCTGTGTGAATAATTCCTCTGGTCACTTCAAGGCCAATATATATTTGGTTTACTGAAAACTGCTTCTTGAACATTAAAAAATATCGTTCACTCTACTCTAGTGATAATCAGAATACTATAATATGTCCTGAGAATTGAAGTTTCATCACCCACCTTTCGAAAACTTGAAATCAACTAGTTAAATGAAACTTGTCACACACTTTATATCACTTGAGCATTTTATTTCTTTTGCACATATCTAGAAGTAATTGAATTTCAGTGGGAAGTGACTACTTGTTTAAACAAACAATTTTTCTTGCAAGCCTTTCTATCTAGGCAGTTCTGCTCTGTAAATCTATTCCATGCTTCCTGAACCTATACATTGTAACAGGTTTAATTCAGTATCTTGTCATGTATTTTGGACAACACTGTGCAGCATTCAAGATGCAATTTCTGTGACCAAGGTTATTCTTCATTTAACAGAGTATCATGTACTCACCTGATCTTTTTACAAAACACAAAATCACAAACCTGTGTTTCTATGGATGAATATTTCCTTTTTTGCAGTGATGAAGAGAATAACACTCAAAGCAACAGAAAAAACTTAAAATTCTTCTCTTATTCTTGTTATGGATATAAAGGAGAGTGAATATGATTCCACTACAAAGAATTTCCCAAGGCATCAATAAAAGACAAAGAGGAAAAGTTGAAGAGTTAAGATGAGCTGCAAGAGGATTTTTATCTTTACTTGAGAAACTAAACGAAATACAATTGTTTCAGAAAAAACAAGTTAAAGTACCTAAAAGACCATCTCAAGTAAAATATATGCATTCATTCTCACAAAATTATATAACAGCTTTCTGGCAGATATTAATTTTCCTGATGCTTCTCTGTTTTGCACCCAATGCATTTCAGGATTCCTGCTGAAGCATGTGCATGATGCTATAAATGTTTTCTCTACAATACTCTCTTCTACGGCTTCACTGATTACCATCTCTTCTAACTCACAAATGTGAGCATATCAAGAGGAAGCACTTATAAGCTTTATGATTCTGCAAAGGTCCTTTAATCGCTACGACTCAAGTTTTCTCATCTGTAGAACAATAACAATAATACTTACATTG
This sequence comes from Equus quagga, assembly GCF_021613505.1. Classification (NCBI taxonomy): domain Eukaryota; kingdom Metazoa; phylum Chordata; class Mammalia; order Perissodactyla; family Equidae; genus Equus; species Equus quagga. Next base: position 32,464,577 of record NC_060275.1, read on the forward strand.
TGGGGTTGCTGTGGGATTTAAAAGATCCATGGCACACAGAGGCTGTTTAATAGATGCTGGTTATTTTTACTATACCTTAAGAGTTAGTCCTTAAAGCTATGTTCGAAGAATTTGTAGATTATTTTAAGAACTAGAAGAGACATAAAGTTCACTATCATTTAATAGACTCTTACTAAATATGAGGAAACTAAAACTTGGACAGCTGAAGTAATTTGCCTGCAGTAAAAAGCTTTCTTAGTGGCAATAACAAGACTCAAAACCAAGTCTCCAGACACAAGTCTAGTGCTGACTAATTCCTCACAATTCTCTCTCCAGAAACTCTATCTGTTCCATGTTTCATTACGGAAAGCAAATGCCTAGTTCTGACCCAGCCTCTATCTTGCATGCCAAGCTGGATGCCACTCCAACTCAATTTGCACATTTCAAATCACATTTCTCATACTTTCTGGCCACATCTCCTCCAGAATCCTACATTTCTTTTAATAATGTAAGTATTTGGCTAGTCACCTAGCTTCAAAGAGGTAAGAAAAATGAAGATAGAAATGAATCAAGATTTACTCTGCACCTACTTTGTGCCAGGTACATGGCCAGGTTATTCACCTGTATTACCCTACCTGTGAAAGAGGGTTGTCATCATTAGAATAATGAGGAAACCAAGCTTCCCAAGCAATCTGCCTCATCTATCTGGTAAGAATAAGTTTTAGTGCCAGAAACTGAACCCAAGTCTCTCTGACTTAACCCCATTCCAAGACTGTCTATGCATCAACAAACTGGTACATGTGTCTTTGTGTGTATACCTTTATAATTTTTTTAAAAAAAGAGTGTGAGATATACTGTTCTATAACTTTTTTTTAATTCTATGATAACTCTCTATTTCCATGACAGTTTTACCTCATCTTGTTCATTAGCAACAAAATCTGTAGATAAATTTGATATATGAAAATATTCAAGAAACTCACTTTTTCTTGATTAGTAAGATAGTATCTAAACTTCCAAACAAGATCTTGTTCTTCATATGTAAGTTGCTTGGTTGGTGGATAACTCACAATAATCTACAAGGAAGGAAAAAAAGAACTACTTTTGTCAAATGTATTCTTCCTATACATTTCCATTTCAGTTATTTAAATATTTCTATAATAGAACTATTATAAAAGCAAGGAGAATGTACATGCAGCTGAGTAAGACTTAAATTTGCTGTACTTATCAGTCCAAAGGGATTAATTATCACAGTGTAAGGGGGAGAAAAAGATGAGATGAAAAAGTCACACTCCAGATAAATGTATATAACTATAGAGCTAATCTAATTGAACCAAAAACAAAACAAACCAAAATAACAAAAGCTCCCTCCCCCCACAAAAGAGGAAAAAACCCAAACAATAAATCTTTCTCTTGTAAAGTCAACACACACATCAAAGCATGTGTGCACACCAAGGCCTTTTGAAGGCAGTGTACTTAGGGCCAGCTTCTAAGAACACTATATCATGAAAGTATATGCTACTATTTGTAGCTGTGTCTCCAGGGCTAATATACTTGCTGAAAGCCCCAAAATGATAATAAAACTACAAAAGTGTGAAACTGTTAAAATTACATAGGGTTCACTAACCTGGAAAAAACGTGCATCTGAATCACTTTTTAGTGAAGCGGCATCACATCACATCAGTTGAAACCAAAATACCCATTTAATTATTTTTATATTAGTATTTTATGAATTCTCTTACATTGAGTTGATCTCTTGTAGCAGCATTAGGTTTGAGATCATGGTCAGAAGGTCCACTTCTTAAACTCCGGGCAAGCTTGTGGTGTTTACTCTCAACTAAATTCTCCTACAAATTATTTAAAAGTATTAATCAACAAGGAAAACTTCACCAAAACAAAGTTTCAATAGCCAGTTAGAAATAGGAAAGTAAATAGTTACTTAAGATCATTTTAGAATAAAGTTATGCGTCACTTAATGACAGGGGTATGTTCTGAGAAATACGTCATTAAACGATTTTGTCATTGTGCGAACATCATAGAGTGTACTTACACAAACCTAGATGCGATAGCTTACCATACACTTAGGCTCTGTGGTACTAATCTTATGGGATCACCATCAAATACGTGGTCCACCATTGACTGAAACATCGCTACGTGGCACACGATTGTACTTAACATTTTATTGTTGTAACTTTAATCTCCTATATATCGCTTACAAATATATCACCATTTTGAGATAGGGAAACTAAGCATGCCTTGTGCTTCACTAGCGCCATAATACACACAACCATTCCAGCTTCTTAAAATCTCTAGCCTTCATTCCCCACATACTCACATCCTCTATCCACTTAAATATCACCATCACTCTAAAATCTCCCCTGATAACCCAAACTAAAGTTTTCCCTCTGCCTCTGCACTACTAGCTACCTTGTGATATCACCGCACTATCGTCTTAGCAGTTCAACTGCCAGTAGTAAGTGAGGCAGGGACAATGACCATAAGGCTTGAATACACATATTTGTTGTTCACGAGTTTGCCTATGGCCAAAACCCTTAGTTTTGAACATGTTGCTTAAGAGACTTTTTATTTTATTTATTTTTGCATGTGTGAATTGTCTGTTCATGTTTTTTCCCTAATTTTCAATTAGCTTTTTGATCCTTTGTTCCTCAGTTTTTAAGAGTCTTTATATATTAGATATCAAACCCTTTGTCCGTGATGTGTGTCACAAATAGTTTCTTCTAGTTTGTCAACTGTCTTTTGACTGACTTTGTTATGGTGGTTTCACCATGCAATTTTTTTAACATAGACAAATTTATCAATCATTTCTTTTACTGCCTCTGGATTTTGAGTCATCCTTAGAAAGTCTTTCCCTACACTGAGAGTAAAGTGTTAGTAAGGTTTCATATTTTAACGTTTAAATCCCTGATCCATTTGGAGTTTTCCCTTATGTATGGTGTGAGGTACGGATCTGATTTATCTTTTTCAAATGGCTAATCAGTTCCCTGGCACTAAGTTCCAATGATAAAATGTCACCTTTATCATATACTAATTTCCATATGTGCTTGGATCTATTTCCGGGCTTTTTATTCTGTTTTATCAGTCAATTTGTATAGCTATGTGTGTAGTACCACACTTGTAATTATAGAAGTCTTACAGTCTGTTTTATTGTGTGATACAGTGGTACACCAGCTCAGTGGTACTCAAAGTTTCTTTGTTAAAATATATTCCTCTATTTAGTAAATAATCACAGCTACAAACTGAACAGAATTCATGAACATAGAGGGTGAGGAGGGTAGTTTCATTTTTTTAATCTTTTGTTTTATGCTTGCTTGCATTTAAAAGTAAAAATTTTTAACAGAGTTCCTAGTTCTATTTTGTTTTTTTTAATTACAGCATCCATAATGCTAAAACTATAATTGGCAATAGGCATTTTTTTGGAGAGAATCCACTAAATATACAGACATCTCATTTACTTGACATTTTGGTGGGAGTTACACAAAAGTGACATCTAAGGTCCCAGTATGAGAAAATTTGTTTACTCTAAGCCATTTTGAAGGTAACCATAAAGAATGTCCATTCACGTGTTGCAAGTATCCAGAATGTAAAATATAATTTGATTTTATAATGAAAATCCAGTGTCAACTGTAGATATACTAACTTGATTTCATTATGCTATGCATAGGGACTGTGAAGGTACTTAGGGTGTTTGTTTCTAAAAGATTCCCAAGTAACCTTTTTCCTAACTTTTTTATACTCTTTTTCTCCCATCTCTTTGATGTTGGGCCATCAGCCATTACTTCCTGCTTTAATGACCTGTATTTACCTAGGTCATCATGTTTTCATCTTCCAATGTGCTACTTTTAATCTACTTTGGTCTAATTAGGAAGGTAACTAATCTAATTAGAAATCTATAAAATGAGAATAAAATGGTTCAGAGTGACATAAATGAGTTATACGTGTGAACATCACGCCATGTATTGTGCTCCTAAAAGGATTTTTCGCCTGGAACTTTCTAAATCTAAAGTCGTCTAATTAAACCTCTGTTGCAAAGTAAGAATTCTTCCTCTTCCATATCCCCTAGATAGCTATCATCTCAAAAATTCAATAGGTAGGTATCTCAAAATCATCCAAGTCACCATGATCCAAATTGAATAGCTGTAGTAGCAACAACGATCTTCCATATTTTTCAACAAAATCAGTCTCCCTAAGATTTTCATCTGCTGGTCCTAGTGTGACTTCCTGGTATAAACAAATTCCCCTTCTGTATGATGACTATCTTTCAGATACCTGTTCCCCCAAGTCCTCACTTCAAGACTACACTCCCTAGCTCTTTCAATAATTCAAATAAAATGGTTCCCCACACTATACTATCCTGACCTTATTTTTAGGTGTTGATATTTCTTGTAAAAATTCCCTCTGAATCTGATCCCAGACAGCTGAAGTGGATTTATGAGGTAGGTATAGACATACTTTTTAGGTAGTTACAGACACACTTTTTAAAAAGAAAGTATATGACATGGATGTAAGTAATAATCACTCTGGAGAAAAGCACTTTCATAAGAAATTTGACAATAACTCACCATAGACATCTGAGGGTCAGGAACTTTCACTATCTCAAAGCTCGTTAAAATTGGAGATGACTCATCACCATCCTGGATTACAGTGTTGTAAGTTAAAAAAATAAATATATAAAATTTAATCAATAGTAAGAAACAATACACGATGATGTACACCTCAATGTATTTTAAGCCTATTAGGTGAACATCATTCCTCCCTTTAAAAACATTACCTTCTTTTAACTATATTTTAAAATACATATCCACTCTTTATCTTTTGTTGCTGATGAAAAATTCTGAGAAAAATAAAATCTAACAATAAAATTTTATACTACCGCTTTTAGAGATATGAGGTCTAAAATTAACAGATTGCTTTTGTTGGATTTTTTTTAACTTTGTTTATATTGACAAAGGATCAAAACCAACATGTCCTAATTTTCAAACTTACAACAAGAAATCAGAGTATAACTGAAATATGTCACAATGGATGTGTGGCATCATTTGCAAAAACTACTAAGTGGATGTTGGTTACTCTTCAAATTATCACAATTGAGTTCCATTCAAAGAAGCAGAATTTTAAGTGTGGGTTAATGTTACCCAAATTTATACACAACTAGAAACTCAGCTGCATTGCTTCTCAGAGAAACACCTACTCAACACAATGTAAACATGAATACCAAATATCAATCCATCAATTCTTAAGAAATAAAGCTGTCTTATTTTGTTGGTATTATCATTTTAAAAGAACGCTTTTATTTTTATCCAATTTAGGCAAGAAAGATAATTCAGCATTATAAATGTCACAGCATACACACTGGAAAAGGCAAACTAATTAACGTCGAAATGCAATGCCTCACAATTGTACACCTAGCATCAAGTTTTTCTGTCAATTTCCAAATGCTAGAATATTTTCAATTTTAGATACGTGCAACAAAATCAGAAGAGACGGAAAAAGGGGAAGTATTGTGACTTTACTTGGGCTCGGTAATTGAGTCTTACAGAAAACCACAAATCCCCACAGCCGTTGTTTAACAGGCTGGTTCTCAGTCACAACACCAGAAAACACATTTATCAGCCCAACTGTGACAAGTAATCTTCACTAAGGCTATCTGTCACAAAAGACAGGTGACAAGAAAGTCTATTTTCATTAGATTCAATACACTAGCCCAGCAATCTTTACACTAAGTGGAAATATGACAGGGTAGGTAGACAGGCATTAATTTATGGGCAATTTTCAAGAAGCAGTAGAAAGGGGTCAAGAACCTTTTCAAAAATACTTGAAATTCTTCTAATTTCTATTCTGTTATTATTTCATCTATTATCAAAGCTGTCAAACGTTTGAAAGTACCATCTCCATTAGCAAGTTTTTGCAATATAAACTCCATATGGGCAGGAAATATTGCTTTTAATGAAACTGCATATACTATAAAACGTAAAATGTGATTTTACTGAAATGTGTTGGTGACAAAACAATTTCATTCATTTGAATCTCCCTTCCTTTTTAACATAGTTTTTCTAATGAATTAATAAATAATGTTGAATAGTCTATCTTCCTCTTCTTTTTTTCCTAGGGAGTATCATTTATAAAATAAAAAGCTGAAACAAGTTAACTTTTCCTAACCTTTTACTAAAGGGAAGGTAGGGTACAAGCTAAAGGGAAAAAATATGAATATTACTTGAAAAATACTAGAAAAATGATTATAAATTGACTAAACAAATCCTAAACATCCATTTTGAAAACATGTTTCAAACAGTAATTTATAGCTATAAAAATATATGTATTTCAAAAAATCACTCATGACAGCTTTAATAAATAACAATGAAGTGTAAACGTAATTTAAAAGTGCTGCTTCTAATGAACAAATATACCGCATATAAGCTTAGCTATATGCTAGAAGAAATATTACGCTATTACGCCATGTATCAAAGTCTGTCCTCATTCACAGTGATTTAAGCACTTGTCTAAGTATTTTCTCAATAATAGAAGGTACTTGGTTTATGTGGTTTGGAAATACACATTTCTGTAGTACTTAAACGAAGACCCTTCAACAAACATTTAAGGCACAGATATTTTTCAAGTAGCTAAATATCAAACATACAACTACTTTATTTCATATAATGAGATCAGAGTAAATCCATAACTGCATACTTATCACTCAGCCTACTAATAACACGGTTTTCTTAATTCTGCATATATTATAAAAGTAAATGCATATTTATGAAGTCTTTCATAAGCATATTTATATTAGGTCATATATACATTCCAACACATTATACTCAAATAACAAACATACCCTTAACTTTCAATAGCCTACCACTTAAAAAATACGATTCCCTCTTTTTATTTTTCAAATGAATACTAACTGTTAAAAGCTATTGCTTTAATGTCCTACTTGCCAATCTGAAGAACAATTAATCAAAAAGTTTTTAATCTCTTGCATATTTATTGAATTCTGGAACCCAAAACTGCATTACATGAATGATCGGTTTTTGTAATCTTGTTGTAGCTATACGATTTGATTTGTGTATACATAAACAGCTGCTGCTGACAGCTGTCTGCCACTATCCCGCAACCAAATAATTCATCGCAGCAGGAACAACAGTAATTTTTTTTAATGTTTCCTCTCCCCTCTACTTTAGAGACTATAAACAGTTCCAAGGCAAATACCTTTTCATAATAAACAATGCCATATTCCTTATCATCACACTTGACACATCGAAACTCAACCATCAAGTACATGAAATTAGAACTTCGTTTTTCACTCTAAAAAAAGAAAAAGATTTTTATGAAAAATGATCATCTTCAACATTCTCTTAAAGGATCATTGTATACTGTTATTCCCCATTTAGTAATACATAAACCTATCAAGTATAACTTAAAATGTAACAAATTTTTATTTCATTATTATAAATGCACTATTTTATACAGTACTGCTATTTTATTATACACAGCACTACTATTTTATCCAGTAGTGTCTACTGCTCACTTATAACTCCTTCTCCAAACTTAATGAAATGTTTGGTTTATACGGTAGTTTACATTTTATGATATAAAATCATGAAAGTATTTTGTATATATTTGCATAAGAACTATTTTATTCCAAAAATAAAGATGTTTTGTACTTCTTTTTTTTTTTTTTAAGATTTTATTTTTTCCTTTTTCTCCCCAAAGCCCCCCAGTACATAGTTGTATATGCTTCGTTGTGGGTCCTTCTAGTTGTGGCATGTGGGACGCTGCCTCAGCGTGGTCCAATGAGCAGTGCCATGTCCGTGCCCAGGATTTGAACCAACGAAACACTGGGCCGCCTGCAGTGGAGCACGTGAACTTAACCACTCGGCCATGGGGCCAGCCCCAATGTTTTGTACTTCTAACAATTTTAAGCAAAGAACAGTTCTCCCTTAAATGATATAACTAACTACAGAAATTAATCTAAGTATCACAAAAAAACAAAAAGTAAAAGTATGTAACAAAGGAAAGAGTTCATTTGAGCTTGATAGATATAATTTTTACAAGTTTTTCACAATTTATAAATGGCTGGAAAATGACTAACAGTCATTTGTAACTTTTTATCAATATACTACAAGTATACTGGGGAATAGTTACTTTTTCCCCAACATACGAAAACATTGATTGTGTGTATAAATGCGTTCCCTTAAAAAAAAGCAAATACTATGTTAATAATAAAAATGAAGTCTAAAAGGGTGATTAGTCTTGACCCAAAACAGTTTTTAAAATGGCTATTAAATCAATATGTATAAAGCCATAAAGGTCTAAAGAGGTCACAAATTGTTCAGCTTTATGAAAGCATCTCATAGTCTATTATGGTAATGCTAATGGTCTCTTACCTTTTCAAGAGTCGGGATAGGGAGGATAAGAAAGGCTGAGCCAAGGAAGCCCTAACATTACGTTTTCTATATAAGTTAAGCATTTTGGTTAAACTATTTTTGGTATGTACCATAAAAATTTAAAAAATTAAACTTTTCTTCTGGTTTCAGTATATGAAAGTGTATTACGAGTAAATTTAGAAAAGATGTCCCGTATTCATACTGAATTTAAATGTTATGAAACACCACTCATTTTTTGTAAAAAATGAACAATGCTAGAATTTAACTTTTATAATTCATTATAAAATTAAAAATTTCTCTCTCTTTCCATCTGCTGAAAACTGCTCAGAGAATACAAATTAAGAGAATTGTGCCTTGTGGTCATCATTATAAGCTAGACATATCAAAAAAGTAATACTCCTCGCTCCTAATGTTATGAATATAATTTTTATTTCTGCTCTCTCGACAGAGAATGTTAGGCTAAACAGCTAGTGTTTTCATACAAATATACAAAAAAAGAAATAAATTTTTTGTTCTAATTTCTGGAAAGAGGTACATTGAAGCCATCTTTTTTCTTTTTTTTTTTTTCTTAGATTTTATTTTTTTTCCTTTTTCTCCCCAAAGCCCCCCGGTACATAGTTGTATATTCTTCGTTGTGGATCCTTTTAGTTGTGGCATGTGGGACGCTGCCTCAGCGTGGTTTGATGAGCAGTGCCATGTCTACGGCCAGCATTCGAACCAACGAAACACTGGGCCGCCTGCAGCGGAGCGCACGAACTTAACCACTCGGCCACGGGGCCAGCCCCTGAAGCCATCTTTTAATTAAACATATTCAAACCAATACACAAGATCAAGAAAAAAATACATTACTTGACCCATGTAACATTATTAAGGGTGCAGAGTCCTACAAGTAGTACATAAGACACACAGTATCTTAACTGGGGAGAGGAACTGTTAACGATGATATAACGTAACTTGAAGAGGTAGCATTGTGTTGACAGATTTATCCAAGACTGACTTGAATTTGATCATAGGCAGCCATACGAAGAGAGGGAGAACGCACAAGTGAGGCATCAAGCTTAATACAGGCTTCACTTATATGATACTTAATACACTTATAATATCCACTACCTACTTCATGGTTTGCTATAACATTAAAACATAAGAAAGGCAGATATCTCAAGTTTTCGACTTATTAGCATAGAAATCACAACTACAGGCTATCCTTAACATTTCAACATTTGTGAGATACCTGGCAATAAACAATTCTTCTAAAAAATTCTTGATTTAGAAATCTGGAGAAAATATTTTGAAACAAAAAGGAAGGATACAACCCACCTCATTTATCATTTCTATTTCTCTAAATGTCAATCTGTCCAGCCAATCTACTTTCACCATGTGTCCTTGTCGATGAGCTTTGGTGAGCTGCAGAACAAACATAATGGAGAAAGTTTTAACATAGATCTCTCAGAAAGGAGGACAAACAAATGGTAATGATCATCAACATGATATTGGAAGCACCAGCTAATACAAGAAGACAAGAAAAAGGAAATAAAAGGTATACAGACAGTGAAGAAAGAAAGAAAGAAAGCTGTGTTTATTTGCAGATGACATCATCTATGTAGAAAATATGAAAGAATGGACCAAAAACCTCCTGAAACTAATAAGCAATTATAGCAAAGCTGCAGTATACAAATGGTGCAGCCACTCTGGAAGAGTTTGGCAGTTTCTTACAAAACAACATACTCTTACCACACAATCCAGAAATTGTTCTCCTTGATATTTACCCAAAGGAGGCGAAATATTATGTCTACACAAAAGCCTGTACATGGATGTTTATAGCAGCTTTGTTCATAATTGCTAAAACTTGGAAGCAACTAAGATAGCCTTTAGTAGGTGAATGGATAAATGTACGTTCAGACAATGGAATATTATTCAGCGCTAGAAAGAAAGGAGCTATCAATCCAGGAAAAGATTTGGAGGAAACTTATGTGCATATTTCTAAATTGAAAGAAGCCAATCTGAAAGGCCACATACTGTACGATTCCAACTATATGATATTCTGGAAAAGGTAAAACCATGGAGACAATAAAAAGATAATTGGTTGTCCAGGGTGAGCGGGCAAGAAGGGAAGAAAAGGTGGAACACAGAGGACTTTTAGGGCAGTGCAACTACTCTGTATGCTACTATAATGATGGATAAATGTCATTTTACATTTGTCTGAGTCCACAGACTGTACAACACCAAGAGTGAACTCTGAGGTAAACTATGGACTCTGGTTGATTATGATGTGCCAATGTAGGTTCATCAATTGTAACAATGTACCACTGCAGTGGGGGATGCTGATAAGGGAAGAGCCTTGCATGTGTTGAGGCAGGAAATATATGGGAAATCCCCATACCTTTCTCTTAATATTCCTATGAACCTAAAACTGCACTACAAAAATGAAATCTTTAGGGGACAGCCTAGTGGCCTAGTGGTTAAGTTCAGCGCACTCCACTTCAGCAGCCCAGGTTCACAAGTTCAGATCCCAGACACGGATCTACACAATTTGTCAGCCATGCTATGGTGGCATCTCACATATAAAATAGAGGAAGATGGCATGGATGTTAGCTCAGGTCTAATATTCCTCAGCAAAAAAACACATAAATAAATAAAATTTTTTTTTAAATCTACAAAAAAGAGAAAAAAAACTAGTAATGTCACTTTCATATTTGATACATTCCTGTACATAACAGAAACCATTCACAACTATCAGGATAAGAAATGGACTTGGCTAGAGAATAATCATTATGCTTTTTTAGAGAAAAACAATTAAAAAAATTTTTTTTAAAAAGTCCACAATCTGCCATCTAAACACGCTAAAAGAGGATGAATTCTTTCCTGAAACTATCTCCATGTCCTGCACTTCTTGTATTTTGATTATGACAAAGAGAGAGAATTATAGTAAGAATAGTTACTCGAATGGGACATAAACTACTTTTTTCTATTTTCTTCATACCTCTCAATCTAAAAAATATTATGAAAAATAAAGAGTTATATACACTAAGGTATTTCTCTGGAGTCTATAATTTAATACTCCAAGATTTAAGGGCATAGGTACGTTGGTGTGCTTTAATTTTAAGAAGCAGTGATAAAAGAATTAACAGTTATAAAAGAATTCCTAGAGTTGCAGTTGGTAGAGTCCTCTTCCATACCAATCTACTGTTGGCTTCACTAATTAAATAATACAATGACACTTCAAATCCAGAGAATTCAAGATAATTTCCAAGGTCCTCAAATTGGAACAAGATTTTGTCTTAGAAAGCGTAATTTTAAACATCAGCATTATCCATCTATCAAAACTCCCTCTTTCTTTCTGAACAAATTCATAGTATAAAGCAAAACTGAGGATCAAAGCCTCACATAGTAGCTTGTCTATATCAGTGTCTTCCTTTCCATTATACATGCTACAATGGCTTTTCTACAAGGATGCCAAACACTCCCACTAATTAATTATCTCTCTCACAGAACTAAAACTCTTCACCATCAATACTCTTTATCTTCGTCAACTAAGCAACTCTCATCACAGCTATGTGGTCATACGATTACAGAAATGAAAACAGTAACTTCATACAAAAAGCTTCAGGATCATTATAATATAAAAATAATATCAGGGGTGGCCCAGGGGCAGAGAAGTTAAGTTCGGTGTGCTCCACTTTGGCAGCTTGGGGTTCACGGGTTTGGATCCCAGGTGTGGACCTACACAGCGTGATTCACCAAGCCACGCTGTGGTGGCATCCCACATATAAAACAGAGGAAGACTGGCACAGATGTTAGCTCAGGCACAATCCTCCTCAAGCAAAAAGAGGAAGATTGGCAACAGATGTTAGCTCAGAGCCAATATTCCTCACCAAAAAAAAAAAAAAAGGGAAAGAGTACCAGCTTAGCCTTGCTCCAAATAACAAATTCTTTTTCACCTGAGGTAATCTCTAAGCAAAAACTGATAAGGCAACAACAAGTGCTTAGCATATAACTACTCACATAAAGCAGGGATAAACATTTTGTTGGTTCTGGTGGAATTTTAGACAAATATGCTGCAACATGGAAAGAGACCAAGAATTAGTCACAAGGGAACCAAAAGAACATCAGGCAATGTGACCTAAATGAAGGAGTGCTAGCCCGGGAGCCAGAAGACCTGGGTTCGAAACCTTGCACTCCATTTTCAAACTCTGTCATTTTTTAACCCACATCTACAAAATGGAAGTATTAATTTCTATTCCTCCTCCCCAAATTCAAATAAGATAATGGATGCAAAATAAGACAGGTAGCATTATTTCATGCAGTCTTTAAAGAATTATATTCTCTGTCACTTTGCAACATGTTCCAAACCGGTTTTTAAAATTAATGAAAATAAAAGGGGTCATATTACATCCTTTGCTTTTATGAACAAAGTAACAGTACAAAATTTGTAACAAAAGCTTACATTCACTTCCTAGATATATACAGCAAGAAGGAAGAGAAAAATAACATTTATTTACACATCAAATTTTTGGCACTTTTTAAAACCTGACCACACTATGAAGTAGATAATCATCCACAAGTTGGGGTCAGAACTATCAACAACCACAGTGAAGTGGCAGAGCGAGGATTTACAGCCAGATCTATATGATTCTAAAGTCTATGCTCCTTCCACCAGTCTTTGTTATCCTGTCTATTGATGCACTCTCACTAAGAGATTTAAGTTCAACTAATTTCTGTAATTTACCAAACACTAGTTTCATACTTATGATACAGTAGTTGATTCCCTCGAGGAAAGAATCAGCCAATAGCCAATTAAGCTTAGACGTGGGAGGATGTGGCGGAGCTTCTTCTTTTCCTTATTAAATCATTGGACAAATCAGAAATTTTCTAAAGTCTTTCTCACTAGCTCCAGAACTCAGATCTGTTGCTAATATGTTTTACTTCTTATATAGCATCCTCGTAGCTTCCCTACTTGAATACTAAAGATGGCGATTCTCAACCTTACGAATAGCTATCAAAGAATGCATGGTCAGGATGGTAGCACCATAAAGTGGTAAAGCCACTTTGGAGGACAAGTTTAAATTATCCTAGATACATTCACATTTGTGTATCATTATTTGCAATATAGAAAACTTACACATACAGGAATGTAAATGTCCATCAGTAATGGGTACTGTTAAGTAAACTATAGTACACACACATTATAAAATACTATAATGAAAAACAGGGAAAATCTATATACCGATAGCAAAAAATCACTATAACTGCTGAATGCACAAGCAACTACACTTATGCTATGACTGTCTATTTACAAGCCTGTCTCCTGCACCAGACTCTCTGATTGAGAGCAGAATTTCTAAGTATTTCTCGAATTAGTTTTATAATTCCTGCAGAACTGGAAAGTTACCACTCAAAATGTCCCCTAGCCACTTGTGCTACTTATCTATTACTATGAAACAGAGCACTCTAAAACTTAGTGCCTTAAAACAACATTCTTTTTTTTTATCTCCCATGATTCTCAGAGAAGTCAAGAAGTCACCTTCTTGAGGGGAATCTGGACTTTTTTTTTTTCTATTGGTCTAACAGTCTTTCATGAGACTGCTATCATTTGGGGGCTGGAGCTGGAATGTCCAAGATAGCTTCACTCATATTTCCAACACCTCTGTGGGAAAGGGTGGGCTCAGCTGGGAAACTAAGGTGGTGCGGTCTCTCTCTTCCTGCGTGTACTCTCGGTGCTGCTCCCTCTCCAGGTGGTCTTTCAACAGTCACTCCAACAGGGTAGCCAGACTTTTAGACGGTAGCTCATTATTCCCCAAAGCACAAAAACAGAACCTATCAAGCTGCCTTAAGGTTCAGGCCAGGAACAGGCATAGCACCATTTCAGCTGTATCATATTGGTCAAAATGAGTCACAGGGTTAGTACAGATCCAATGTGGAAAGGTGTAAGTGTCAGGAGGCATGTTTCATTGAGGGTCATCTTTGGAGACCAGCTAGCATAACACTTACTTAGTGGAAAGTCCAAGCATACAATATAATTGATTGCTCAATTGCAAAAGAGCAGAGGGAGAGAATCTGGAAATGGTAAAATGAGCTCTTGGCTAGACTTTAGGCAGCAGGGAAAGTCTAGAATTAGTTATCACAATTATTAAACGACTGGCCCCTGCCTTCATCTCCAAAATAATCTCCTACAACTCTCCAACTGACAAGCTACACTCCAGCCACCCTTTTCAGTTCTTCAAACCAGAAGGTCTTTTACTTTTAAGACTCAATGCAGATGAAATAATTAAATATTAGATGAAAATTTCTCACTAAAAATTTTGTAAAATTTTATAAAACTACAAAGCACTATGCAAATTGTAAGCAACTATTGCAATTAACCCATGATCTATGTCATTTCATCTCTCATAGATGCTGATAGCAATGCAGACAGACATGGGTGGTTTTTAGCAGTCCCGAGCAGCTCTAGTTATCTCCAGTCTGGGACCTTCTATAGATACTGAAGACCAAAATTCAACTTTAACAATTTATATTTCATTTTGGGTCTGAAATGTCAGTGACCTAGATCTTTCAAAAGAGAAAATCTGCATTCTGTTAATCAGCAGGGTAAAACTAGTACAATCTGTTTCAAATTGCTTGCAAAGAAATAATCCTCACTAGGGTGCCCATCTTAGAAAGCAGACGGGTCAAGAAATCCATAAAAGAGTCATTCTCTCTTTTTAAGGAGCACAAGTTAATACAGAATTCACAAGAAGTCATATAGAGCTTGGAAGAGAAGGCCACTGTCACACAAATAATAGCATAATTATTGAGCTATGGCTTCTTCAAGAATTAAACAGCAATGGATTTTAAAAGCTATTTAAATAAAAGAATCTGTGAGACCACATAACAACATGCCCAGGAAACTACTTGGAGTACTAATCATATATTATCAGATTTAATGGGAAGACAGAAATATGTGCTTGGGAAAGATGTCTCAGATTAGTAGGTGTTCAATACAAGTACCAAGGACAGACCTAAAAGTGGGCCAACTCACCGCATTGTATATAGACTAAGAATAGCAGGGGAAATGAATGTCAAACTGGATGGTGATGCCTGGGAAAAGACAGACTGCCATGATCACCACAACTTACAGTTCATCACTCCTTATTCATGAGTGCTAGAGCTATGAATGGTTGATAGAATTCAACATTTATTCACTCAATGAATATTTACATTTATTCAAAGTGCTTCTAACAAGGAAGGGTGATATAGAATGGAAAACAAATGTTTGTTTACTTTGGAATTCTGTTCAAGAACTTTACAGGGTTGATGGGGGGAGGGGAGGGAGTGATACTCAAAAGAAAGCTGGAGACTCTTCCCTAGTCACTTTTCCCTAGTACTTACATACTTTCAAGGGAAATACATATTACTTGATAGCTGTTAGAAGTTACAAACTTCCATCAGGTCTTCTGCTCTGGAAATAAGCATAGAATGTTGAACAAAAGAAGTAAGTTCCCTGCCCTCACAGAACTTAAAGGCAGGAACAGGTGAGCCATTCATATGGCAAATGCCTATATGTGTAACCGCAAATTGAAACAGTAATATGAAGGTAATGAACAGGATGCTGTGACAGAAAATACTTGGGGGGGGGGGGGGGGGGGTTTTTGAGAAGGCCTCTCAGTCAGGTCACATTTAACCAGAGGCTTGAAGGATAAGGAATCAGTCAAACAAGCAAGATGAAATCTTGCAGACAGAGGAAACGGTTTGTCAGCACATAAGTGAGCTTAATGTGCTCATGCATTAAACAGAGACCAGAATGGTAGGCCTCAGTAAATATTTAGCTAAATAAATCAAGTCCTCTTCAAGGTGGAGTGTAGAAAGATCTATACATACATAAAATGCTTGCTGGGAATCATCTTTCTTGAGTTTCATCATGATCTAGATTTTTCCTTATAGTAGACACTACACTTAAAGCCTGAAGGGGGAAAGACTGAGAAGGACTGAACAACAATGCTTATCTATTTCAAGTCTGCTTGAGGAGGCGAGGCACGGTAGGGGTCAGGGAGACAACGACACAGGGGCAGATAGACAGACTCAAAGGGAAACTATAGAGCAATGTCTTCCACTCTACAAATTTTCCTTGGCCAGTTTCTTCCATATTCACAGACCCATTTTATCTTAACAAAAGACATGTCACTGTATTTAAAAAACAATACTAGATACATGGCCCAAGTTCACAGATGCTACACAAGGTGGGTTAGTTTTATTTGTTTATTAAAAGATAGTACAATTGTTTGAGGAGTTTAATATCTAGCTGTGAAAACAAAATAAACACATAAAATAGACTACAATGGATAGAAACAATTCAAAGATATATACCAAACTTTGATCCTAATTTTAAGCATTCAAATATAACTTATAATTATGTCTTTTAACTTCAAAATACAGCATATGAGCAAATCAAATAACCCATCTAAAAACAACTCAAGAGCCAGCCCTCATGGCCTAGTGGTTAAAGTTTGGCGTACTCCACTTTGGCAGCCCAGGTTCAGTTCCTGGATGCGGAACCACACCACTTGTCTGTCAGTAGCTATCCTGTGGGGGTGGCTCACACAGATGAACTAGAAGGAAAGAGAGGAAGACTGGTAACAGATGTTACATCAAAGCAAAGCTTTCCTAGCAAAAGAAAAGAAAGTAAAAACGAAAGCACTGCTTGCTTAATTTAAAAAACAAAAATTATGGAGTGATGTCAGCAACGTGGTGGAGTGAGCTGTTCCCTTTCTCTCTCTCCCTTTGAGCTACAACTAAATGCACGGTCATTAACCAATGGAGGATACCCACACAGCAGAAAAGGATGCCTAAGAGACCCACATAGCTACACATATGAAGGTGGATGGACCAGCTCCCTGGGAAGTGGTAGAGATAGGTGAGAAATCCCTTACCCTTCCCTGGCAGCCCTGAGTGTGTGCCTGAATGTTTCCTAGCTGGCAGGAGTATCCATAGTACTGCTGCAGTGCTGAAAATGGGAACACACCTAGGTGTGATTGTGAGAAGGGGCAGCGGCCACCCAGGGCGCGTGAGCAAACACTTTACCAGCTGGTGGGAGAGCCCACCTTGCCAGTGTGGTCCCAACCAGTGGCCCAGGCTCGAATCCCACAAAGAAGCCCCCCTCATCAATCACAGGGGCCAGCATGACCATAAGAAAACGTGGTGGCAGATATACACATGCAGCAAACGCTTTCCCGGCCAGCACAAGAAACCCATAGTACTGCTGTGGCCCCACAAGAGGGAACACACGTCAGACTTGCAGCAGCCCTGAGCCCATGTGTGAACATTTTCCTAGCCAAGCAGAGCAGCCACCATACCCTCACAACTTCCAGGAGACGGGGAGGGATCAGAAACACAGTTCCTGCTTACCCCCGGTGGCAGCAGGTGAAATCTGAGACCTGATACTACCACAAATGCCATGGCAAAAAATTAGTTCACCAAACACCATGAAAAAACTACAGCAACAATTCAAAGCAAAAGGAAAATGACAAATCTCCAGAAACCATCACTGAAGTCATAGAAATTTACAATCCAAATGACAGAGAATTCAAAATTGCTCTCATAAAGAAACTCAACGAGTTATGAGAAAGCTCAGAAAGACAGTTCAATGAGCTCAGGAATAAAATTAATGAGGAGAAGAAGGAATACCTCACCAAAGAGACTGAAATTATTTTTAAAAACCCAAGTGGAAATTCTGGATATAAAGAACACATTATTCTGGATATAATGAGGTAAAAAATAATTCAGAATTGGGGCTGGCCCAGTAGCATAGTGGTTAAGTTCATGTACTCTACTTTAGTGGCCCAGGGTTCACAGATTCAGATCCTGGGCACGGACCTAGCACCACTTGTCAAGCCATGCTATGGTGGCATCTCACATAAAATAGAGGAAGATTGACACAGATGTTAGCTCAGTGACAATCTTCTTCAAGTGAAAAGACGAGGATTGGCAAGAGATGTTAGCACACGGCCACTTACACACACACACACACACACACACACGCACAAATCTAGAATCCTTAAAAAAACAGACCTGACAGTATGGAGGAAAGAATTAGCGATTTAGAGGATAGAAATATAGAAATGCTTCAGTTGGAGAAGGAGAGAGAACAAAGATTTTAAAAAAATGAAGGAATTCCTAGAGAAATATGTAACTCAATTAGGAAAAGCAACCTAAGGATTATAGGTATTCCAGAGGGAAAACAGAGGGAGAAAGGAGTAGAGAGTTTGTCCCAAGAAATAATAGCTGAGAACTTCCCAAACTTCAGGAAGGAACCGGACTTACAAGTACATCAAGACAATAGAACTTTTAATTATATCAATGCTAAAAGACCTTATCCAAGGCATTTAATAGTAAAACTGGCAAAAGTCAAAGACAAAGAAAAAATATTAAGGGCAGCAAGGCAGAAGAAAATAACCAACAAAGGAACCCATATCAGAATTCCAACAGATTTCTTGGCAGAAACCTTACAGGCTAGGAAACAATGGAATGATATTTTCAAAATACTGAAAGACAAAAACTTTCACCCAAGAAAAACTATTCTTCAGATACAGTGGAGAAATAAAAGCTTTCCCATATAAACAAAAGCTGAGGAAGTTCATTGCCAACAGACCTCCCATAAAAGAAATGATTAAGGATGCCCTCATATCTGAAACAAAAAAGCACAGGTCTACAAAGCTTTGAGCAAGGAGATAAACAGACAGGCAAAATCAGCAAACTTCAGCTCTCTTTCAGAAGAGGGGTAGCAAATACTTAATTATAGCTTGAAACATAAAGGGAAAGAAACCATCAAGAGTAACTATAAACACTTTACCTTAGTCACAAACTCATAACACAAAACAGAATAATTTGTGACAACAATAACTCAAGGGGAAGAGGAGGGAGATTGAACCTACTTAGGCTAATGGAGATAAGACACTATCAGAAAATGGACTATCTCATTGACGAGATCTTTTATACCCAAGGTAACGACTAAACAAAAAAATCAGAGCAGAGCCAGAATTCACAAAAACAGAGAAAACCTCCTCAGAAAATCACCAAAATGAAATGGCAGTCAGAAATACAAAGGAAGAGAAACAATGGAAATATAGAACAACTGGAAAACAAGAGATAAGATGGCAGCATTAAGCCCTCACACACAATAATCACTCTAAAGGTAAATGGATTGAATTCTTCAATCAAAAGGCACACAGTAGTTGGATAGATTAGAAAACAAAACCCTTCCTCCAAGAAATACATCTCAGCTCAAAAGACAAACATAGGTATAGAGTGAAGGGATGGAAGACGATATTCTGAGCAAATAGCAAAACAAAAGTAAGTAGGCATTGCCATACTTATATCATACAAAGCAGACTTCAAGATTAAAAAAGACAATGAGAGACAAAAAGGAGCAGTGTATAATGATAAAGAAGACTTTCCCCCAAGAGGACATAGCACTTATCAACATATATGCACCTAACACAGGAGCACAAAAGTATATAAAGGAACTTTTAACAGATTTAAAGGGAGAAATTAACACCAACATAGTAACAGTAGGGGACCTCAACACCCTACTTACATCAATGGATAGACCTCCAGACAGAAAGTCAACAACAGTGGATTTAAATGATACACTTGATCAGATGGACTTAATAGATATATAGAGAGCATTCCATACAAAAACAGCAGAATACACATTCTTCTCAAGTGCACACGTAACGTTCGCAAAGATAGGCCAAATCTAGGGAAACAAGGCACGCCTCAATAAATTTAAGAAGACTAAAATCATATCAAGCTTCTTTTCCAACCATAATGCTTTGAAACTAGAAATCAACTACAAGAAAAAACCTGGGAAAGTCACAAATAGTGGAGAGTAAACAACATGCTACTGAACAACGGCTGGATCAGTGAAGAAATCAAAGGAGAAATTAAAAAATACCTGGAGAGAAATGAAAATGAAAATACAACATACCGACTCGTGGGATGGAGCAAAAGTGGTGAAAGAGGGAAATTCATAACAATACAGGCCCACCTCAACAAACAAGAAAAATATCAAATAAGCAATCTTAAACTACACCAAACAGAACTAGAAAAAGAAAAACAAACAAAGCCTAAAGTCAGCAGAAGGAGAGAAATAATAAAAATTAGAGTGGAAATAAATGAAATAGAGACTAAAAAAGAGTACAAAGGATCAATGAAATTAAGATCCAGTTGAGAAAATAAACAAAATTGACAAACCCTTAGCCAGAATAACAAAGAAAAAAAGAGAGAAGGCTCAAATAAATAAAATAAGAAACGAAAGAGGAGAAATTACAACAGATATTGTAGAAATACAAAGGATTATAAGAGAATACTATGAAAAACTACATGCCAACAAATTGGATAACCTACAAGAAATGGATAAAGTTTTAGACTCACACAACCTCCCCAAACTGAATCAAGAAGAAATAGAGAATCTGAATAGATCAATCACAAGTAAAGAGATCAAAAACCTCCCAAAAAATAAATAAAAGTCAAGGACTAGGTGGCTTCTCTGGAGAATTCCAAACATTCAAAGAAGATTTAATACTTATCCTTCTGAAACTATTCCAAAAAATTGATGAAGACAGAACGGTTCCTAACTCATTCTATGAGGCCAATATTACCCTGATAACAAAACCAGGCAAGGACAGCACAAACAAGGAAAATTAGAGGATAATATCGCTGATGAACACAGATGCAAAAATCCTCAACAAAATATTGGCAAACAAAATACAGCAATACATTAAAAGGATCATACATCATGATCAAGTGTGATTTATCCCAGGGACCCAGGGATGGCTCAACATCTGCAAATCAATGTGAGACACCACATTAACAAAATAAGGAATAACAATCACATGATCATCTCAATAGATATAGAGAGAGCATTTGACAAGATCCAACATCCATTTATGCCAAAAACTCTCAATAAAACAGGTATAGAAGGAAAGTACCTCAACATAATAAAGGCCATATATGACAAACCCACAGCCAACATCATACTTAATGGTGGAAAAACTAAAAGTCATCCCTCTGAGAACAGGAACAAGACAAGGGTGCTCACTCTCGCCACTCCTATTCAACACAGAATTGGAAGTTTTGGCCAGAGCCATTAGGCAAGAAAAAGTAATAAAAGGAATCCAAATTGGAAAGGAAGAAATGGAACTCTCGCTGTTTGTGGATGACATGATTCTAAAAAGAGAAAACCCTAAAGAATCCATCAGAAAACTATTAGAAATAATCAACAACTACAGCCAAGTTTCAGTGTACAAAATTAACTTAGAAAAATAAGTTGATTTCTATACACTAATAACGAACTAGAAGAAAGAGAAGTCAAGAACACAATCCCATTTTCAATCACAACAAAAAGAATAAAATATCTAGGAATAAATTTAACCAAGGAGGTAAAAGGCTGATACACTGAAAACTATAAGACATTATCGAAAGAAATTGAAGATGATATAAAGAAATGGAAAGATATTTCATGCTCATGGATTGGAAGAACAAACATAGTTAAAATGTCCATATTACCTAAAGCAATCTACAGATTCAATCCAATCCCAGTCAGAATCCCAATGACATTCTTCACAGAAATAGAAGCAAGAATCCTAAAATTTATATGGAACAACAAAAGACCTCGAATAGCCAAAGCAATCCTGAGAAAAAAAGAACAAAGTTGGAGGCATAACAAGCCCAGACTGCAAATTATACTACAAAGCTATAGTAATCAAAACAGCATGGTACTGGTACAAAAACAGACACACAGATCAATGGGACAGAATTGAAAGCCCAGCAATAAAACCACACATCTACATTCAGTTAATCTTCAACAAAGGAGCCAAGAACATACAATAGAGAAAGGAAAGTCTCTTCAATAAATGGTGCTGGGAAAACTTGCACATGGGCAGCCACATGCAAAAGAATGAAAGTAGACCATTATCTTGCAGGATACACAAAAATTAACTCAAAATGGATTAAAGACTTGAATGTAAAACCAGAAACCATAAAACTCCCAGAAAAAAATACTGGCAGTACACTCTTTGACATTGGTCTTAGCATCTTTTCAAACACCCTGTCTACTCAAACAAGAGAAATAAAAGAAATTAACAAATGGGACTACATCAGACTAAAGAGCTCCTGCAAGGCAAAGGAAATCATGAACAAAAAAAAAGACAACCCACCAACTAGGAGAACACATTTA
Source organism: Equus quagga (assembly GCF_021613505.1). Classification (NCBI taxonomy): domain Eukaryota; kingdom Metazoa; phylum Chordata; class Mammalia; order Perissodactyla; family Equidae; genus Equus; species Equus quagga. Next base: position 32,487,164 of record NC_060275.1, read on the forward strand.
CAAATCATATATCCAACAAGGGGTTAATCTCCAAAATATATAAAGAACTCATACAACTCAATAACAACAAAAACCAGATGAAAAAATGGGTAGAGGAAATAGACATTTCTCCAAAGAAGACATACAGATAGCCAACAGACATATGAAAAGATGTTCAACATCACTAATTACTAGGGAAACAAAAATCAAAACTATCATGAGATATCACCTTATATGTGTCAGAATGGCTATAATTACCAAGACAAAAAATAATGAATGTTAAAGAGGATGTGAAGAAAAGGGAATTCTCATATACTGCTGGTGGGAATGCCAAGTGGCACAGCCGCTATGGAAAACAGTATGGAGATTTCTCAAAAAAATAAAAATAGAACTTCCATACAATCCAGCTATCCCACTAATGGGCATTTATCCAAAGGACTTGAAATCAACAATCCAAACAGATTTATGCACCCCTAAGTTCACTGCAGCATTATTCACAATAGCCAGGCCATGGAAGCAAGCTAAGTACCCTGCTATGGATGAATGGATAAAGAAGATGTGGTGTATATATATATGGAATACTACTCAACCATAAAAAAAAAGACAAAATAGTCCCATTTGCAACAACATGGATGGACCCTGAGGGTACGAGGTTAAGTGAAATAAGCTAGACACATTATGTAAAGCCCAGCAGTCTTTACAAATCATGTTGCAGAATTATCAAACGATCTTGCGACACCATTAAGTGCAAAAGTAGGAATCAACTAAACACACACAATATGATCACAATTTAAAAATAAAGACATACATTCATACATACACACATTTATTAATTTACTGGAAGCATATCAACTAAAATATTAATGATGTTTATTTCTGAGCAGAGGGTTAGAGGTCATTGTTATAGTCTTCGTCCTTTAACAATCATCTACCACTATGGAAGACGCATATTATCTTTGTAATAAGAAAAAATGATATAAGTTACTTAAAAACTAAAGTTATTTTAAAATAGTTAATTGCAGAGTAATTTCTGTTGAGAAAACCACTAAAGACTGGAATTCATCAAGATGATGCTAAATAAAATTATTTTACTTCATAATAAAAACTCAAAGAATAAAAACCTATCTGATTAATTTAACTTGACCAACTGAAATGAAAACCAGGTATTAACATAACTGTTCTCTCTAAAATTATTTCTTCCAGGAGCCTTTCAACTAGGTCCAACTAAAGAACCATATAAATTAAATGCTGCTACCATTTTTCAACATGTGTTTAATAATAACTCCTATATGTAGAAATTTATAGGCTTTAGGTATCAAACCCTACTCATGTCAAGAAACTTTAAAAGGAGAGTTACAAGATAAATGGATTTTACAAAAAAAGTAGCTATACAATAAGTGATGCTTGGGCCAGATACATGTAAGCTTTCTTAGGAAATCTAAGCATAAAAAAATAACAAAGCCATATACTGCTTCCCTTTTTTCTCTTTCATTTGAAAGATAAACAAAAAAACTCAGTCTAGGGGCTGGCCCCGTGGCCGAGTGGTTAAGTTCGCGCGTTCCGCTGCACGCGGCCCAGTGTTTCCTTGGTTCGAATCCTGGGCGCGGACATGGCACCGCAATAAACATATGATGAGTCCTATCTGCATCAAATTAAATACAAGCTATGCAGTAATTTATAATTCAAAACAAAATGTAGTTGTATATAAGAATTCACTTGAACTACTGAGATTAAAAAAGGAGTGGTGTGTATGTTAGTTTGCACAAATGCCTATACATTTAATTCTTAGGAAGCAGAGGAGTTTCTTCTATTTTCCTGATTAATGAAGCCTTAGCCACAAATCTTCAATTTTACTTTGAAACTTTACATGTAAATCTTATTCAGGAAGAGTGATATTTGCCTCATAAACTTTCATTCAGTTAAACTTCTCAGAGATTAATCTAGTCTTAAAAGTATGTTACTTTCTATTTTTCTGGCAGAAACTATAGCCATAAAGACAGACAATAGATTTACAGAACATAAATCAATATTCTTCTAGGGCTCAATCTTACACTGCAAAAACTAATTTAGTCTACTTGCTACCATTGATTTCTAGACAAATCTAAAAGTTCTGACAGTCTTAGACAACAATAAGCTAACCAAAGTCACTGATAAAAAAGTCTCTACCATGTATCATTAGGAATAAATTTATCAGAGATTCCCAAATCCTTCTTTTATGACACAAAAGAATGGCAACACAGAATCAAATCAAATAAGCTATGTTTATAAAGGTTACAGATATTATTTATACAAAAACCTGTAGCTAAGAGGTATTTTTATGATGTCAATGGTATCACTGAACAAGTTTCATAGCCTTGAATAATTTCAGCACCTGTCATAATAATTCTGATGTTTACTATTGTCATTTAGAAAACATATGAGGAAGGAAATAAAACAAAATGAGACTCCTCTGTCCAACTTAAATCAGACAGCCAGGATTCTGTTTTTTCATTTTCAAAGCAAAAAATTTCTCCATTAACACTTTTGATCACTGTTTTCCTTCCTCTAAAATGCAGACATTTAAAAAACAGAAGTTTTTTGTTTTGTTTCTTGTCATTAAAGTACATTATTACAGACAAAATACATAAATGGAGTACTCATATTTTTTGAGAACATGAAATTATTTTTACTGTACTCATTACTATATGGTCAAGTCTCAAGTGCTTGTTTTATACTGTGGATAAAATGTAAATATAACAGACATACATAAAGACCAAACCCTGTATGCACTTTGTCCATACATTTACTTAGATGTGGGTTACATGATTGTGGGTAGCTGAATCACATTTCTAAACTGCTGTACCTAATCTAATATTGCATTGCATGTACTGTTCATATCATAATAACAGCAGTTCATACATGAACTGGTTGGAAGATGAAAAGTTGAAGATTATCAAGGTACCTCACTTATAACCTTAATCATTAGCACTATGAAAAAAAGAATACTTTCTTTATGCGAAGAGACCTAATCAAGTACAGATATTACAAAGAATACCAACTTCCCAAGAAAAGCCCTAACATAAAATCAACTGAAAGTATCTCTAGGAACTCAGTATTATATTCTGAAAACAGTAAATTACATAATCGTGATAAGGGGGAAAGATTATTAATAGGTTCTACTAAATAATTTATTCTATTAAACTAGTTTTACCCAGAATGTCAGTTTATTCATGAAAATTATTTCACAAAGCTGCTTCAAGGTAGCAATGTATTCAGAACCCAAGAAAAGTATACTTAATTAACTTGCTATGCTATGAACAAAATGGTCTCTAAGGTTGTTTCCTTGTCAGAATAGCTCAAATATATTAATAATAATGGAATTATTATGATTCCTATATTTAACCAAAAGAATGGAGTCCAAGTGACCACATTTTATCAATGAAAAATATCCACAAATACAGAAGTAATTGGTTATGCAATGAGCCACTGTGAGAGCTATAAATCATAAGTTTCGACTGCCAGTCTTTATATCCAGTTATAACGCATCTCATTACAATTTAAATCTTCCATCAGTTTTGATAGTTCTATTAATATTAAAAGCATAAAATAAAAGATGCCCTATTTTTCAAAACACCTCCTTAGATAATTCCATGTTCCTCGCTTCTCTAAAATCTAACTAAAAAACATGTTATTATGTGGGTAAAACTTTAAAAATCCACATAAATCATCAATTTGATAATCTATTCTAGGATTTGTAACAAGAAATAATGTCCAGCTTATAACAAAACTCATTCCTTAAATAAAATTTCAAAAAACAAAAACATTTGCCAATCTTACTTTTCCAATATATCTCTTCCATTCTCTAGGTTCCTCTAATATCAGCAGCAGATAAGCAAATGGTGTGGGGTTTGATTTCAAGTTTCAACAATGTAGAAGACGAATATAAACTGAAAATCTTCCCACAACAGATAAAAATATGAAGTAACAGTAAAACAGGTATAACAATTTAGGAAGGTAAGCCTTGCAAAAGATGAGTTTACAATCAAAAACTACAATCCAATGAAGGCTAAAACCAATAATCATAATAACTGGAATACATAGACCAGAAATTCAGATAATGACTACTGGAAATGACATAACTATTTCAAATAAAACAATAGTATAAAAACATAAAACACAAACCAAGGAATCAAAATACAAAGGAAAGAACAAGACATCATTTATTACTATAGCTATATAGTAAGCCTTAACAGTGAGTAAAGTAATTCTTCCCCCTTCATTCTCCTTTTTCAAACTCAAGTGATTTTATAAGTTGGATCTACAAAAGCTGCTGAGATCAATATGACCATGATATTAAAACTAGAGAAGAAAAATTAAAAAAAAAAAAAGGAAATATAGGCAACTCTCACTAATAAACATAGATGCAAAACTTCAGCAGAAAATTAGCAAATGGAATCAAGCAATTGAAAAAAATACACCATGACCAAACAGGATTTATCCCAAGAATGTAAGAGCAGTTTAACACAGAATATCTATTAGTGTAATGCATTACACTATTAAGTGTTGCACGGGTCCCCAAGATCAGCAGATGGGCTCATAGGACTCAGAGGCAGTTGTAATCCCCGCTAAGATTTATTATAGCAACAGTAAGAATATACAGCTAGATGGTTCAGTAAGGGAAAAAGACATAGGTGGGGTCTGGAGAAATCTATATACAGGTTTCCTATGCCATCCCCTCCCAGCCAAGGAGAGACACAATTGAGTGTGCTTCTTTCTCTAGCAAGAAAAATGCAGCCTAGGAAAGCCCATTGTAGAATCAGAGATTAGGGTTTTATTGGAAGCTGCTAACACAGGCATTCTCTGCTCTCAACTACCAAAATTCTAGACTCCAAGAAAGCAAGCAGGTGTTCTTCGTAAATCACAATGTACAAACAGCCCAGGCACAGTGAAACATCTACACCAGTTATGGAATGTTTCAGAAGCCAAGTTCCCAAACATGAGCCAAAGGCCATTCTTGCAAGCAGGTCCTTCTAAAGACAACAGCCTTAGGCATGTTATGTTAACTGTTTCCTGCATGTTAAATTAAAGGAGAAAAACAAATATGGTCAAAAAGATCCCAAAAATTTTTTGGTAAGTTGCAACACTCATTCATCATATAAAGTTTTGGTAAAATAAAGAGGACTTTCTTAATCTGATAAAAGACATAGATCAAGACTAATATCCAACATCTTACCAAATGGTTAAATGTAAGAAGCATTCTCATGAAAGTCAGGAACAAAACAAGGATGCCTCTATTGTTGTTTCTATTAGACACTATACCAGAGTTTCTTGTACTAGTCAGTACAAAAACAACACATATATCAAAGTAAGAAATAATAATTAGAGAGTTAGGACCAAGATGGCGGCGTGAGTAGTCTTCTTTGTCTCTCCCCCTTCAAATCTACAACTAATTGGACATTCATCGCTTAACAAAGGATATCCATATAGCATCTCAGGATGCCTGAGAGACCCGTGCTGCTATACATCGGAAGGGGGACGGACTTCGCCCCGGGAGGAGGTGGAGATAGGTGAAAACTCTCCGACCCCCACGCTCAAACAGCCTAGTACCTGCAAGCAGCTTTCTTCCATCAGACGCCCCCAGAACATCGCCACACACCAAGGGCAGGAGGGTGCGCACACCAGAGGAGCGACTGTGGAAACAGGTGACCACAACGCTACCTAAGCTCCCCGCGATTACACCTAAGCCCAGGGGAAAACTCCAGAGTTCCACACCGGAGGCGGCAAGGAAAACCTCTACTTGCCATTAGTGGAGAGGCCCCACTCAGCATCCACAATGCCAGGAGGCTCCCGGAGAGAATCCTGAATGGGACAGCAGCCCACCAGCTGCCGCCACCGGTCTCACAGTCTGTGGCTGTCGCCAGGTCGGGGCACGGGGCTACCAGAGATCTCCTGGGAGAGGACTGGGGCTGGGTGGAGTTCCAGTGGCCGGATCCACGGCCCAGGGGGAAACTTCAGGCATCCGTCCTGGCAGCAGGCAAAGCCTCTACCCACCATTAGCGGAGAGGCCCCACACAGCATTCAGAACGCTGGGAGGGTCTCGGAGAAAATCTCGATCGGGGCAGCAGACTGCCGGCTACCGCTGCCGGTCTTATGGTCTGCGACTGTCGCCCGGTCGGGGCACAGGGCTACCGGAGATCTTCTGGGAGAGGACTGGGGGTGGGTGGAGTTCCAGCGGGCCGGCTCCGTGGCCGAGGGGGAAACTCTACAGTCTCACAGCAGCCTCAGTGAAAGCCTCTGCACAGCACTAGTAGAGAGCCCCTGCCTGGCAATCACAAGGCTGGAAGACCCTGGGACAAAAGTAGCACAGCTAGGTGAGCTAACCACAGACTGCAAAGATGCCCATAGCTCTGCTGTGACCTATAGTGCACAAGTAAGATTTTGTGGGTGCCGACAGTGACAGAGCTGCAAATATAGGTGATCCTGCCCCTGGCCACTGGGAAAGCCCATAATACCACTGCAGACCATAAGGAGGGAGCACGTCTAGGTGGTCTGCAACAGTAGGCACCAGCAGCCTGAAGCCCCCTTGTGACTGCCCCCACAGCTGAAGAGGGACCCCACAGGACCACTGTGACTACGAGGAGGGGCCCAGGACCAGTTAGCAACAGCTGAGAGGGTTCCTGGTCAGTGCAGTATAAACAGCTGTTCCCCCACCACACCAGTAGAAACAAGTGGAAGCAATAACTAAACTCTATCTCTATGCGGAGGCACAAATCTACACCATCAAGCAGTATGAAAAAATATATTAAATCTCCAGAACAGAAGGAAAATGACAAATACCCAGAAAACAATCCCAAAGCCAATGAAATATATAACCTAAACGATGATGATTTCAAAACAGCCATCATTAAAAAACTCAATGAGTTAAAAGAGAATTCAGATAGACAACTCAACGAGCTCAGGAGCTATGTCACAAAAGAGTTTGATACGATAAAGAAGAACCAAACAGAAATACTGGAAATGAAGAACACAATAGAGGAGATTAAGAAAAATCTACACACACTGAACAGTAGGGTCAATAATATGGAGGACAGAATTAGCAATTTGGAAGATAGGAATATAGAAATGCTGCAGGCAGAGGAGAGAGAATTAAGACTAAAAAGAAATGAAGAAACTCTCCGAGAATTATCTGACTCAATTAGGAGATGCAACGTAAGGATTATAGGTATACCAGAGGGAGAAGAGAAGGAGAAGGGGGCAGAAAGCCTGTTCAAAGAAATAATGGCTGAGAACTTCCCAAACCTGGGGAGAGAAATGGAACTTCATGTGACAGAAGCCGATAGATCTCTAAACTTTATCAATGCAAGAAGACCAACCCCAAGGCATATAGTAGTGAAGCTAGCAAAAGTCAACGACAAGGAGAAAATACTAAGGGCAGCCAGGCAGAAGAAAATAACCTAAAAAGGAACCCCCATAAGGCTATCAGCAGATTTCTCAGCAGAAACTCTACAGGCTAGAAGAGAGTGGAATGATATATTCAAAACTCTGAAGGACAAAAACCTGCAGCCAAGAATACTCTACCAAGTGAAAATATCCTTTAAATAAGATGGAGAAATAAAAACTTTCCAAGATAAACAAAAATTAAGGGAGTTCATTGCCACAAAACCTCCTCTTCAAGAAATGCTCAGGAAAACCCTCATACCTGAAAAATCAAAAAAAGGAAAGGGGCTACAAAACCAAGAGCAAAGGAGATAAGTAGAAGGACAATAACAGAAAGTAGCAGCTCTCCATCAGAACAGGTTAGCAAAAGTCAAATAAAACATTAAAGATAAAAGGAAGGGAAAAACCAAGAATAGATATAACCCTGTCATTTTAACCACAAACTCATAACACAAGAAAGGGGAAAAAAAATCTGACAATAACAACCTAGAAGGGGAAGAGAAAAGGGATAGAAAGTTTTAATTTAAGGAAATAAGAGGCTATCAGAAAATGGACTATCTCATCTATGAGATGTTCTATACTAACCATATGGTAACCACTAAACAAATAACAACAATAAAGACACAAATTACAAATAAGAAGACACCCAATACAGAAATTTACATACCTGAATTAGTAATCCAAAAACTATGGGACGAGAAACAAAGGAAATGCAAGAGAACCAGAAAACAAGAGATAAAATGGCAGCGGTAGGCCCCCACATTTCAATAATCACTCTAAATGTAAATGGATTGAACTCTCCAATCAAAAGACACACAGTGGCAGGATGGATCAAAGAACAAGACCCAACAATATGCTGCCTCCAGGAAACACACCTCAGCCCCAAAGACAAACACAGACTCAGAGTGAAGGGATGGAAGACAATACTCCAAGCTAATAATGAACAGAAGAAAGCAGGTGTCGCTATACTAATATCAGACAAAGAAGACTTCAAAGCAAAACAGATAAAGAAAGACAAAGAGGGACAATACATAATGATAAAAGGGACGCTCCACCAAGATGACATAACAGTTATAAATATATACACACCCAACACAGGAGCACCAAAATTTGTAAAGCAACTCTTAACAGAACTAAAAGGAGACATCAACAACAATACAATAATTGTAGGGGACCTCAACACCCCATTAACACCAATGGATAGATCATCCACACAGAAAATCAACAAGGAAATTATAGAATTAAATGAAAAATTAGACCAGATGGACTTAATAGATATATATAGAACACTTCATCCAAAAACAGCAGGTTACACATTCTTCTCAAGTACGCATAGAACATTCTCAAGGATAGACCATATCTTGGGAAACAAAGCAAGCATCAATAAATACAAGAGAGTTGAAATAATATCAAGCATCTTTTCTGATCCTAATGCTACGAAACTAGAAATCAACTACAAGAATAAAGCAGGGAAAAGCGCAAAACATGTGGAGACTAAACAACACGCTACTGAACAAACAATGCATTATTCAAGAAATTAAATAAGAAATCAAATATTATCTGGAGACAAAGGAAAATGAAAACACGCCATACCAACTCATTTGGGACGCAGCAAAAGCAGTCCTAAGAGGGAAATTCATTGCAATACAGGCTCACCTCAATATACAAGAAAAATCTCACATAAGAAACCTCAAATGACACCTAACAGAATTAGAAAAAGAAGAACAAGCAAAGCCCAAAGTCAGTAGAAGGACAGAAATAATAAAAATTAGAGCAGAAATAAACGATATTGAAACAAAAAAGACAGTAGAAAGGATGAAGGAAACAAAGAGTTGGTTCTTCGAAAAAATTAACAAAATCGACAAACCCTTAGCCAGACTCACTAAGAAAAGAAGAGAGAAATCTCAAATAAATAAAATTAGGAATGAGAGGAGAAATCACAACAGATACCAAAGAAATACAAGTGATCATAAGAGGATACTATGAAAAACTATATGCCAACAAATTGAACAACCTAGAAGAAACATACAAATTCCTAGACTCTTACAACCTCCCCAAACCGAATCAGGAAGAAATAGAGAATCTGAATAGACCAATCACAAGTAAAGAAATAGAAACAGTAATCAAAAACCTCCCCAAAAATAAGAGTCCAGGGCCAGACGGCTTCTCTGGAGAATTCTACCAAACATTCAAAGGAGATTTAATACCTATCCTTCTCAAACTATTCCAGAAAATAGAGGAAGACGGAGCACTCCCTAACACATTCTATGAAGCCAACATCACTCTGATCCCCAAACCTGATAAGGACAACACAAAGAAGGAGAACTACAGGCCGATCTCACTGATGAACATAGATGCAAAAATCCTCAACAAAATTCTGGCAAACCGATTACAGCAATACATCAAAAAGATTATACACCAGGATCAAGTGGGATTTATACCAGGAACACAGGGATGGTTCAACATCCGCAAGTCAATCAACGTGATACACTACATTAACAAAATGAGAAACAAAAACCACATGATCATCTCGATAGATGCAGAGAAAGCATTCAACAAGATCCAACACCCATTTATGATAAAAACCCTCAATAAAATGGGTATAGAAGGAAAGTACCTCAACATAATAAAGGCCATATATGACAAACCCACGGCCAACATCATACTCAAAGGACAAAAACTGAAAGCCATCCCTCTGAGAACAGGAACAAGACAAGGGTGCCCACTTTCACCACTCCTATTCAACACAGGACTAGAGGTGTTGGCCAGAGCAATTCGGCAGGAAAAAGAAATAAAAGGAATCCAAATAGGCAATGAAGAAGTAAAACTCTTGCTGTTGGCAGACGACATGATCTTATATATAGAAAACCCCAAAGAATCCATAGGAAAACTATTAGAAACAATCAACAGCTACAGCAAAGTTGCAGGATATAAAATCAACATACATAAATCAGTAGCATTTTTACACACCAACAATAAACTAACAGAAAAAGAACTCAAGAACTCAAATCCCATTCACAATCGCAACGAAAAGAATAAAATACCTTGGGATAAATTTAATCAAGGAAGTGAAAGATTTATACAATGAAAACGACAAGACTTTCTTGAAAGAAATTGATGACAACATAAAGAGATGGAAAGACATTGCATGCACATGGATTGGAAGAATAAACATAGTTAAAATGTCCATACTACCTAAAGCAATCTACAGATTCAACGCTATCCCAATCAGAATCCCAATGACATTCTTTACAGAAATTGAACAAAGAATCCTAAAATTCATATGGGGCAACAAAAGACTGCAAATTGCTAAAGCAATCCTGAGTAAGCAAAACAAAGCCGGAGGCATCACAATCCCTGATTTCAAAACATACTACAAAGCTACAGTGATCAAAACAGCATGGTACTGGTACAAAAGCAGGTGCACAGATCAATGGAACAGAATCGAAAGCCCAGAAATAAAACCACACATCTATGGACAGCTAATCTTCGACAAAGGAGCTGAGGGCCTACGACAGAGAAAAGAAAGTCTCTTTAACACATGGTGCTGGGAAAACTGGACAGCCACATGTAAAAGATTGAAAATTGACCATTCTTTTTCACCATTCACAAAAATAAACTCAAAATGGATCAAAGACCTAAAGATTAGGCCTGAAACAATAAGTCTTCTAGAAGAGAATATAGGCAGTACACTCCTTGACAACAGTTTCAAAAGAATCTTTATGGACACCATAACTCCTCAGATGAGGGAAACAATAGAAAGAATAAACAAATGGGACTTCATCAGACTAAAGAGCTTCTTCAAGGCAAGGAAAAACAGGATTGAAACAAAAAAACAGCCCACTAATTGGGAAAAAATATTTACAAGCTACTTATCCAACAAAGGGTAATCTCCATAATATATAAAGAACTCACACAGCTCAACAACAAAAAAACAAACAACCCGATCAAAAAATGGGCAGAGGACATGAACAGACATTTCTCAAAAGAAGATATAAGGATGGCCAATAGACACATGAAAACATGCTCATCATCACTAATCATTAGGGAAATGCAAATCAAAACTACACTAAGATATCACCTTACACCTGTTAGATTGGCAAAAATATCCAAAACCAAGAGTGACAAATGTTGGAGAGGTTGTGGAGAAAAAGGAACCCTCATACACTGTTGGTGGGAATGCAAACTGGTACAGCCACTATGGAAAACAGTATGGAGATTTCTCAAAAAGTTAAAAACTGAAATACCTTATGACCCAGCCATCCCACTACTGGGTATCTATTCTAAGAACCTGAAATCAGCAATTCCAAGAGTTCCATGCACCCCTATGTTCATCGCAGCATTATTTACAATAGCCAAGACGTGGAACCAACCTAAGTGCCCAGCAACTGATGATTGGATAAAGAAGATATGGTATATATACACAATGGAATACTACTCAGCCATAGAAAAAGACAACATCGTCCCATTCGCTTCAACATGGATGGACCTTGAGGGTATTATGTTAAGCGAAATAAGCCAGACAGAGAAAGATGAACTCTATATGACTCCACTCATAGGTGGGAGTTAACATATCGACAAGGAGAACTTATCCGTGGTTACCAGGGAAAATGGGGGAGGTGGGGGGAGGGCACAAAGGGTGAAGTGGTGTACCCACAACATGGCTAACAATAATGTACAACTGAAACCTCACAAGGTTGTAATCTATCATAATCTTAATTAAAAAATAGAGGAAGATGGGCACAGATGTTAGCTCAGGGCCAATCTTCCTCAGCAAAAAAGAGGAGAATTGGCAGTGGATGTTAGCTCAGGGCTAATCTCCCTCCCCTAAAAAATAAAACAAAATTCTATCTAAGCCAGGGTTTCTCAATCTTGGCACTACTGAAAAAAAAGAAAAAGAAATAATAATTATTTACAGATGATCAGATACAAAGCCAAAAGAACTTTAAGACCAACTATTAGAAATGAGTTCAGAAATGTTGCTGGATACAAGATTAATAAACAGAAATTAACATTATTCCAAAATTCCTAATTATTCCCTTTTCCCCAATCAAAAAGTATAATCTTTAGAAGATATTTCCAATAGCAACAAAAACTACACGAAATTTAGAAATAAACCAAATAGAAAATGTATAGATCTTCATCTTAGAAATCCAATTTCACTCCTAGATTTCTACACTAAAGAAACTCAAAAAGGGGCATAAAAAGAAGTACACAAAGATATTCACTTCAGCTCTGTTAACAATATAAAAAGCTGAAGTTATTGGGAGAATAAATAAATCGATTTACTCATACAGTGGAATACTATACAACAGTTTAAATGAAAGCACTTGAGCTATATAGATTAACAGAGATGAATCTCAAAAATGGCACTGAGTTTAAAAAAGTAAATTATGAAATAAAAGAATGAGGGAAGTCTTTACAAAAATCGGCTATCTTTTTAAAATCTTTTTTCAAAAAGATGTGAAACAAGGCAAAATGTTAACATAAATTCAATCTTGAGGGGCTGGCCCCATGGTCAAGTGGTTAAGTTCACGCACTCTGCTTTGGCGCCCCAGGGTTTCCCCAGTTCAAATCCTAGGCGTGGACATGGCACCGCTCATCAAGCCATGCTGAGGGAGCATCCCACATGCCACAACTAGAAGGACCCACAACTAAAAAAACACAACTATGTGACGGGAGGCTTTGGGAGAAAAAGGAAAAATAGAATCTTAAAAATAAAAAGATTCAATCTTGACAGTGAACACGACGCCTACTACATTATTCTGCATACTTTTCTAGATTGTTATACAATAAAAATAAAAAATTTAAATACATACATAATTTTAAAAATGTAATGCACCAGGACAGGGAAAACTGAATAACTCTATAGTCAGTGTGTGCCTTCCTACTACCTCTTCTCACCAATCTTGAGCTTCAATTACCACTTAACCAAATTATCTGGTTAGCTCCACTAGGCTGAAGAGCACTTTGGTAAAGAAGATAAAACTCAACTAACTCAATTAGGTTGTCTAACGTAGACCTTCTTCTTCAATGTGCTTTTAGGACCTTCAACACAAAAGGAAAAATACAAATATTCTGTTATCCCGAGGGATTTTTCCTTCCAAATGTAAGACAATTCTTGTCACAAGCCCTTCTCATGTCCAGGTCAAATCACCTCTTGAGAATCACTGTTTCTCTTGGATTATCTTCTCTTTTACAATCTCAAATTAATGGAATATCTTGCCTTTCTCCAAACTTGTTGAAAACTGTTTTCTTAGAGTCCAAAGACTAACCTCTCACTTGGTCAATTATTCCACTCCTTGACCATAACTGCTATCCCAAAATATCATGTGACCTCTTTAGATTTTTCCAAAGTTCCTGTTATTCCCCTTTCACCAACTGGTTCCTTCACGTTGGTTATAATTAGTCCTGGAGTAGCCATGTATTTTTTCCTTAACCTTCTGAAAAACCATCTTGTGATCAAGCAATAATTTGACAAAACCTTGGGCTAAATAAATGATACTTCATTACCACTACTAACTTTCAAACTGCATCATTTTTTTGTGATCACACAAAAAGTATCAGCTACTTCCTCTCCATGGTTCTAAAACGTTTCCACAATTGAATCAGCATTTGTTCTTTGTCTTTTATCCTTAGTAGAGGGTTCTCACATGTGTCTGTACCCTGAAGTTCCTATCATATTGTTTCTTTGAACAACACATATCCAGTTCACAGTTATGTTTCCATTCCTCTGAAACCTTAGTTCTTTGAGGTCTGTGGGTGAAAGAAATCTTAAGAGTGGCTGTTTTTTGGTTTTTTTGCTTTTAATTTATGCATTGGTAACAACTGGAGCCATAAGTATTGTTTATAACTCCAGTTCCTTCAGAGCACAAATATGTAATGGGCACTCAGTCACCACAGGCAAGTCCCTATTTACTGAGTTACTAGGCCTCATCTTTTATGCACTACTTGAGGACCTGCAGGTACATATACCATGTAGGGGTGGAAGAAATTTTCCTCTACCCTTCTAGGTTTTTCCGGCTAGTCTAAGAATTAAATTGATATGTGAAAGAATAACAGGAGAAAAGTTAAATAAGTTTAATAACATGTATAAATGGGAGAAACCCAAGAAAACTGAGTAACTCAGCAAACTGGCTGAAGCTACCCCCTTAAATACCATCTTCAGCCAAAGACAAAAGAAGATGTTGGGGGTAGTGGTTTGGGACTTCAAAGGAGAAGAAGGCAATTCACATGGAGATGGAAAAGTAAATGTTTGGTAAACAATTGTTTGCCATGCCTTGCAGAGACAACAGGACATGCAGAGGACTTTGATCAAATGGGCCTTGCTATGTTCCTCCCTGTCTACCACACCTAGTTTATATTATGCCAGTTATCTATGGTGATGGCTCCTTCCTAGAACAGACCTTCTAAAATTCTTTTAGGAGGAAGGTCAAAAGTTTCTTCCTGAGTCTCTTATTCCTAAAAATAATCAAGCCAAAGAAACACATTTTGGGGTAGCAAATTCTGCTCCCCTACAATGGTTTCATACTCCCTCTGCCTCTTCGATTTTCAATTTTAATCCTCTTGATAAGAAGAACATAATGTCCATGCAAACAAATACTTCACAATTCTTAAATCTTAAACACGTCACTGATACTTAAATTTGGAAAGACATTTACAAAGAAGTTAAAGACTTGATTTTACCTCATGGTTCTACAACTTACTAAACATGAAACCTTAAATAAATCACCTAACTTCTCTGAGCTTCCATCTTTTCATGAGTTTAAAAACAATGTATATTACAAGTCCAATTATTACACTTGTAGAATCAAACAAAAGCAAATAAGATAAATTAACAACAACAGCTAACATTTATT
This sequence comes from Equus quagga, assembly GCF_021613505.1. Lineage (NCBI taxonomy): Eukaryota > Metazoa > Chordata > Mammalia > Perissodactyla > Equidae > Equus > Equus quagga. Next base: position 32,502,418 of record NC_060275.1, read on the forward strand.
AGTGCTCAGTGTTGCTGGACAATATGCTAAATCCTTTAAATCTTTTATCTCATTTATATTTAGTCTTTACAATAACTCAAAAAAGTAGATGTAACTACATATTATTCCTATTTTACAGATGAGGATTTCATTGCTTAGTAAAGATTAAGTAGATAATCCAAGATCACAACTAAAGAAAAAACACAACTGGAATCTGAATTAAAAAATCTCCAAAACCCTGATTTTAACCACTTCTCCATTTTAGTTCTCAATCTATGCTAAAGGGTTTTATAGATATTAAAGCACTTTATACATACATAGTGATTATCATTATAGTTACTACTATTATTACTCATAATGGCACTAATAATAATGACAGCATCAACCTCGTAATACACTTTTTGTGTCTCCAACATTTACAAGTGTGCCTTTGACACAGCAGGTGATGGTGGTAGACATAAAGAGGACTTGTTCACATACGTAAAATAAAAATCTCGGTGAGCTTCTCTAATCAATGCCTCAAAACAAGTACCCATTCTCTGTCTGCCATTAGCAGAGGGGACACGCACAGCATTCACGGCTCCGGGAGAGGCCCGGAGAGAATCCCAGAGGGCGGGGCGACCCCCAGCTGCCGTTGCCCACCCCGTGGGACTAGGGATTTCCGGAGATCTCGGAGAGGACCGGGGCTGGGGGAAGTTTCAAGGGCCGGCTATGCGACCCGGAGGGGAAGCGCCAGAGTTCCGCCCGGGCAGCAGACAAAGCTCTCTGTCTGCCATTAGCAGAGGGGCCACGCCCAGCATTCAAGGCTCCAGGAGAGGCCCGGAGAGAATCCCAGAGGGCGGGGCGACCCCCAGCTGTTGCCCACCCTGTGGGACTAGGGATAGCCGGAGATCTCGGAGAGGACTGGGGCTGGGGGGAGTTCCAGAGACCCAGCTTCGTAGCCTAGGGGGAAACCCTACAGGCTCACAGCAGCCTTAGGGAAAGCCTCTGCTCAGCACCAGTAGAAGGCACCCAGCCGCCAGCCATAAGGCTGAAAGACCCCAGGGCAAAAGCAGCATAGTTAGGTGAACTAACCACAGACTGTAGAAGATGCCAATAGCTCTCCTGCGACCCATAGAGGACAAGTGAGATTTTGTGGGTGCCGACAGCAATGGAGAGACAAATATAAGTGATCCCACCCCTGGCCGCTGGAAAAGCCCATAACACCGTTGCAGACCCCAAGGAGAGAGCACATCTAGGTGGGCTGCAACAGTAGGCACCAGCAGCCTGAAGCCCCCCTGTGATGGCCCCCACGGCAGAAGAGGGAATCCAAAGGGCCACTGTGGCTACGAGGAGGGGCCCAGGCCCAGTTAGCAACTGCGGACAGAGTTCCTGGTTGGTGCAGTATAAACAGCTGCTCCCCTACCGCAGCAGCTGAAACAAGTGAAAGGAGCAACTAAACTCTATCTCCATGTGGAGGCACAAATCAACAACATCAAGCAATATGAAAAAATACATTAAATCTCCAGAACAGAAAGAAAGTAACAAATACACAGAAAACAATCCCAAAGAAAATGAGATATATAACCTAAATGATGATGACTTCAAAACAGCCA